>NC_090442.1:368107926-368411617 GCF_031143425.1 Pleurodeles waltl | reverse complement strand
GAGGTTCCTCTTGATTCCAGAAGTGTTTCTAAAGTTTGTAAGTTTGGGTGCCCTTCTTATACCCATTTTAGTCTTTGAAGTCACCTTTCTTCAAAGGGGACTCACACCTTCTTGTGAAATCCTGCCTTGCCCAGGCAAGGCCTCAGACACACACCAGGGGGCTGGAGACAGCATTGTCAGAGGCAGGCACAGTCCTTTCAGATGAGAGTGACCACTCCACCCCTCCCTCCTAGCAGAGATGGCTAATCAGGAAATGCAGATCACACCCCAGCTCCCTTTGTGTCACTGTCTGGTGTGAGGTGAAAAACAACCCAACTGTCAAACTGACCCAGACAGGGAATCCACAAACAAGGCAGAGTCACAGAATGGTTTAAGCAAGAAAATGCTCACTTTCTAAAAGTGGCATTTCCAAACTCACAATCTCAAAATCAACTTTACTAAAAGATGTATTTTTAAATTGTGAGTTCAGGGATCCCAAACTCCACATGTCCATCTACTCTCTAGGGGAATCTACACTTTAATCATATTTAAAGGTAGCCCCCATATTATCCTATGAGAGAGACAGACCTTGCAACAGTGAAAACGAAATTGGCAGTATTTCACTGTCAGGACATATAAACCACATTACTATATGTCCTACCTTATCCATACACTGCACCCTGCCCTTGGGGCTACCTAGGGCATACCTTAGGGGTGCCTTACATGTAAGGAAAGGGAAGGTTTAGGCCTGGCAAGTGGGTACACTTGCCAAGTCGAATTTACAGTGTAAAAATACACATACAGACACTGCAGTGGCAGGTCTGAGACATGATTACAGAGCTACTTATGTGGGTGGCACAACCAGTGCTGCAGGCCCACTAGTAGCATTTGATTTACAGGCCCTGGCACCTCTAGTGCACATTACTAGGGACTTACTAGTAATTCAAATATGCCAATCATGGATGAACCACTTACATACAATTTAAACAGGAGAGCATATGCACTTTAGCACTGGTTAGCAGTGGTAAAGTGCTCAGAGTTGAAAAGCCAACAGCAACATGTCCGAAAAAATTAGGAGGCAGGAGGCAAAAAAGACTGGGGATGACCCTGCATAAGCAAAAGTCCAACACGACCCCCTACCAGCCTAAAGCCAGGGGAGAACAATCAATACCTTGATGTACTTCCCTGATTGGGGCGATAGAACAGGGACCCAGGCCCACAACAGCAGGGGCATGTTCCAGTTCTACGCCTTCCTGACTCCAGTTGGATCCCTCTGTCCATACTCTCAGGGCCCACTAAGCTAACCCATGGGGAACCCTTCTCCACATCTACAGACACCATCTGTGCAACACCTAACTTTACTTTGCTCACAGATGTATCGCAATGGGCAGATAGTACCACCAGGGCCAACACAGTGGTGTTGCCCACTCCACCCCCGGGGTGTGACTCTCGTCCTCCCCCCCCCAGGGGCAACTCTGTCCACCAGGACAGTAAGCCACAGTGGCCCCAGACAACTGTCAGGGATGAGAGCCCGACCTCAGGCCTCTCTAACCACTGTGACTGTGGAGAGTGGGGGGTGGTAGCCCCAGGTGCCTGGCACCCTTTGACCACTCTCTCTTCCACCAGGTCAGGGATGACAACCTGACCCTGGTCCTCCCCTCTGGGGCTCTGTACCCTCCCTGCAGAAGCGGCACCCCCAGAGTCAAAAACTGTCAGGGTGCTTGTAGAAGCAGTCCTGCACAATTCTTCCATCAGTGCAGGGATGTTAACCTGCAACTGATCCTCCAACCTGGGGTCTGTACCTTCAGGTTGGACCAGGGCCAGGGGTGAAGCTTCCCTCCCCCTGCCCTCTCTTCTGGGGTCCTGAACCACCCAACTAGGAGTGGCCCCCCCAGAAGACAACATGGTAGGGGCACTGTTAACAGTAGCCCCTTCCTCCAGGTCAGGGGGGACACCCTTAACCTGGCCTCCCAATCCAGGGTCTGTACCCACAGACTGGATCACTGCCTGGCAAACCAGGACTTCTTGGGGGGCATACCTACCCCCTACCAGGTCAGAGTTTACCCTCTGAACCTGGTCATCCAACCCAGGGTCACCACCCTGCGGTTGAACCACTGCCTGGCACACCAGGACTTCCAGGGGAGCACACCTACCCCCTACCAGATCAGAGCTTACCCCCTGAATCTGGCAATCCAACCCAGAGTCACTACCCTGCGGTTGAACCACTGCCTGGCGCACCAGGACTTCCTTGGGAGCACACGTACTCCCCATCAGGTCAGAGTTTACCCCCTGAACCTGATCATCCAACCCAGAGTCACCATCCTGCGGTTGAATCATTGCCTGGCGCACCAGGACTTCCTGGGGGGCACACCTACCCCCCACAAGGGAAACACTTTCCCCAAGGGCCATACAAGAGTCTGGCTGGCGCAGGTCTCCTGACCTCTGCCCATCTGACAGAGTCTGGATTCCCCCCAGCCCAGAAATGGTCTCACCAAGGTCATTCCTGGGGGGCTCTGCACTCAGAGCTGACCCCTGACCCTCCAGGTTCTCCACTGGGGTCCGCAACCCCCTCTCAACCCTCTGTCTGGACTTCTGCAACCCCTCACTAGGAGTGGTACTGCCAGACACCAGAACTGGTGGGACGCTGGCTACAGCCGCCCCCCCAAGTTCTCCTGACACTGTGGGGTCTCCCTCAACAGATGGCCCTATGGTACAGGCTAGGCTCCCCTCCTGGGGTTCCCGCAGGGAACCCTCCAGGACCTGGGACCGGATCTCGGGCACCTTGGGCCTCAACCCATCCCCATTCCCTCTCCTCTGAGACTGGACATGGGGTCCCTCACCCATCCCACTACACTGGGACCTACCTGGGACACTACAATCCTTCCCTACCTCACCTGGTTGGGAACTACCTAGACCACTCCTCTCAGGAGCACCCCCAAATGCCTCTTCAGACTCTCTGGTACTCACCCAGAAGTCTGCCTCCATTGTAAGCTCCCTGGGGTCAGAGAACTCACACTCCACCTGGTGTTGGCATAGCTCTGGAAAATAAGGACTAGACATATGCTCTCCAGCAATTACATCACTCAGCCCCTCACATGAATTAACCAAAGTACCCTTCACCCAACCATCCAGTGACTCTGCTTTGAAAAAGCACCCCACATCACCCTCCTGAGACTGGTGAGACAGTACCTGACTGTCCCTGACACTCAACCCACACTCTTCTGGGATGTTTTCACACTCCATAACCAGGACTTCTACCTGGGGGGAACCCCTCTCCCTGTCACTCTCAACTAGAGTCAGTAGAGTGTCCCTCCCACCAGTAGGAATATGACTCCCCATGCCAGTTCCCCAATCCACCTCAGGGACCCTGTGCATCACTGGAGCTACCTCATACCCCTGAACCTCCTGGCGTGTGTTAACTCCCTCCTTCAAGTAGGGCACCACATCTCTGGGCATGTGCACTTCTTCAGCAGTACTGGATACAAGATTTTTGCTGCCACCATCTGAACTGGACTCAGCCCTCATGGCCTCCAGCTTCAGCTCTTCACAGCTCAGCTCTTGAGCTGCAATCCTTTCTTTTTCCAGGACTAAGGCTCTCTCCTCCTCAGCCCTCTCAAGCTCTGCATCTAGCTCTTCCAGACTCCGGATTCGAGCTAGGAGCCACTCATCTCTTTCTGTTTCCTCCTCTTCGGAGTAGTCATCCTCCTCAGACTCATTTGGTGGTGTTGCCTGACAACGTTTCAATTCATACTGAAACAGGGCTGACTCAAGATCCTCCCTTCTGGATTTCTTGTTCACAGCCAGTCCCCTTTCCATGCAAAATGCTTTAAGCTGCCACTTTTTATACATAAATAGGTGCCAGAAATTGACTTCCATTCTGCAAAGGCTTCACAACCAAAAAACAAAGTCCAAAAATATTATCAATACTTCCAGGAGGACATCAGAGAACAAAAAGCAGAATCACAAGACAAGTAGTATGTGGTCACGTAGTGGTCTGAGATCAAAACAGTAGTGTACACTTAATTACTGTATGTCAAGTACAAATACAAGTCCAATCCCGACCGCTGGTCACCAATGTTAGAAATGGGGTCTTTGGTTGACAGTCAGGTTACCCCCTGTTCAAGCAAGGACCCTCACTCTAGTTAGGATAAAAGAGAATCACCCTCAGCTAACCCCTGCTTACCCCCTTGGTAGCTTGGCAGAGCAGTAGGCTTAACCTCAGAGTGCTAGGTGTCAAGTATTTGTACCAACACACACAGTAACTTAATGAAAACACTACAAAATGACACAACACCAGTTTAGAAAAATAGGAAATATTTATCTAGACAAAACAAGACCAAAACGACAAAAATCCAACATACACAAGTCAAGTTATGATTTTTTAAAGGTTTAAAATAAAAAGAGTCTTTAGGTAGTTGTAACAACACACTAGCGCTGCTAGCGTGTAAATGTACCTGGTTTGCGGCAAAAATAACCCCGCACGGGCGGTGTGCGTCGAAAATAACCCTGCACGGGTATATGCGTCGAAAACAGCTCGGCACGGCGAGGCGCGTCGAAAAAGCCAGCCACGCGACGGTCCGAAAGTCCCGCGGCGCTGGTTGCGATCTCTCAGCCTTCGTCAGCGATGCTGCGCGTCGTTTCTCCTGCTCCGGGCGTCGATTCTCCGGTCGCGTTTCCTGCGGCGTCGTTTCTCAGCTGCGGAGCCGGCGTCGCGTCGTTTTCTCAGCCGCGATCGGATTCGCGTCGATCTTTTCTCCGCACGGCCCTCGGTGCGTGTATTTTTGTCCTTAGGCTGCCAGCCTCTCCTTTCAGGGTCCCAGGAACTGGAAGGGCACCACAGAGCAGAGTAGGGGTCTCTCCAGAGACTCCAGGTGCTGGCAGGAAGAAGTCTTTGCTATCCCTGAGACTTCAACAACAGGAGGCAAGCTCTACATCAAGCCCTTGGAGATTTCTTCTTCAAGATGGAAGGCACACAAAGTCCAGTCTTTGCCCTCTTACTCTGGCAGAAGCAGCACTGCAGGAAAGCTCCACAAAGCACAGTCACAGGCAGGGCAGCACTTGTTCCTCAGCGATCAGCTCTTCTCCAGGCAGAGGTTCCTCTTGATTCCAGAAGTGTTTCTAAAGTTTGTAAGTTTGGGTGCCCTTCTTATACCCATTTTAGTCTTTGAAGTCACCTTTCTTCAAAGGGGACTCACACCTTCTTGTGAAATCCTGCCTTGCCCAGGCAAGGCCTCAGACACACACCAGGGGGCTGGAGACAGCATTGTCAGAGGCAGGCACAGTCCTTTCAGATGAGAGTGACCACTCCACCCCTCCCTCCTAGCAGAGATGGCTAATCAGGAAATGCAGATCACACCCCAGCTCCCTTTGTGTCACTGTCTGGTGTGAGGTGAAAAACAACCCAACTGTCAAACTGACCCAGACAGGGAATCCACAAACAAGGCAGAGTCACAGAATGGTTTAAGCAAGAAAATGCTCACTTTCTAAAAGTGGCATTTCCAAACTCACAATCTCAAAATCAACTTTACTAAAATATGTATTTTTAAATTGTGAGTTCAGGGATCCCAAACTCCACATGTCCATCTACTCTCTAGGGGAATCTACACTTTAATCATATTTAAAGGTAGCCCCCATATTATCCTATGAGAGAGACAGACCTTGCAACAGTGAAAACGAAATTGGCAGTATTTCACTGTCAGGACATATAAACCACATTACTATATGTCCTACCTTATCCATACACTGCACCCTGCCCTTGGGGCTACCTAGGGCATACCTTAGGGGTGCCTTACATGTAAGGAAAGGGAAGGTTTAGGCCTGGCAAGTGGGTACACTTGCCAAGTCGAATTTACAGTGTAAAAATACACATACAGACACTGCAGTGGCAGGTCTGAGACATGATTACAGAGCTACTTATGTGGGTGGCACAACCAGTGCTGCAGGCCCACTAGTAGCATTTGATTTACAGGCCCTGGCACCTCTAGTGCACATTACTAGGGACTTACTAGTAATTCAAATATGCCAATCATGGATGAACCACTTACATACAATTTAAACAGGAGAGCATATGCACTTTAGCACTGGTTAGCAGTGGTAAAGTGCTCAGAGTTGAAAAGCCAACAGCAACATGTCCGAAAAAATTAGGAGGCAGGAGGCAAAAAAGACTGGGGATGACCCTGCATAAGCAAAAGTCCAACAGTTAAGATGGCCCTTGTCAATATATATACACCAAATACTGACTCTCCTCATTTATTTCTAGACATCCTTGCTATATTACGACACTCAGAAATTGATACCATACTTTGAGGAGGGGACTTTAATCTGGTGTTGAACCTAGATCATGATAGCAAAGGAGGACGCCTTTCTATGCAGAAAACCGGGATATGGACCCAGGGAAAGTGGCACCTGCATTAAGTAGGGACAGGGAAGCAGTTAATGGTGGCTCGAGGGGATCATAAGCTCAATGCGGGCATCTGGTGCCATGGGTCCTGATGAGGTCAAGATGTCATCATTAATTAAACGGGAGCCTCAGCTATGGGCAAGAATTTTCCATTCGGTCTTCCTTGCTTGCTATTCACAAAGTAGAATCCCATACTCATGGACTGGGAGCATTATACTCCCCTTATACGAAAAGGGAGACAGATTGACACCCTCAAATTACTGGCAAATTGCTCTGTTGAATGCAACAGGCAAGATATTTGTGAAAATGCTATACTCACGGTGGAACAGGCAGGCTTTAGAAAGGCTCATAATACTCTAGATAACATCTTAATATTGCAAATAATAATTGAAAAATATGTTCAGATCGTGGTGGAGCAGTCTATGCTGCGTTCATAGATTACTCTACCGCGTTTGATACGGTGGATAGGAAGATCCTGTGGAGGAAACTGCACGAGCTGGGTGTCTCGTTTTGCTTGCTGGGCCTGGTTATCTCATTGCACTCATCTACCTGGTGTAAAGCCATTATGGGAGGAGAGCAGGGCTTGTCTTTAAAATTTCCCCCAAAAAATGGTCTGAAGCAGGGTTGGCTATTGGCTCCACTGCTATTCTACTTATACATTCACGACCTCCCTAGGACCCTATGGAAGGCTGATGGGTATGCGCCTATGGTGGGTGTTCGATTGCCTACTATATGTGAATGACATAGTTGTGTTTGATCTTACTTCGAAGGATATAAATCAACGCTTGGCAGTTCTAAATTCCTGTTCTACGCAGCACCACTTGAAAATTAATACATCTAAGTCTCAAGTGGTATGCTTCTCAGGGAAAAAAGCTGGAAAAAAAATCTTGGTTCCTGTGGCAAGACAAGCTAGAGCGGCTAAACGCATGTTACTTTTAAGGTAAAATCTTCTCGGCCGCTCTAAGCGATCAAGATCATATTTGCAATAATATCAGCAAGGCTCTTTCTCAAGCACAAGGCTTAGCGGCTTTCTTTAATGCAGTTGGTCAGTGCCATTTTTCTCATTTATTGACAGCTTATCAACCAAAGATTCCCTCTTGTATGCAAAAGAATGTATAGATATACCTAATTGGGACTTTCTGAATGAGATAGAAGGCCGGATCCTAAAATGCTTAGCCTTCTGTAATAACTTAGCCTTGGTGGCAGCTCTAAGGCTTGCATTTGGCATTAAGAATATCTTTGTGCAGGGCCTGGTGGCAGTGATCCGGAGGGTTCGTTGCCTAGCACATTGCGAGGAATCTACACTGAGAAACCTGGCTTTTAAAGAAATCTTTAACAGTCTGAGAGGAAAATCTAGGTTTTTCAGAAAGTATACTTGCACTTCCGAGCTGCTAGAGCTAGACCCGACCTTATTACATCGATTCCGCTCATTATTCCCAAAAAGACTTTGAAGGAGGTGACATGGTCCAAAGGTTTTATAATGGATCACAAGTCGTGCCTCTCTAAAAGAGGCCTTGCTAGATTAATTAAGTCAGTGACTCCTAAATTGGCTGAGTGTTACCTGACATGGAATCTCCCCATACGGTGAGGTGTCTCTTTATCTTAATCAGACTAGATAGAGTGCCACTTAGGGAACTAACCTCTAAATGGGATGGCGCCACTAACACCTGGGACTTGTGTCAATGGGGGGTGCAGCATTTCAAGCATATATTACTTGTCTGCCCAGCCCTAGCCACCCAGCAGAAAATATGGTTGAAAGCTCTCTATTTGCGTCTAAATATTAGATCTGCTGGGGAGGCTTTAGACTCCTTGTATAATCCCCCTAATGAAATGTTTTGTATTATGACTTTTAAATTTTTTCAATCTTCTCTAAAGTTATATTGATTCCTTGTGGTCAGGTAGTACCATGTGGACCATGGGGGAAACAACACATTGTGGTAATTAGAGGTGCATTGCAGAGGACCCGCTTAAGTAACTAAGGAGGAGGGGTCTTCCAATGGTCTAAGAGGTTATAACTTTGTCCTGTATACATGTGTTGATTGGCCAGAAGACAGGAGGGAGGTAGATGATTACGGGTCTCCCTTGGTGGGGAGCCATATTACTTGATTTCGTCTAGCTTATGGAGGATACATTTATGCTATGTTTGGAGAAGGTAATATGACTGACTACTGGAAGGGTAATGTTTTCTTTCTATAAAGAATGTTGTGTTGTAATGTGTGAAGTATAATGTAAAGAATGAGAGAAGTGGAGTTTATTTTATTCTTTTATATCATTTAGCAGATGTAACGGCAAGGACAGATTTTTTTTCTTTTCTTCAGGACTTGTATTATATCATTTTACTGTTATGTACTATTTATACAGGTGGACCTCTTTGGAGTTCCAAATCATGTTAATAAATAATTTAATTGTGTTGAATTGTCACTGGCTGGCAGGGTGGTGCTGCTTATAACTATAGTTTTACTGAAGCTCCGTCACCAATTTCAAAATATTCCCATCCCTCTTAAACATATTTTTCATACACTCAACACTCACATTTGTTGGAAAACGTTGACACTCCTTCATGAGTGGGGAGGTTTTGAAGTTCCCGATTTGGAATTATACTGTCACTATGTGACACATTGGTATCATCTGGATGCAGGCTTTCTCTGTCTGAAGCTGGAGTGTGAGCAGACCCTGAGCATACTCCTTATGTCAGTACTCCCCCATAGACAGCCTACACCCCAAAAAGAGGTGAGAACGGTACAACAAGTTGTACATGGCACAAGTATTGTTTGAGTATGGGAGCGCCCTTCCTGTACTCCCTCTACTCCTCCTTATACAAAATCCCTAGCTGCCACTCACTTAGAAAAGAAGGGTGCAGACAACTCTATGCAAGATGGCGCTATCTGAACTAGGCTGCTTATATGTGGAAGGGCCGTTCCTCAAACTGCAACAATTTCAGGATCCTGGTAGCCCCACAACCTTGGACATATTGCTCTTTGCGAGATTATGCAATTTGGGGGGAAAAAAACTAATTATCCAGCAGCACCACCAGAGTATCACCTGCTAATGCAACTTATAACTTTTGAGAAAATTACGAGATGGATAACTAGATTGTACGACAATGTGTCTTTATGTCAAGTGATGGAAGCCATACCAGTTTCTGAGCATGGGAGCAGGACCTTGGCATGTCCACAACAGATATGCAATAGAAAAATTGTTGTGCTCAAATTGGTGAAGTGCCCCTAATATATTGTTGTGCTCAAACATTTGAAGTGTCCCTAATCTAGTGCCACAAAATGTTGCATTTCCAGTATACACATAGAGCCTATAGCATACCAGCCCAGCAACACCGTACAGATCCGACCCGCCTTCATTACTGTATACCCTATGGTGTTGAACATGCAGGCTTTCTCAGTTTCGCATGGGGTTTCCCTTCCATCCATTTTTACTGGGAGGAGGTTTTTACAGTGTTGGCTCGAATGACAGATCACCACCTAGCACACCACCCCCTCGCAATGCTACTGGGATCTATTAAAGACATACCAAAAGAGGGTAGTTGTTTCTCGCCATTGGCTATGCTTTTAGCCAAGCATAGGGTTGTGATATACTGGGGAGGCTGCAATGCTCCTAAGGTAATTGACTGGATCAAAGACCTTACAGTATGTAATGATCACATAGAAACCTATGAACTGATACTACCCACAACCTCCCAACCGAAAGATATATGGCCCCCCCAGCAAGCTTTTCTGTCTGCACAAGCTGCGGGCAAATGAAAACTTCACCACTGACAGGTGACTCCACACAGAATGAATATAAACATGTACTCCCTGTACTGTAATGTTTACCTGTGAATGTTAAATTACAAAAGTGGCTGCCAGTAATGTTTTATCTGCTAAAATCAAATCTTAACAGGGTGTAAGATATATCTTTTCATGCACCTCTTTGACATAGGATAAATTAGACTGCGCACTTTTCTTGGATGCCTTTGAAGGAATCTGTCATAGCGTTTCGGGTCTTTTAACATCCAATGGATGGACACGGGAGCCAAAGCTACAAAGGTGATTTAATGCCAGGTGTTCAAAAGCGCACAAGGATCTCATCTCCACCATGAAACATGTGCGTAGGGATAGGGGGATCGTGGGAGCTTGTAGGGCAAACTATAAACAAGCAATCACTGAGAGGAAAGACCTGATCAGGAGAAAAGATTGGGAAAATTCTTTAAGCAACTAAAAGAAATTATACCTTGCTCTTCTTGGAAACTTTTAAAGTCCTCTATTTTTCCGACACTCACAGTACGCCCACTGACTTTATCATCCCCCGTCAAAATGGGTGGAATATTTTTCCAAGCTTTATGGGAGTGGCTATGGTAATGAAAGCTCTCTAGACCCTATTGAGGTGAATACTTAGCTATTGCGTCCCTCCCTAGATGAGGTTAGTTGTGCTTCGGAGCAGAACGCAAAAAATAAGGCACTGGGACCTGATTCTGTATCGGTCGATATTTTTCTTGATGAATTTGATTAGTAGGCCCCCACACTAACAAGTGTGTTAGGCTCAGCAGCCGTTACTGGTCCCCCCAAGTCATGGTCCAGCACCATAATAGTGCCAATAATAAAAAAAAGGTGACAGGGCAGATCTCCCCTGCTATCAACGTATCTTGTCAATTGACTCTATGAGTAAAATACTGGGTAGGATTCTGTTGAGCCAGCTGGAACCCTGGGTGACAGAGCAAGGTTGTACAATATGGTTTCAGGAAAGTCCTGGGCACTATCGATCAGTGCCTCCATCTTCATCGTCATCTGATCGCCAGAAAACATATTCTAGCTAAGAAAAATCATCTCCATCTTGCCTTTATGGACATTTCCTCAGCTTTTGATAGGGGAAATAGGGGCAAGCTCTGGAATAAAATAGTAGCCATGGGTATCGATGAGGTCTTGGTGTTTTACCTTGCAAAGTTGCATGAGGATTTTACTAGTCGTATTAGACATGGTGCGGAGGGGAAGTGCACAGACCCTATTAAGATGATATACACAGTGTGAGGTAAGAGTGTGTGCTGGCACCATTCTTATTCTATCTTTATATTAATGAAGAAGACAGCTGTTTGAAAGAGGAAGACGCAAACTCTCCCAGGGTGGGCACCAATAAGTTACGCGCTCTTGCAGATGATTGTGTTTTAATGTCAAGGATAAGAGTTGGCCTTCAAAAGCTGTTAAATACATTTGCTTCCTTCATGATGATGTGGGTGTAAGGACCAATTTGGCTAAGCCCCATGTGATGGTTCTGGGTAACACTCAACTCGGCCTGAGGTTGTCTCATATTCATGAGGAAAAACTCTCTGAGGTCCAGACCTTTATGTATCTAGGTCTTCTTTTTGATCATAAAAGTAATTGGTCCTATCTTTTCAATGTTAGGTGCTCACGATTTGTACAAAAAACTGAGGCCCTTTTTAGATTCGCAGGGAAGCTCGGTTTTAAGCCTCTGGATACTCTGATTGCTATTTATGAGGCATGCTGTCGGTCCACTGTTACCTATGGGCCTGGTGTGTGGGGCTATGGGAATATTTCCAAATTACAATCAAAAGAAAGTGTCTTTCTGAGAAGGCTCCAATAGCCTTCCGGGTTACCTGTGCCAGAGCAAGTTAGGTTTATGTCCCCTGGAAGATCGCATCAGGCTGGCCCAATTAAACTATGGCATGCTGGGTGGATGAAACAAGAGACTTACCTTAATAGCGATATAATTTTTGATTGCTTGTCATTAGATTATGCACGAAGAATCTTATAGCTTAGTTTTGTGAGGGGACATCTTGGCACACTGGGTAGTTTAGATTGCTTTGATTGCCCCCAAAACATGGACTCGGTTTCAAGACAATAGCTGAAAAAAGATGTACTTGTCCTATTTGAATCATGCACAAAGATCTTCATGAAACGTACGAGGAGGGTAAGAGGAGGGTGGAGGGGTATTATATTTGAAGTTCCCAATAGAGCCCCATCAAAGTTTTTATATGGTGAGATTCAGTTTGGTATTGCTCATTTTTTCGTCTCTCACCCAAGCCATGCATATTCTGATTTTGCACTTGGCCCTTGTCCTCGCAATTCTTGCACTGCTCAGTCGATGTTATACTTTGTATTTTTTTATACTTTATACACAGAACCCAGAAGGAAGTTCTTGATCCCGTTGTTAAAATATTTGAATATTAGGAGGTGCAGACCTGCTTTGTTTTATCTCCAGCTTCTACAGACTGAATATGTGTGCCTGATGGTTTATAAATTAATTTAAACAGCAGTAAGAATTAGAGGCTTGGTAGGGAAATAATTGTGATTATTCTTTGCACGTTTCCACATATTTTTTTAATTGAGAACTTGTAGGACTAGTGTGTATGTTTTATGATGTAGTCTAGCTGCCGGGTGTTTTTAACGTTTTTTTAATATGGATTTGCATTTTGTTGCACATTTTTGTATCGTATTGCACTGACTGCTTTAATTATTATCTCTTTTAATGTTGCACTGTGTTTTATGGTTTTTTTTTTACCGAATAAAGGTGATTTGAACTGAATTGACATGGGATTGGACTGGACTGCTGGAAAGAGGGATTTGAGTACTTGGGAATTAGACAGGCTGGAAGCTAAGAAAAAATGAAAAGTAATTAGAAAGAGAAAATTAAGTGCAAACGTACAAAGATCAGAGTTAGGAGAAGAAAGAATGTAGGAATAATTGGCAATAGGAATGAAGAGGGGACAGAAGGAAATGAAAGCACATTTTTTGCACGCACTGGAAAAAACACATCCCTATTACTATGTATGAAGCAAAAAAGAAAAAATACACTGCTAAACGCCAAGTTTTACAATATTGTTTAAATCGTCAGCATGCACTGAAAATAACACAGTTCTTATGAAATAAAAACGGAAAACAGGAAAGCCTAGTCATAGCTAAAAATAACCATGGCACAAAAACACCTATGTGTCCTCCATTATGAATGTAATGAGAACCGAGCCTCCATGCTAATACCTTTGCAGGATCATGCTATCTGTATTCCTCAGCAATGTCAGATTACACACCACAGTGGTCCTTGCGAAGTATGAATGTATGAATGAGTGTATTTCCTCCTCCTTGTGTTTCAGAAGATTCTCAGATTAGATGTGATGGAGTGCTTGTAAGAAAGTGGCATATTTCTTGAAGGGGACGAGAACCCACTTCAAAGAGTAATCACGGTCCTTGTCAGGGTGAATTCTGCAAGACCCTGGTGGGCTTCAAGATTTTCAGCATCCACACCTTAGCTCTGTAATCATGTCTCAGACCTGCCACAGCAGTGTCTGTGTGTGCAGTTTAAACAGTAAATTCGACTTGGCAAGTGTACCCACTTGCCAGGCCTAAACCTTCCCTTTTCTTATATGTAAGGCATCCCTAAGGTATACCTTAGGTAGCCCCAATGGCAGGGTGCAGTGTATGGTTAAGGTAGGACATATAGTAATGTGTTTTGTATGTCCTGACAGTGAAATATTGCTAAATTCTTTGTTCACTGTTGCAAGGCCTGTCCCTCTCATAGGTTAACATGGGGGCTACCTTTAAATATGATTAAAGTGTAGATTCCCTTTAGGAGTCGATGGACATGTAAAGTTTGGGGTTTCTGAGCTCACAATTTAAAAATACATCTTTTAGTAAAATTGATTTTGAGATTGTGTGCTTGAAAATGCCACTTTTAGAAAGTGAGCATTTTCTCGCATATACCATTTCTGTGACTCTGCCTGTTTGTGGATTCCCTCTCTGGGTCAGTTTGACAGTTGGCTGGTTGCACTTCTCACTAGACAGTGACACAAAGGGAGCTGGGGTGTAGTCTGCATTTCCTGATGAGCCATCTGTCTTAGGAGAGGAGTGGTCACTCACACCTGAAAGGGCTGTGCCTGCCCTCACAAAATGCAGTCTCCAACCTCCTAGTGAGTGTCTGGGGCCTGGCCTGGGTAAGGCAAGATTTTACAATCAAGTGAGACCTTGGTTTGAAGTAGGCCTGCTTCAAAGGAGAAAATGGCTATAAGAAGGGCACCCAAAACACAGACTTTAGAACACTTCTGGAAACCAAGAGGAACCTCTGCCTGGAGAAGAGCTGAAGAGCTGAGGAAGAAGAGCTGCTCTGCCTGTGACTGTGCTTTGTGGAGCTATCCTGCAGTTGCTGCTTCTGCCAGAGTAAGAGGGCAAAGACTGGACTGTGTGTGCCTTCCTTCTTGTGAACATCTCCAAGGGCTTGATTTAGAGCTTTCCTCCTGTTGTTTGAAGTCTCAGGCACAGCAAAGACTTGTACTCTGCCAAATGGTGCCCATCCAGTTGCTGGGACCCTGAAAGGAGAAGCTGGCAGCTTAAGAGGAAGAAATCCACGGACAGAACGCCATGCAGGGAAAAGATTGACGCAACTCTGATCTGCGGCTGGAAAATCTACGCGCCAGCGGCTTTGCAGCTGAAAATCTACGCTCGCCTGCAACACGACAGGAAGAATGGCGCACGGAGCTGGGGAAACACTGCACAACATCGCTGATGGGGGCTGTGAGATCGCAACCCACGCTGCGTGGTTTTTGGATCATCGTGCGGCTGGATTTCCAAAGCAAACACCACTGGCTTTGTAAAAGCGACGCAAGGCCTGCCCGGACCCGAGATTGCTGACTGGATTGATGCATCGCTCTCCTGCGGAGAGAAGAAACGACGCGCCCGGCCCGACGAAATGAGTAACAACGCAAGGTCTCACTCGTGAGTGAAATCGGCGCATCGCACGCCCTTTTTGACACACAGTCACCCATGCAGGGTTATTTTTGACGTACCCAAGGTACATTTTCACGCTAACAGTGTGTGTTTAAAACTACATGAAGACTCTTTGAATTTTTTGTCCTTTTGGTCTTGTTTTATTTAGATAAACATTTCCTATTTATTTAAACCTGTGTTGTGTCATTTTGTAATATTTTCATTAAGTTACTGTGTGTGTTGGTACAAATACTTTACACCTAGCACTCTCAAGTTAAGCCTACTGCCCGTGCCAAGATACCAAGGGGGTAAGTAGGGGTTAGCTGAGGGTGATTCTCTTTTACCCTGACTAGAGTGAGGGTCCTTGCTTGGACAGGGGATAACCTGACTGCCAACCAAAGACCCCATTTCTAACAATAGCTCTCTGATAATGATGCCTGTGCTGTAGGATGTTTCCCACAGTTTTTAAGCAACTCCTTATTAGTGGTGTATGAGTTGAATCATGCTAATGACACAAATGGAATGGCATAACATTAAAAAGCTCCAGTTTACATTTTGAAATTCTGGCAGTTGGACAATAGCCAACTACCAATCAGAATCTGTGCCTTATGCACTGTTTAAAAATCCAGTCAACTAGCATTTTCACCTTCAGATAGGGATCTGCAATTGCACCCCTATCCCTTTTACCAGAATGTACTGTGGTGACCTCTTCCGTAATGCAACTGGCTTTGAACAACCTCAGAGGTCCTGCTTTGGTGGGACATCTTGTGTAAAAAGCAACTTGAGCACAAGAAGTTGGGAATGAGACTGCCCTTGTGCTTTGAGGAAAAAATCAACTCAACATCTTACAGCTGTCATTCTCACAAATATAAAGTTGTTAACAACCAGCTAGTAACACCCTGAATGACAGTTGCACTGCTAATGCTTACAAATTGTCTTTCCTGTGCTACATCCCTTTGAGAAAATGCTTCCTTTTGCATGATCCTTCCCTACTATTGCTAAATTTGATTGCTGTTTTATTAGATTATGTACACTGGGGCATTGCTTTCCACTGCCTAAGCGTTTGTGCTCTGAGCCCCTAAAACATGCAGAAATTGGCTAATCCCTGATTTACTTTTTTAACTTTCTTTTAAGACACTAACACATGGTGCTGAAAATACACCTATGGCAAAGAAAGGTCAAATATAATCTGTGGACTGTAGCACTTATTGTGCCACCCTCTAGTGTGAAAAAAGGAAATAAGGCTTCAGACCTACTGATGTAGCCTAAACGCTGCAGTGTAAAACCTGCAGTGTGACGTATTATAATAACTCTTTTTAACAGGTAAAAACTTGTAAATATTAGTAAGTCACCTTTATTTATGTTTTGTAGCCCACCAATTAGGGTGCATGGTATTTAAAATTTGGACCCGAAGAACATTAATGTTATAATGTCTCTACAGTAATAAAGCCCTAAAAGCTATTTTCACTGTGGCAGGGCTTGCTGTAGTATGTAGAAAACAAGAGTATAGATTAAAATGCTGATTAGCATTAGCCTCTGATGTGTTCAGCCCAGGAAGAGATGTGAAAGATCTGTGAAATTCTTTCTAGGAGCACAAAATGTGCTGAACTAAATAGGCAGAGATGAGCCCTCGGAGCGGGATAGAATATGTAGGGTAGAGGCTGTGCCCCTCCTGTTGATACAACCTTATCAAGTCCTGCATGACAGATCTTAAAAGAGAGCAAAAGGGATGTATACAGACACTAGAATTACCTTAGCACACTTATCACTCATACCCCCTAGCCTCAGAGCCCAACTGCAGTATGGCCAGAAATCTTCATGGAAATGGCCTGGCACATTGCATTGTGGGCCTAATTGTTGTAAAGCAAGCATGAACTAGTGGAAAAGTGGGTAGGTCAGGGCCTGGTAAAGTTTACTCTGTTGGTCAGAGAGGAATTAGGATTGTCATAGTGTGCCTCTTACTAACCAGCCAGTGAGTCCTACAAAGGTCAACCCTCACCCAGCCTTCCTCGGAATACTGCTGGACTTGTGAAAGGACACCAGACAGACTAAGGGCCTGATTTAGATCTTGGTGGGACTACCGCTGTTCCCCGAAGTCCCAAATACTCCATAAGGCTCATGGATTTCTGACCTCTGTATTTAGATCTATGGCGGTTCAAACTCAATCCGCGTCAACAGAGTCTACTCTGGCACACAAGCAGTATCCCGCTGCCGATGCGGCGGACTCCAATGCTAGTGTATAATACTCTGTCGGGATGGCAGGATTGTGCCGACCATATTTAGGTATCACCGTCACGCTGGAGATGTACCAGTAGCGGTCCCCTGATGGTGGGAGTCCATCACAGGACTCATTTAGCATTTGACTGTGGCTGTGACTATTAGATGCATGTAGCAACACATGCCTGATGGATATTGGCCAATTGTGAACACCTGCAAACCACACTAAATAACATGTACCTTTACAGGCCATGATCCTTTGCATTCCACTGCAGCAGAGCATTTTGACAGGTTTTAGTAATTTGTTTTTCTCCCTCTGCTTTTTAAAAAACTTTTCTCACATTTGTTTTATTGATCATCAATTTTTGGGGCACTATTACACTTTTTTAGACATTCAATATGGCATGGAGGAGGAATCCACAATTTACAGAGGGAGAATCGTCAGTCATGGTGGATAACTCATAAGAGTAGAGTCGCAATTGTTTGGAGCCCAAGTCCAAAATATAAACAAATCGAAGAAAAGGCAAATGTGGGCCAGATTATTTGACAGAGTGAATGCTGTAATAAACAATGTGCTCATACAGGAGGAAATGAGGAAGGGGTGGAATACCTTGTGGGGGAGAGTCCCTTCCCTGGCCTCCAGGCATCACCTGGAGGTCCAGAGGATTGGTAGTAGTTCCCGCAGACACTTTACAACTCTTTCCCTGGCAGGAGAAGGTCTTTCGGATCCTACATCTTGAAGGCTTGACTGGAATCCCTGATGGAGTGGAGACTGGTAAGTTGAACTAAGTAAGGTCTCACTAATCACAAATAGAGTTTTTTCCCTAATGTTAGCCGTTCATAATGTTTCAAGACCCTTATCAAAACATATATAACTAACTTGATTCACCAAAATATCTTGATTTATCCAAATTACTAGCATTATGGGTTCTCTCTTTTTAACAATGCTCAAAATGTTTTGTCAGCATGTGAGTTGTTCTTCATGGATCCTTGCATTGGCCTAGTTCCTTTCGTTATTTCAATGTATGTTGTTGTACTTAACAACATATTCCAAACTCTACTTATTTGAACATGAAGGAGTAGTGCTTGTAAGTGTTACCTATTTACATGTGTGTGTGTACATATTGTAAATGTGTGTTAATTTTCACTGGAAATATTAAATAGGTATGTTTAACCCACAGCTAAATGAGTATGATCAATGGTGTTTAGAAATGACTACAATTACCATGATGCCCTGTTTTTGTCTCTTGAAAACAATAGAGCAATGTGATGTTGCTCAACCTCCCTTTACTTCCACATATGCACATATGGCAAAGTGTTATGCATTTGTCATTCACCATGTCATGCTATGTATGAAAATGTAATTTGTTGTGTTGATGTAGTATGTTGTCACCTTCTTTTTTCTTCAAGGGGGTAAGTTCTAGTGTGCGTTCAACAATAACTTATTTTTTGTTACAACAACTAATTTTGCCATCAACATTAAGGTTGACATATTTCCAACGAAGAAGTAGACTCCTTGAATATGTAAGTTTTGCCCAAGGTATATGATGATGTATTTTATAGATTATATTTGGAGAAAACATACAACATGATTTGTGTTCACTGCCAAAAGGTTGACTTGAGCAGACACATGCCTGTCTAAACAGCAAATATACATCAGGTACTTTGATGGTGTAAGGGACAGTAGTACCAGACAGCACACTGGTATCGATTGTGTAAGGTGTGATGCTCCTTCACTATTGTGAATAATGTTACTTTAGCTCTATTACAGGTGACATAGCACAAAGTACAGTGGATGCTCCAAATCTCACAATGGTAACTTGGTTTTATAAACAAACAAGAGTGAGCATGTGTAGGAGGCTGGACTGGCTTGTAGTGAGTACCAAGGGGTACTTGCACCTTGCACCAGGCCCAGTTATCCCTTATTAGTGTATAGGGTGTCTAGCAGCATAGGCTGATAGATAATGGTAGCTTAGCAGAGCAGCTTAGGCTGAACTAGGAGACGAGTGAAGCTCCTACAGTACCACAAGTGTCACTTGCACAATATCATAAGAAAACACAATACACAGTTATACTAAAAATAAAGGTACTTTATTTTTATGACAATATGCCAAAGTATCTCAGAGTGTACCCTCAGTGAGAGGATAGGAAATATACACAAGATATATGTACACAATAACAAAAATATGCAGTATAGTCTTAGAAAACAGTGCAAACAATGTATAGTTACAATAGGATGCAGTGGGGACACATAGGGATAGGGGCAACACAAACCATATACTCCAAAAGTGGAATGCGAACCACGAATGGACCCCAAACCTATGTGACCTTGTAGAGGGTCGCTGGGACTATTAGAAAATAGTGAGGGTTAGAAAAATAGCCCACCCCAAGACCCTGAAAAGTGAGTGCAAAGTGCACTAAAGTTCCCCCAAGGACATAGAAGTCGTGATAGAGGAATACTGCAGGGAAGACACAAACCAGCAATGCAAAAACAATGGATTTCCAGTCGAGGGTACCTGTGGAACAAGGGGACCAAGTCCAAAAGTCACAAGCAAGTCGGAGATGGGCAGATGCCCAGGAAATGCCAGCTGTGGGTGCAAAGAAGCTTCTACTGGACAGAAGAAGCCAAGGTTTCTACAGGAACAAAAAGGGCTAGAGACTTCCCCTTTGGTGAACGGATCCCTCTCGCCGTGGAGAGTCATGCAGGAGTGTTTTCCCGCCGAAAGACCGCCAACAAGCCTTGGTAGCTGCAAATCATGAGGTAAGCATTTTTGGATACTGCTATGGCCCAGGAGGGACCAGGATGTCGCAAATTGTATCAGGAGAGAGACGGGACGTCGAGCAAGACAAGGAGCCCTCTCAGCAGCAGGTAGCACCCAGAGAAGTGCCAGAAACAGGCACTACAAGGATGCGTGAAACAGTGCTCACCCGAAGTTACACAAAGGAGTCCCACGTCGCCGGAGACCAACTTAGAAAGTCGTGCAATGCAGGTTAGAGTGCCGTGGACCCAGGCTTGGCTGTGCACAAAGGATTTCCGCCGCAAGTGCACAGGGGCCGGAGTAGCTGCAAAAGTCGCGGTTCTCAGCAATGCAGTCTGGCGTGGGGAGGCAAGGACTTACCTCCACCAAACTTGGACTGAAGAGTCACTGGACTGTGGGGGTCACTTGGACACAGTTGCTTGATTCGAGGGACCTCGCTCGTTGTGCTGAGAGGAGACCCAAGGGACCGGTAATGCAGCTTTTTGGTGCCTGCGGTTGCAGGGGGAAGATTCCGTCGACCCACGGGAGATTTCTTCGGAGCTTCTAGTGCAGAGAGGAGGCAGACTACCCCCACAGCATGCACCACCAGGAAAACAGTCGAGAAGGCGGCAGGATCAGCGTTACAGAGTTGCAGTAGTCGTCTTTGCTACTATGTTGCAGTTTTGCAGGCTTCCAGCGCGGTCAGCAGTCGATTCCTTGGCAGAAGGTGAAGAGAGAGATGCAGAGGAACTCTGATGAGCTCTTGCATTCGTTATCTAAAGTTTCCCCAGAGACAGAGACCCTAAATAGCCAGAAAAGAGGGTTTGGCTACCTAGGAGAGAGGATAGGCTAGCAATACCTGAAGGAGCCTATCAGAAGGAGTCTCTGACGTCACCTGGTGGCACTGGCCACTCAGAGCAGTCCAGTGTGCCAGCAGCACCTCTGTTTACAAGATGGCAGAGGTCTGGAGCACACTGGAGGAGCTCTGGACACCTCTCAGGGGAGGTGCAGGTCAGGGGAGTGGTCACTCCCCTTTCCTTTGTCCAGTTTCGCGCCAGAGCAGGGCTAAGGGGTCCCTGAACCGGTGTAGACTGGCTTATGCAGAAATGGGCACCAAATGTGCCCATGAAAGCATTTCCAGAGGCTGGGGGAGGCTACTCCTCCCCTGCCTTCACACCATTTTCCAAAGGGAGAGGGTGTAACACCCTCTCTCAGAGGAAGTCCTTTGTTCTGCCATCCTGGGACAAGCCTGGCTTGGCCCCAGGAGGGCAGAAACCTGTCTGAGGGGTTGGCAGCAGCAGCAGCTGCAGTGAAACCCCAGGAAAGGCAGTTTGGCAGTACCAGGGTCTGTGCTACAGACCACAGGGATCATGGGATTGTGCCAACTATGCCAGGCAGGATGGCATAGAGGGGGCAATTCCATGATCATAGACATGTTACAAGGCCATATTCGGAGTTACCGTTGTGAAGCTACATATAGGTAGTGACCTATATGTAGTGCACGCGTGTAATGGTGTCCCCGCACTCACAAAGTCCGGGGAATTGGCCCTGAACCATGTGGGGGCACCTTGGCTAGTGCCAGGGTGCCCTCACACTAAGTAACTTTGCACCTAACCTTTACCAGGTAAAGGTTAGACATATAGGTGATTTATAAGTTACTTAAGTGCAGTGTAAAATGGCTGTGAAATAACGTGGACGTTATTTCACTCAGGCTGCAGTGGCAGGCCTGTGTAAGAATTGTCAGAGCTCCCTATGGGTGGCAAAAGAAATGCTGCAGCCCATAGGGATCTCCTGGAACCCCAATACCCTGGGTACCTCAGTACCATATACTAGGGAATTATAAGGGTGTTCCAGTAAGCCAATGTAAATTGGTAAAATTGGTCACTAGCCTGTTAGTGACAATTTGAAAGAAATGAGAGAGCATAACCACTGAGGTTCTGGTTAGCAGAGCCTCAGTGAGACAGTTAGGCACCACACAGGGAACACATACATATAGGTCACAAACTTATGAGCACTGGGGTCCTGACTAGCAGGGTCCCAGTGACACATAGCAAACATACTGAAAACATAGGGTTTTCACTATGAGCACTGGGCCCTGGCTGGCAGGATCCCAGTGAGACAGTGAAAACACCCTGACATACACTCACAAACAGGCCCAAAGTGGGGGTAACAAGGCTAGAAAGAGGCTACTTTCTCACAGCATGTGAGCCAAAATGACTAGTGACATCAGGTTAAATGGCAGAAGTTTACATTCAAAACATAACCCAGATGTGTGTTTGAAACAAAAAAACTCAATTTCATCACTGTTAAAAGGGACAGACTTGAATTATGTCTTATGCCTTCACAACTGTGAATGCAAGCCCGTCTGTGTAGTGAGATATAATCACGATAGGCATGCAGTGGAATGTGTACACATTAGTGACAAGTGCGACATACCATAAACCATTTTACAATGTCCTTTGTTATCTCCAGCTGATGTAAGAGAGGAGGGAGCACACTGCTTCTCATCTCAGCACAGTTTACCCCATTGTATCCTGGTAAATGCAGTACGCTTACTTTAATGTTGCTGTAGTTTTTCCATCAAAGTTGGTGCAGGTAGGGATGTTATCTCTAGACAAATGTTTCTGGGTTTAGCCCTCTATCAGTAGAGAGCAGAAGTAGTAGAAAGCAGAAAAGATACATCTGGGGTTGCTGATATGCTGTCCAAGGCTTCACAGGTCACAGTACCACTCCACAGGCATACAGATGCATCCCAGGTGAGCTTGTCAGCTCACTGGCTCAAGAGAGCCTTTTAGACACAAGAGGAGCAGGAGCACAATACCTCTCATCCCAGCACGGTTCACGGTATTGCATCCTGGTAAATGCAGTATGCTTATTTCAACGTTGCAGTAGTTTTTCACCAAAGTTGGCGTATATTGTGCTGTTATCTCTAGACACATGTTTCTGGGATTAGCACTTCGTCAGAAGAGAGCAGAAGTAGTAGAGAGTAGGGAAAAGTCATCTGGGGTTGCTTGTATGCTGCCTAAGTCTTCACAGGTCACAGTACCTCTCCACAGGCACACAGGATCATCCCAGGTGAGCTTGTCAGCTCACTGGCTCAAGGGAGCGTTTTATACACAAGACAGGAGGGAGCACCTGCCTCTCATCCCAGCACTATTAAGCCCATTTCATCCTGGTAAAAGCAATATGCTTACTGTTGGACCTGGCCCTTTTGGCAGGTTCATCCCTTGAATTTTTGCCTTCTTCCTCCTATTTTTTCTGACCACACGCTGTTGGCTCTAGGACTCTGAGCACTTCATCACTGCTGATCAGTGCTAAAGTGCAGGTGTTCTCCCTTCTAAGGCTGGTATGATTGGCATATACCTAATTAGCATATTTAATTTACCTGTAAGTCCCTTGCACAGCGGTATCCCAAGGCCTGCAAATTAAATGCTACTAGTGGGCCTGCAGCACTGCTTGAGCCACCCACTGGAGCAGCCATTCAAACGTGTCTCAGGCCTGCTAGCACAGGGCCTGCATGCACATCTGAACTCACCCTTTACTACATGTAAGTCACCCCTACGGTAGGCCGTAGCCAGCCCAATGCGCATGGTGCTATGTATGTAGAAGGCAGGACATGTGCCTAGTAGCGTGGCCTGTCCTGGTAGTTATAAACAGCCTATTTGTTTTCTCACTGCTGTAAGTGCTGCCTTCTCATATGATTGCATTAGAAATGCCCTGCCTTATGTCTAGGGGTTATTGTCTGATTTATGAGGGGTAGCATAGGCAAGTTTGGTATGATTGTACTGGTAGTGAGAAATGTTGCTTACTGGTGTAGGTGGATTTTTTATTATTATTACAGAAATGCCACTTCTAGAAAGTGAGCATTTCTCTGTGCTTATGATTCTGGTGTTTTGCAGCTTGACTGCAATCCACGTCTGGGCAGAGTGACAGTTGGCTTTGTGTAGACAGGGAGGGTGGAGGTGTCACAGAGGTCCATCTGTATACTGAATATTGTTTCTGGGCTGAGAGAAGGGAGAGGCGGGGCACACATGCATTTGTAAAGGCTGTGCCCTGGCCTCACACAAGAGAGTTCTTTATCCCCAACTGATGTTTGGAGCCTGTGCTGGAGGAGAGAGGCGGCACTCCCAGAACCAGTTGTAACTGGTTGAAACCTCCTCTTCCCTTCTTTGTTAACACACTGTAAAACTGAATATAAGTACAAGGGAGTTTTCCCCACAGTTTGGTGATGTTTTGGAAATGGACACAGAAGGCTGCTGGAAACGATTCACCAGGAACCTGCAGGGAATGCTTCTGCTGTGCTGACCTGTGACCTGCTTGGTCATGGGAGGAACTGCCACTTGCCTGCATCCACCTAGCGCTGGCCTGCTGCTGGGCGCTGCTGCCCTGTGTTCCATTGAACTTTGTCCCCCAGGGGAAGGGTGCTGTGGCCCCTGACCCCTGCAACTGCATGAAGCACAAGAGGAGTGCTTCTTCGTATTGCACTGGAAAGCACCTGGAGAAGTGCTTTATGTTGTCAGGTCAGATGCTTTTAAAAGCGCCTTTTTCATTGCACCCAGCGTTTGAGAGCGCTTTCTGCTGCCAGAAACTCCTGCACGACTCTGGCTTATTGAAGTGCCCCAGTGCTCGTGAGCGTGTTTGTTCTGCAGCCCGGATTCACCGCCGCGACCTGTCTTTGTCTTATTGGCACGCTGCCCGTGGAACCCCCAGGGCACCGCTGGAAGTAAGAAAGGAGTGGGTGCACTCCTACCGTGCCCCTAGGGTGCCCATTCTGGTGCCTGCCATCTGCTACGTCCGGGCAGGCTGCAGCCTGTGGTTGAGGACATCAGGCGGGGAAGGAAACCTCATCTGAGGCCCCTCCCCCCCACCGGAGCCCCTTCTCCATTGTTGCTGAGTGAGGCAGAGGGGAAGGAAGCCTCCTCGGAGGCTCCTCCTGTCCCAGCAGAGCCCCAAGTTATTTTAGAAGGATGCAGGTGGGGTGGAAGCCTCGTCTGAGGCTCCCTGCACTGCGTAGTCCTCCTTTGTTGTGTTGAGGCCCCCGCAAGAGTCAGGTGAGGCCCACACAGTGCCCCATAGTGTTGTGCTTGTTTGGTCCTTTCCCTCTGGAGGGCCTGTTGTGACCTGGGGGCCCCCCAGAGATTGAGGGCCCCAGGAGGGGGTCCGTGTCAATCCCCTTCCCCCAAATTATCGCAAGGCCCCTGTTTGGCACGGATGAGCGTCAGGGGCCCCCTTTTTGGAGTTTTGTGGCACTGGAAGTGCCTCATCATGAAAAACAGGTACTTTCCAAAGGACGTATAATTTATAATGTTCCTGGTATGGACATGGTATATTATTATGTTAACCTGTTTATTTTATGATGTGCTACATTTATGTGCTGATATTCCTTTTATGGGCATGACATGCTGATATGTTTTCTTGACTTGCCATATGGTTTATAATGTTCCTGATATGGGCATTTATGATATTCCCATGACAAGTGCATTGCTTTAGTAATATGATTCCTGACTACATGTGTGTTATGTGTGACTACTGCTGGTTCTGCAGAGGCAGAGTAACTATTGTGTAACGTTCTGACAACTGCTTGAGTAGCTGACATGTTGTGTTTGGTCTAATAATTGTGTTGTGTGCAATACAATTTATTTTATATAACTTGGTGTTGTGTTTCCTTTGTGTCTAGGATAGTGCGTCATCTGCATTGCGTGTGTTGTGCAAGCGCTTCACACATTGCCTTCGGGATAGGCCTGACTGCTCGTGCTTAGCTACCAAGGGGGTGAGCAGGGGTTATCTTGGACGTGTAACTCCCTTGCCCTGACTAGAGTGGGTGGGTTCTGCCTGGCTTAGGTGCATACCCTAGACAACCAGAAACCCCATTTCTAACATTGGCTGTCAGCAGTAAGGATATAACTTGTGCTTGCACAGTACCATTGCCATTTTACATGCAAGAGGAATTTGAGGGGTTCTGTAGAGAGAGAGAGGCCTGCCAGTGGAAGGGGACCTCAGGAGATCTCTGAATTTGTTTCAAAGGTTTGTGACATATTCCCAGGGGAAGCGTGTGCTTAGGGGTAATCAGGGGATCCTGGTTGTAGTGAGGATTCCCAATGGGAGGGCTCCCAGACCTCATCCCTAAAGAGTGGTGGGGAGACTGATCAGGAGGGTGAGAATGACTTGGGGACGCCAGTTGACAGGGAAGGCCCCAGTGATAGGAAGTCCCTTGCTGGGTCCAGTGTAAGAAGAAGGGCTCCATCTCATTCCTTGACGCCTGATGAGATAAGAGATAGGTGGAAAGACAGGGACCTGAAGTTACTGTTAGTGCACCTACCTGTTGAGGAGAGAAGGGCTGAGGTGGAGAAGGCCTAAGTAGAGGAGAGGATGGCAGAGGCTGAGCGGGCCTTTGCTACTAGTGGGCCTGCAGCACTGCTTGCACCACCCACTGGAGTAGCCATTCAAACCTCTCTCAGGCCTGCTAGCTTAGGGCCTGCATGCACAGTTTTCTGCCACCGGGACCTAGCATCTAAATTTACTTGCCATGCCCTTCGTGGTGAAAGAGGCTGGGCCATGGAGGTGACGAGCAGTAGGAGGAGTGCACTGTGCACTCCCCTCAGAGCGCATGGGTGTTTGGCCGGCTGTCTCCGGCTGATTCCTCCCGGCCCCCCGGTGCGCCGCACCCACCTCCTCCTTATTAGCGAAGCGAGCCGTGACTGCAAATGTTTCTGGGTTTAGCCCATCATCAGTAGAGAGCAGAAGCAGTAGAGAGCAGGGAAAAATCATCTTGGGTTGTTGATATACTGCTCAAGACTTCCCTTCATCACTAGAGAGCAGAAGTAGCAGAGGGAATATAAAAGTAATCTGAGGTTGCTGGTATGCTGCCCAAGTCTTCACTGGTCACCGTACCCCTCCACAGGCGCACAGGTGCATCACAGGTGAGCTCTTCAGCTTACTGGCTCAAGGGAGCCTTTTAGACACAAGAGGGGAGGGAGCACACTGCCTCTCATCCCAGCACAGTTCAGCCCTTGCATCCTGGTAAATGTACTAAGCTTACTTCAAAGTTACAGTAGATTTTCACCAAAGTTGGTGCAGGTAGTGCTGTTAGGGGTGGTGTCTCCCTTGCTGCAGACAGCTTCCCCATGTCCCTGCTTCCCCATGTCCCTGCCCCCCTACACTGAGTGAGGAGGCTCTTGACCTCCTATGGGACATCTCTGTAGGCCAGACTGCACTCCTGAATGCCATCCAGGGTCTTAGTTGCCTGATGCAACAAATGTTAGCTTTCACAGTGCTGTATCTCACCTACTGAGGTCATTCCAAAGTCTAGCCTCCTTACTGACTGCAGCCTCACAACTATCCCAATCTCGTCCCCCAACCCTTGCCTCTTCCCCATCCTAATTCCCTATGCCCAGCCTTGTCCAGTACACAATCACCCCTTTACATGCACCTACTCAACACACCCAAGCAACACATCCACACATAAACACAAACACAGCAAAAACACATGAAAACACACCAACAACATACAGACACCACACCCACACCACCACCGACATCACAGACATACCCACAGACACCACACCTACCGCTACACCCAAAGACACCAGCAGCACACTCACAGACACCATACCTACCATCACACCCACATGCTCAGCCACCATAGCACACCTGCAGACACCACACCCACCACCACATCTACATGCACGGCCACCACCACACTAGCACACCCACAGACACTACAGACACCACCACAGCCACCTGTCCTGTCACCACCACTCCCACATGCACCATCAACACCTCTTCAAGCACCACAACCACACTCAGCACATCAACAGCACAGACATCCAACACCCACTGGACACTGACACCCCACACTCACCAGAACAACATACACCCAGGAAAAAACAAACACCCAATCATATATCACTTACACCAGACCCATAGGTACCTGTACCCTCAACAGATATATGCACATCACCCACTGCCACCCTCTCTACCTCCCGAACCCAACTTTCCACCAACCACCTACCCATTTCCCCAAATATGACCTATTGTTTGACCCAGCCGTGACACCCTCTACATGCCAAGCCACCCCTTCCAAACTTAAACCCACCCTTCCCACACCCAAAACCACCCTCCCATGCCCACAACCACCCCTCCTAAACCCAAGCCCACCCTCCCAAAACTAAGCCCATCCCTCACAGCCCCACCCCTCCCAAATCCAGCCCCCTAAGCAAGGTCATTGAGGTGTCTGCTCTCTGATCAATAGATGCCCCTTCCTAAGGAGGTTGTATGTGGCAGTGAAATTAGGAGGCAAGTTCTGGGCCTGCAGCCCATGATTCTCCTACTATTTAGACCATTTTTGAGGAATTTAATTTCACATTCTAAATATATGAGAGACTTATCTTGTTTGGTTAAAATTTCTTTTATTTTCAATAACTTTTTCCTGGCATTAATTTTGAATTATTAGTAATTGTCTGCTGATAATATTATTTCTGCTACTATGTGTGACGTGATTACTCTCATTTCTGACAATAACAAAGGTTTTATTTTTTCATATTTATATAGTGCATACATTGGTGTTGTACATTTGTGATGGACCATTTAATTTTGGTGCAAGCATTCATCATGTTGCTGAACACTTACGCCAAAATTATAAATGTAAATTTTGTGACAGGAGAATGCATGTGTGTTTATTTTAACATGATGTGTTACTAATATACACATATGGATTACATAGAGAAAATGTCACTTAAGAGTTACATGACATCTAATGTTTAACAGAAATTGAACAAACTAAGGGGACACGCGCCCTTAATACATCTCTGGCATGTTTGAAGTATAGAAATTACATTGGTTGTACATTCTCTGTACACACACTTGTAGTATTGTGTAGTGCAATTGTTACGTTATATTGGATTTATGTATTTCCAATTAGGTGCACTGTTTATGTATATAATATTGTAGTTTAGGGAAAGTTATTACAAGCACTTGTATTTTCATATTTCGATTTGGGATTGATGTGACTTTTTGTGTAGATGCCCATTGCCATGATGACAGTTAGTAGCAGATTGGTGAGTGCTACTTGATATTTTGAGGCTTGTTTTTAAAAATGATTTTAACTACCACATTATATACATATGCAGTGCGCCTCATTGTACTATTGCTTGTAAGTATTTTTTAAACATGCATGAGTCCAGTGATAATGCACACCAACAATTCTGAGGATCACGGGTAAAACAGTCACCTACGTTCGGTTTCAGAGATGACGGGGTTGGTTTTCATCTTGGTCTACTAGCAGGAGCAAGGGTAGGACTTGTTTGATTGGATTCATGGTGGAAGGAAATGAGAAAACTCAAAAAAAGGTATGTTTTTTTCTTAGATACCTCCCGATCGTCCAACTCAGGTGTGTGGTTTTGCCCCCACAGTTACATCAGCAGGAAGGGGCACTGTGATTGGCCTGGTGGTAAAACTGGCTGGAGTCCCACTGCGAGCCAATTCTGCATTTTGGCTCTAAATAGAGCGGGCGGACCGCCAAGTTGGCAGGTGGGAAATCCGATGGAAAATCGACGGTGAGACCTATTCCGCCAAGGTCTAAATCAGGCCCTACATCTGGTGCACTTGCCATCTGTAACCTGTGAGAAAGAGCTGAGGAGGTTAGACCCCTTTCCACTTGAAATCCAAGGATAGAAAAATCTCCAGGGAACATAAGGCTCATCCCCTGAGTTGCTACAAAAACATAACAAAACTGAAGAGGCCATTCCTGTAAAGAATGACAGCTGACCAGGGGCTGCCAGACCTGGATTGAACTTTGATGTTGCCCTCTGCTTGACACATGATGGCCTGTCAGTTCTTGCCTGGGGGGCTGGTTGCCACAAAAGTGCACTCCAGTGGTTGTTTGAGTACTAAAATAAGTTTGGAAGTTTTCAAGCGGACCAACTGCGAAAAGTATCTAACTGGTGCTACCCTTGTATTGGATTGAACTTCAGCATTGTCTGATGTGGAGAAGAGTTTTTCATCAAATGACAGCCCCTTTTGTGATACAGACGTTTTTGAACTTCCCTACTTCCAGGCTCTAGCAGGGCTAAACCACTTGGCACATCCAAGTGATGACGCCTTGCTGGTGGCCTCAAATAGTGAATGGCCACTGTCTACTGTGACCACTTTGCATTTATTGGTCCTATTTGTGCTTGCATCATTAAACAATCTTATCTGTGGTCTCCCTCATTGAATTCATGACATTTTAGTGTCATTCTACTTAGTACATTTTCTCTATTTTTATAAATTGAGGTGGAATTTCTACTGTGTTGTTTTTTCAGTTTTTAAATAACTGTTGTGATACTTCTAATTGCGTTACTCTTCTTCTCTGAGCTAAGTCTGTCTACATTGTGCTGCAGCTACCAGGGGTTGAACTAAGGTTCTGACTGGACTAAATTAATAAACCACTTTCTGACAGTTCATAATTGTTGTTCCCAAATCAATGTTTATAATGTTTTCAAAGACTTCCAAATATACAATAAAAAAATAAAACTTGAAATGCCCCAGCACACAGGGTACATAGGTACTGGTCCTTTTGAATCCAGTTTGAGTTTTAAAATGCCACGCCTCTGTTTACGGCTAGAGCTCACACATCTGTTCAGGGGACCCCTGCAGTAGGCAAGGTAACCTTTCTTGGTACAAAAGGGTATCACCCTTTCACTTTTGTCTCCTCCTACCTGAACAGTCTCATGAGTCACCCACCATGTGTAGGTGATGCCCCTGTCGTAGGGATACATCTAGGCACCAGGTGCACTAACAAATAAGCTCTTACCTCCCAAAGGGTTACTAAAGTCTTAAAAACTTCTAGAAGGCCACTCTTCATAAGCACAAGAGAATATCCATTTGTTTTGGAGGGAAGATAACTCCTTTTAAAAGTGGATGGAGCCACCCAGTGAGACAGGCCGAACATGAACAGGACCAATCAAAGTTATCCAGATCAGAAGGAGGAGGGATAATTGTCCCCTTCTCTAGTATGGAAGGCACGGTGTATTGGATTCTAGATAAGCAGAAGCATAGGGCACCAGCCTGATTTAACCTCCTCTCTTTCCTTTTAGGTAAAGTAATACCTTCAGCTGGATAATGGGTGCAGAAATACTGGGTTAAAGAGATGGGAAAGGCACCTCTTGTCTAGAAGATGGGGATGAGATGTAGTGGCTCAGGATGGCAGCCTGATACAGACTCCTCTATTCCCTTTTAAAACTGTCTGGCAGAAATAAAACAAGGAGAGGACCGTTTTAGATTTCCAAGTATTTGTATGAATTAATAACAGTTTTAAAAACTTTACTGTATTTTGAAAGTTGGAAAACCTGGACAGGAACTTTGGTGGGGAAATATAAGTTATATTTCGTACTAAAATACATCTTGTGGAGCCTTAAGAAGGACTAGGGATGTGGTCCTTGCCTCAAGTGCTTGAGGACTGTTAGAGACTATAAAGCTGGATCCTTTTGATTGAGTAAGGATCCCACTGACATATAGGATATTGCAAGTATGTAGATCCTACAAACTTGCTCAAGTTATTGAATAAATACTCAACCGTTACTAAAACCTTACCAGCTCAATGCATTATTACAGTTCCCTAACTGGCATGGACAACTGGATTTATTTTCACTGAGAATTGACAATACTTCACCCCTTTGTTACCTATTGCACACCTAATACAATAAATACTCTCAGCAACTGGGCCTTTTCAGAGAAGATTGAGGGGGGCACGCACCTCAAAATTACAGACTGCAGACACCAATGGAGGGTCTTTCATACCTAAGGGCACATCAAGGTTGTTAGCCAGGGGCTTTAGGTCCATAGTTTTAGGGGTCTCCAAAGTTTAAGCCTCCCACAAACTCTGCAAGAAAAAAAAAACATTACAGGGGAACAGCAGGACAAAATGGAAAAATCTCAGGGCAGCAGCTCAGACAGCCCTGGTCTTTTAACCTTTAAGTGACTGAAGGTTAAGTGGTTTATATCTGTATTTTCCATTTTATAACAAATTGTATATTCCACAGACGTACAATGACATTTCCAATAGTTAAGAAAGATTTAAACATTTTGTAAAGTCGATAGCAAAAATTAACTGTGCCTGGAAAATAAAAATAAAACATTTATCCTGACTATGTTACAATCCCTCGTTTAGCTAAAATGGGAGTTATGTATTGCAGTCCCTTAGGAGATGTTGCATGCACCAAGGTCTGGAACAGGCTAGAATGAAAATTACATCTTGATGAAGAAGATGAAAGTTTGAACGCTAGTGTATCAGCTTTCTGTAAAACTGCTGTGTTAAATTTAAGATAAAAAGATGAACATACATATCTATGTTGGCTTTGAGATAATATTGCATACCGTGATTTGGCAGATATTTGAAAAGTCAAGTCTTTTAGGGCCAGACGTATCATTATTCACAATAGCTATTACCTAATTGCGATTTTTAGCGAATCGTAATTAAGTAATCATTATTGGAATGAATAAAATTCCCAGAGTTTCATTCGCAAGGGCTTGCAAATGGACCACCCTCATCAATATTCATGAGGTAGGTTGCAATTTGCGAGCCATTGCGAATGGCTACAATCACAGGGATGGTGGCCTGATGGGTTCAGCAGACCATTATGTCGGTGATTGCTTTTCAATAAAGCAATCTTTTTGTTATATGCAGCCCGTTTACTTAAAGAAAAACAGGATGCGTTTAAAAATGAAAAATGAAAAGTTTTCTTTTCATTTTTTTAAGAGTAGGCAGTGATCCGTGAGACCACTGCCTGCTCTTAAAAACATTTTCGCATGCATTCTCAAAGGGGAAGGAGTCCACAAGGACCCCCTCCCCTTTGCGAATGGGTTACCACCTACTTGAAGTAGGTGGTAACTGCAATTGTTTTCGACCGCATTCACGGTCACAAAACAATCATACAAACATCTTCGATTCGGTATTAGGAAGGGACGCCCTTGACACGCCCCCTTCCAAATCCCGAATCGGTATGTAGTCGCAAATCAAATTTGCAATTCGGTGACAAGTTACTGAATCGCAAATTGGACTTGTTGCGCCGTTTGCGATCGCAAAAATGTTTGATACATCTGGCCCTTAATCTTCTGACAGTAAATGAAATAATGTAGGACCTTGATCCGTTTTTTATACGTTTTCCGAATGGGTTCTTAGGAACGTCATGGTCAAGTTAATTAAAATCGATTAACAAATCACTAGTAGCATTTTAACAGCATGGGAAATAAGTCGATTGTTATAATAGCATGGACATTCCTCCAAAATAGGAATCTATAAGTGCAGTGGATCACTTTACTTTAAGGAAAACCACTTTTTGTCCATATCCCAGGGATAATCTACCAACCATATCTCGCTGTAATTATAATGCTTCCCCAAGCAATGTTTCTTAATCATCAGGTAATGTTTCCAAAGGTTAGGGTATGAGAGAATAAAGTAAAATACCAAGAATCTTGGCAGTATACCCTTTTAGGAGTGCATGAGTGTTTTGCTACTTATTAGCTGAAAAAAATCGAGTAGTTTTAGTTGCCTTGACTTTTGCAATCTCATTAATAGAGGAATTCTTTTGACCTTAAAACCATACCATAATAATTGTAATTCGACACTACTTTCAGTAGCTGGATATTAATTGCCCAATTGTAGCAATTCCAACGAAATAAACGCTCAAATACCATAATCCTAGTTTTGGTAATGGTAAATTCAAGACACACATTTTCCAAATATCTTAAAATGTACTGTCAGTTATTTTGAAGATCAACTGGGGCGAGATCAAATGGAACAATGTTGAGTGCATAAATAACAAAGCTGATTTTTCTACCATTCAAAGTAGAAGGGTTAAAGTGTACTGGTTCTAGATGTTGTGGAAGATTTGCAATAAATAATGAGAATAAACGAGGAGCCAGAACGCATCTCGGTATTAATGGGTTACCAACAGGTACTCTTCTTGAGTATTCCTTAGGCGCACCCAGAATGGCCATAATCCTGCCCCAATTGACGTGTTATCTTAGTCATTCTAACGTGGTGATGAATTAGAATAACTAAAATAACTGGTCAATTGTTCCATTTGAGAAGTTTTGGCCACACTGTTGGTCAGTCTACTTGATCAAACATGGAGAAAGATCGATGAAAGCCACGTACAGATTTTCTTCTAAAGCTGTTTTTTTCTCTTATTGTATTAAGTGATAGAATGTTTTCCATCGCTGACCATTCTGGGTAAAACTCTAATTGTTCAAAGGAAATTAATTTATTGTTTTCTAACCAATCTGAGAGGGCATTTAAAATATTTTATACACTGAGTTTCCCCGCACAGTCAAGCAAAACTATTGGATTATAATTTCTATTTCTCTTCCTATAAATAGGGTGGACTGGATAACCTCTCCAAGATGATGGACTGGTTAGAGATTCTAAAAAATACTTTTTTAGGTAATATAACAACCACACCCATTAGGGAGCATTTGCTTGAAATTGTGATAGGTACGTGGAATGCTATCTGTATTTAACCATCAGCTCCATCTTGACCACTGACTGCATTTTGTGCTTAGCTTAGCTTCAAACGCCATCACTATGGTGGTGCAGCTATTTTTCCAAGCGCAGTCTGTTAACCTGTTTTCACTTTTCTCACCAGGAAAGTGAACATAATATGGGGGAAGAAACATACCAGGCTGAGAATGTTTATGGTAGGGAAGGGTACAGCTCAGTGTTGAAAATACACAGTGAGATCTGGCCAGTCTCTAACGTGTTTTTTCAACACTGACCTGGTACGGCCAGCGCTTGAATTTCACAACTTACTCAAAGGGAGGTTTTTTTTTAGTACCTTCCTTTTAAGTTTGTTTAAAGTACATAAGGTGGGGAAGCTTGACACTGAGAAAGAAGGAACTCATCTCAGAGGGTTAACGCATTGCTCAGAGTACTCCTATTGAGGTTGTTCTCTTTTGTCTCAGTTGTCACAGGTTCCACAGCTTGACGTTGGCAGACAAAGGATGATGTTGGAGTCAAGCCCCATGGTGATGCATTTTCAATTCTTAATATCTAGGTTTACTGTGTGCATGCATAAATATAAGTGGTCACTACATATATATATATATATACACACACATATATATACTGACCACGCCAATGCTGATGGTCTCTCAAGATACTCCTGCCTTAGCGATGAGAACTCCCAAAGGAGGTTGGGTAGCTCTCCCTACTTTCAGCTGGGGGACACACGTTAGACCTGACAGCCTTAAGTTGGTCACCCCCAACTTTTTGCCTGCCTCTCTCCACTTTTTGACACTGTTTTTGCTGGTTTCAGGACTTTGGGCACTTTACTACATAGGATATCATTAAGGCTACCATCATAAACTGTTTGAGTGGTAGATTCTGATTAGAATGGGGTAAGCAGGTCATATTTAGTATGGCCAGAATGGTAATACAAAGTCCTGCTGACCGGTGAGGTTAGAGTTTATATTACTATTTTAGAAATGCTACTTTTAGAAAGTGAGCTTTCCTCTGCACTTCAATCCTTCTGTGCCTTACAGCCTATCTCCACTCCACGTCTGGGCTGGGCTGGTTGACACCTCCTTTGTGCATTTCACCCAGACAACCACAAACACAGGATTCTAAGTCGCTTCTGCACACATCTGCACACCGAATGGGTCTTCCTGGGTTGGAACGGTGGAGGGCCTGACACTTACATTTCAAAGGACAGTGGCTTGCCCTCTCACAAAGGACTGCCAGATCCCCTGCTGGGACCCTGGCAGACAGGGCTGTACTGAAAGGGGACCTTGTGCACTTCAAAATCACTCTTTGAAGTCTCCCCCACTTCAAACACTTTTGGGTATATAAGCTGGGTCTCTGACTCAACCAAACTAGACACTTCTTGGGAAGACATTCTGCACCAGAACCTGCAACCTGCCAAGAGAAACTGCCTTGCTGCCTTGCTGCCCAAAGGACTCACCTGGATTGCTTTGCTGTAAAGGACTGCTGCCTTGCTGTTGCCCTGTTTCCTCGCTGACCTCTGGCTCTGCTGAGAAGGGCTCTTCAAGGGCTTGGATTGAGCTTGTTTCCTGAAGTCTCAGAGCCAAAAAGACTTCATCTCTGCATCGAAACTCCTTGCAAAATCGACGCACAGCCCGCCATAATTGACGCACAGCCTGTCCAGTGGTGAAAAAATCACTGCATCGCTGAGCCAGGATGACACAGCCCGACTTCCGGCAAGAGGAATTGACGCAGTTCCAGCCTTGCAACAGAAACTCTGCTGCATCGCCCACCGGATCGATGCTACAACTGTGACTTCGTCCCACATGCCCAGGATTTATACGCATCGTCCCTGGGTGTCAAAAGGCCCAGCATCGCAAAGAGGATCCAAGTCTGCACGCCAGGGTTCGACGAAAAGCCCTTGCTGCATGGTAAAGAATCAACACATCGCCCATGTGCACCCGGAAATCCGACGCACACTTACCTTTTTCCACGCATCTCCTCCTCTGCAGTCTTCATGCGTGTAATTTTGACCCAGACCAGGTACTTTGTGCTTGCAGGATAAATTTGTTGCTTTTAAGAACTTAAGATTCTTCTTATCATTACAAAGGTGATATTTCAACTTGTGATTATCAAATGTTGATTGTTTTGACCTTAATTTAATCAGATAAATATCCTATATTTTTTTAAACCTGTGTGGTGTCTTTTTGTGGTGTTCTCACTGTGTAATTAAATGATTTGTTGCACAAATACTTTACACATTGCCTTCTAAATTAAGCCTGACTGCTCAGTGCCGAGTTACCAGAGGGTGGGCACAGGATAATTTGGATTGTGTGTGACTTACCCTGACTAGGCTTGTGCTCCCTACTTGGACAAGGGTGTATACCTCTGCCAACTAGAGACCCCATTTCTAACATTAGTGATCAGCGGTGAGGATAGGACTTGTATTTGTGCAGTAACATATAATAGCTATGTGTACACTACCTACCCACAGTTGAAGGTCAACTTGATTTTTTCTCTTTTTCTGCAATTTTGTTTTTCTGCTGCCAGTTTAATAAAATCTTCATTCAACATGTCTCTAGCTGGGTCTCAAGCAGGAGCTGGAGAGTTTGACCTAGCCAAGCTGGAGACATACACTGTCAGCCAGCTGAAAGGGTTCTGCAAGGGGTACGTACCCGGGGTGTCTCCAGAAAGGAGGAGTACCAAGGCGCTGAGGGCCTGGGCAGAAGCCCGTTCACAAGAGAATGTTGAGATTGAGGAGCCAGAGGATAGCCCCTAGGATGATTTGCCACCAGCAGTGGGGGGTGTTACCCCTGGAAGTGTGCCCTCTGGTAAACCAGGGAACAGTATCTCTATCCATGGCCTGATGGCAGAGGAAAGGGGGAGGAGAGAGAATTCCAACTGCAATTAGCAAGATTAAGGCTGGAGGAAAATAAAGCAGAGAGAGAAGCAGGAGCCAAAGAAGCTGAGGCTGAAAGGGCTTTGGCTGAGAAGAAATGCCTGTTAGCTCATGAACTGAGCTAGATATCAAGGCTAGGCAGTCTGAGTCCAGCAGTGATGGTGGCAGCATACACGCAGGACCTGCTGGGGACAAGAAGGTTTGTATAATCAAGAATATGGTGCCATGTTATGTGGTGGGAGATGACATTGATAAGTGTTTGGCTGCTTATGAAGTTGCACTAAGGGCTCATGGGGTTCGTGAAGATCAATGGGGGGCAGGCTTGTGGAGATATGTACCAATTGTTGGGACGGACATACTTCTCACATTGGATCCAAAGGATCAAAAGACATACTCACCCATGAAAAACACTTTGCTTGCCAAGTTTTGGTTGACCCCTGAGAAGTATCATCAGAGGTTCAGGGACAGCACCAAGCTCTCCACACAGACTTGGGTAGACTTTTTTTATTTGTCCAGTAAGGCACTGAATGGATGGGTGCAATACAGTAAAGTAGATGACTATGTGGGGTTGTATAAATTGATCCTGAGATAGCATATGCTCAGTGTTTGCTTTACAGAGTTGTGCCAGCACATAGTTGACAGTAGGCTGACTGACCCTAGGAAGCTTGCTCAGGAGGTGAACCTCTGGGTTAGTACTAGAGTGCCTAAATAGGTATCTGAGGTAGACACCCACAAGGGTGGTCAAGGTTCCCATCAGAAGAAAGAGGGGGGAGAAAAACTTAAAAATAGGGAGTTCTCAAAAGGCCCCCAAAACAATTCCCAGGGGGGTGGTGGTAATCAGTCCCATCCTGATCCTGAAAAGAAACCAGGGTACTTTGATAAAAAGAAAGGGAGGTGTGTACCCAAATGCTTAGAGTGCACCAAGTTTGGTCACTACAAGGGCCACTCCAAGTGTCCCCTGGGGGCACAGACCCCCGCTGGAGGGCAGACACCTGGGTTGGCTAGCGTAGCGCTTGGGGAGGAGGTAGTCCCAGATAGTTTTGGGGAACATATAGAGGTAACCCTAGTAACCCTGGGAGAGGAGGAAATGGTGCCAAAAGACTACATGCCTGCCAATACTTCCTAGTATAGGCAGTGGGTCACCATTAATGCAAAGGATAGAGGGTCTGAGTGACTCAGGAGCCAGCATGACCACTTTCAGGGGTCAGCTGGTGTCAGCAGAGCAGGTCATCCCTAATACCATAGCAGTCATAGTCAATGACAATCATGAGAGTCACCTACCGGTGGCTCTTGTTCCCTCTGAGTGGGGGGGGGGGAGTCTCTAGTACTCTAAAAGTAGCTGCGAGTCCTGCCATGCCTGTAGATTGTCTGTTAGACAACAACCTTGAGCATGCTACCTGGAAGGAAGTGGAACTCAAGTCTCACCTGAAGATGTTAGGTTCGCCTGAATGGGTCTGCTTGACCACACAGTCCTTGGCTGCTCGAGAAGGGAGGCAAGGGCATCTTGAGCCTGGAAAAATGGCCCAGACAGCTGCAAAAGAGGAAGGGCAAGGGGTGGGGGAAACCGGTCACAGGCGTTCCTGCGGTGGTTGATGGGGTTCCAAAGGAAGAGGCCCCTAAGCCAACTTTGGAGGACATTGCAACCCTGAGTAACATGCCTGAGCTTTCTGGCTGGCAAGTTGAGGGCGGGCCAACCAGGGAGGAGTTCTGCAAACCGCAGAAAGAGTGCCCCACTGTTGAGCGGTTGAGGTGACAGGCCACAGCCCAGGCAGCAGGTGAAGCCTCTGGCAATCACCTTATCTGTGGGGAGAATGATTTGCTTTACAGTAAGCCCAAGGTACTGGAAGCTGGGGCAGCACATGTGCTGGTGGTCCCCCAGTGCCTTCCTACTGGGGCTGGCTCACTACATCCCCCTGTTGGGACATTTGGAACAAAACAAGACCTTCTCCCGGCTTGTCACCTAGGGTTATTGACCCTGAATGCGGGTAGCCTCGGATGCTTTCTGTAGGTCCTACCCAACCTGCCAGGCTTGTGGGAAGACTGGAAAAAGGCTAAAAGGCCCATGATCCCACTCCCTGTAGTTGGCACCCCGTTTGAAATGGTGGGCATCAACATAATTGGTCCCTTGGACCTCAAAACTGCCTGAGGCAACATGTTTATCCTGGTTTTGGTGGACCATACCACCCACTATCCAGAGGCAATCCCACTAAGGACAGTGACTGCACCTGTACTTACCAGAGCTCTAATGGGGATATTTACCCATGTGGGATTCCCAAAAGAGATTGTGTCTGACAGAGGCACAAACTTCATGTCCGCATACATGAAGTCCATGAGGGATACGTGTGGGGTGACCTACTGGTTTACCACCCCTTACCATCCTCAATCCAATGGGCTTGTGGACAGGTTCAACAAGACCCTAAAAGCATGATCACTGACCTATCTGAGGCCATGAGGCATAAGTGGGACGTCCTCTTGCCATGCCTTCTCTTTGCTTATGGAGAGGTGCCCCAGAAAGGGGTGGGGTTCCGCCCCTTTGAACGTCTCTATGGGTACCCTGTCAGGGAACCCCTAAGCATAGTAAAAGGGGGGGGAGAATGCTCCCAGGAAACACCCCAAGGGATGTGGTCAGTTACATGCTGGCCCTCTGCAACCAGATGCAACACTTCTGGGAACAGGCCAAGAGCAACCTTGAGGCCAGTCAAGAGGTGATGAAGCAATGGTATGACCTGAAAGCCACCCTGGTAGAATTCTCACCTGGAGACAAAGTATGGGTAATGGAGCCAGTAGAGCCTAGAGCTCTCCAGGGCCACTGGACGGGCCCATTTGAGATCAAGGAGTGGAAGGTGGAGGCCAATTACCTAGTGGACCTCAAGTCCCATAGAAACCCCCTAATGGTGCTCCATCAACAACTGAAGCCTCATTTTGAGAGGTCTGAAGTCAGCATGCTTTTGGTGATAGATGAGGGCATGGAAGAGGAGAGTGAGCCTCTCCCTGACATCCTCTCTCCCAAGGAAGGTGATAGGTCAGTGGAGGGTGTCAATCTCTCTGACTCCCTGACCCTAGATCAGAGAGGAGATTGCTACAAGTTATTGGAGCAGTTCTCTTCACTGTTTTCCCTCACCCCTGGACTCACACATTTGTGTGTCCATGATATTGACATAGGAAACAGTCTCCCTGTAAAGAATAACATTTACAGAGTGTCAGATAAGATGAGGTCCAGCATCAAGGAGGAAGTTGCAAAGATGCTGGCTCTTGGGTTGATAGAGAAGTCCAGCAGTCCCTAGTGCATTGCACCCGTGCTGAAGGCGCCTGACTACTCAAGAGAATTCATCATGTAGACAGACGGTTCAGAGCATAGCATAGGGGCAGTCCTAGCACAGCTGAATGAGGATGACCTAGACCAACCGGTAGTCTTTATTAGCAGAAGACTATTACCACAGTAACAGAGTTGGAGTGCTACTGAAAGGGAAGCATTTGTTGCATTCTGGGTACTGGAGAAGCTGAGACCATACCTGTTTGGGACTCACTTCCGGGTTCAGACAGACCACAGGCTCCTCAGATGGCTCATGCAGATGAGGCATGCAAATCCTAAACTCTTGAGGTGGTCCATTTCCCTACAGGGGATGGACTTTACGGTGGAGCATCGCCCGGAGGTTGACCACGCCAATGCTGATGGTCTCTCCAGATATTTCCTCCTTAGCATAGAGAGCTCCCAGAAGGTTGGGTAGCTCTCTCCACGTTCAGCTGGGAGGGACAGATGTTAGACCTGACATCCTTAGGGTGGTCACCCCCCAACTTTTTGCCTGCCTCCCTCCACTTTTTGACACTGTTTTTGATGATTTTAGGACTCTACGCACTTTACCACTGCTAACCAGTGCTAAAGTGCATATGCTTTCTCCCTTAAAACATGGTGACATTGGTTCATGCCCAATTGGCATATTTGATCTACTTGTCAGTCCCTAGTAAAGTGCACTACATGTGCCAAGGGCCTGTAGATTGAATGCTAAAAGTGGGCCTGCAGCACTGGTTTTGCCACCCACATAAGTAGCCCCTTAACCATGTCTCAGGCCTCCCATTTCCAACAATATTCATTGTTGTTGTATTGCATTTTCTCTGATTATTATTATTCCACTGCTGTGAATATTTTAAGAGTTGCATGTGTGTTGCTGCATTCACATTAAGTGCTCCCATTATTATATTCGTGTAACTTAGGAAGTGCCTTAATAAATTTATTGCTCAGACTAAGAGTGCTGCACTCTTTGCATTCCTTTCACTTCGTTCCCTCTCTATCTGAAGCAAACCAGAAAAAATTGACATAGCCTGCAGTACGAGGTGGTAGGTTGAAAGGTGAAAGTTTTAAAAGTGAGAAATGTTTGGCAAGAAGTCAAAAGCGGTTTCCCAGGTTTCACGTGAGATTCCTGAGTGGGATAAAGAACCTTATCATGTTCTTGCAAACAAATGGTCTTCTGGTGCTGGTTTATGCGAGAGCTGGGACGGATGTCTTAGCGATGCTGAGCCAAAAATGTTTTACTGTGTTTACAGAAAGTACCTCTGGAACACACATGTGATATATCTATTCTGGGCAGAAGGGGATTCTGGATTCTGTTATCTGCTTATAGAAAAATGCATGAAAAATGTAGGCAGCTGGAAAAAGAAAACCAGCAATTAGAGAGGGAGCTAGTTGAAGTTAAAAATAATGTAACCATGCTGTCTTGTCAGAATAAGTAATTGCAAGATAAGGCAGGTACTTATAATTTAGTAGCTGAGAAAGCAGCTGTCAGAGTCGCTCAATATAGGTATCAAAAACAAACAGGTAAAATCTATCAAAAGAAAGTTCATTTAGCTATTGCTAAGGCAAGTTTAAACTGGGACCCCAAAAACTGGGACTCAGACATCTGGGAATCTAGTGATTTTTAAAATTCCAGTGATGAAGAAGGTAAAAAAGGTGAGGGCCAGTTTGAGCCAGATGAGCCAAAAGGGGTTCGCGCACAGCCAATAATTAGGCGAAAAATACATGGCACGCCACAGAATCTGGCAGGAATTGAGATGCACCCTCTACAAGATTACACCCAACAAAAGTTAATTATATTATAAACAGATTCAAGAAGAGATCTGGGAAAAATTACTTACATGGATGGTGTGATTATTTGACACAGGAGTCTCTGGAGTAATGTTAGATATAGGAGACGCTCCTAGGTTTTGTACTCTTAGCACTGACCCCATAATACAGGAGCAGTTCAGGTGTTATCAGGGTAACCAACAGATCACCCTTTTGCAGCTAGCAGTCCTGGGGTGAAACCATAAGTATCCCACAGAATGAGATTTGCCACAAAATGACAAGCCCTTGTACATCTTGAGTGATGCAATGCAGAGACTTAAGGAGGAGGGAATGAAAACTGCTATTTTCCTGGGTGATGTTCACTGTCTGTTAGACGTAACGCTCTCTTTTTCAGTGCAAAATAAAATCATTCGCCTTGCTCCTCCAGCTTAGAAGCAAGTAATAATGACTCTTAATTAACTAGGCAGGACTGGCAATGAAAGATGTGCTAGAGGCAGTTCGCGAGTTAGGAGAGCTTGGAGATTGGACAAAACCCAAGAGACCCCCAAGATACGAGGGTCGCACAGAGTATCTAGGAGAGACATATTTATGGCATTACTGAATGATGGTGTCAACAAGGAGCAGATTGATGGGATAGATACCAAAAGCTTGTGGTAGATGTACCATAGGAGAGGGCTGCACAGAAAGGGAGGCATCAGGAAAGTTAACAAGCAAGATAATAAATGAGTGAATCAGGGCCAGCCACGGATGCAGGGGAAATGGAAAAGAGAGGGAGAAAAAGGTTTTTACACAAGAGAAAGAGGAGGAAGATTTGGACAGCGAGTGGTTAACTGCTGACAACAGGGGAAGCGAGGAATCTGCTTGCAGATATAAAAACATATATCCAGACCTTACTTGGACAACATTTGACAGGTTTAATTCAGATAAGGAAACAGGTCAAGCTCCAGTACAGGGATAGGCTCGTAAAGACAACAGGCTCCATGTTGATTTTGAATTACACTGGAAGCACAAAATTGTTCAAAGGGTCTGAGCATTAGTCGACACTGGAGTGGAGGCCTCTTTAATTTATGAAAATCAAAAAAAAGTTTACTGGTCAGCACTACACCATCAACAGGTTGTGTGGAAAATAAACCCCTACCATGCAAACTGCTGTTCAGATGAAAAAAGAATAACACCAAAAAGAGAATATACTGTTTTAATTGTGCCCCTCCTAGAATATATACCTGGAATTGACATTCTGAAGGGCATGACTTTGTACTTAGATGTTGGTTGTTATCAATTTTGATCAAAGAGATATATTTCAGTGACAGCAATGAGAGGGGGTAATCTGAAGATACTCCAAGTGGAGGCGCCCCCAGCAACCAAGGTGAATTGTTTAAAGCAATACGGAATTCCGGGAGGGCGTGAGGAAATAAGTGAGACTATACAGGAGTTGATTGAGGCTGGTGTGGTGGCTCCAGTCACCACTGAATGGAATAATCCTCCATGGCCATCCTGATGGGTGCAATAGAGTGACTATTGATTACTGCAAATTGAATAAATATATACCCCTTTGACTGCTGCAGTCCCCGACACCATCACTTTGATTGGAAGAATACAAAAACATAAAGGGACCTGGTATGCAACCATTGATATTGATAATGCTTTCTTTTCTATACCATTGGCCCCTGAGAATCAGGAACAATGTGTTTTCTCTCATGGCGGCAGATAATACATGATGTTATCTTTGCCTGAGGGTATGTACAGAGCCCCACCATCCGTCACTGGATTGTGGCAGAACACCTGAATGAAGTATCTCTCATACCAGGGGTGCAATTGACCCATTACATTGATGATGTGATGATTCAGGGAGAGACACAAGAACAGGTGCAGACTCAGTTGGATCCGGTTGTGGAACTGTTGCAGAGCAAAGGGTGGTTGATTAATCCAGATAAGACACAGGGACCCTATCAAAATATTAAGTTTCTGGGAATTCAGTGGAATCAGGGACATGGAGAGATATTGCCCCAGGCAAAACAAAAGATCTTAAATTGTTTACTCCCAACACTAAGCAGAAGATTCAATGATTCATTGGATTGTTTTGTTTTTGAATACAGCATTCCTTTAACTTAAGTCAGATTTTGGATCCTTTGTACAAAGTCACACTAAAGAAACATGAATTGAATGGAGAGAGTAGCAGGAGTTTATTTTTGATTTGGTAAAGGAGACGATTCAACAGGCTTTAGACATATGTAATTGTTCAGGGGAAATATGCAAATTGGAGCTTGTGGCGAAAACAGGGAAGAACGAGGGTGCCTCTGGTTTTCATAGACCAAAAAGCTACCTGATGCTGGAGAGCGATATATTCCCTTTGAAAAAGAGTTACATGCTTGTTACTGGGCTCTAGTGTATACTGGGCAAATTACCCTATTTCATAATGTGATTCTGAGACATAAGATTCCAAATATGCAGTGAGTGATGAGTTCCCCTAAAACTCACTGCATAGGACATGCAGAAGAAACTAGTATAAGAAGTTGGAAATTGTACATATAGGACCGAGCCCGAAGGGGACCAGCAATGACAGCAGCTCTACATAAACAGGTGTCATAAGCCCTTGTGCAGGTTGATGAAAGGGTGTAAGAGGTTCCACAGATAATAGAGTCCCTAGTGAGATGGGGTGAGCCATTTGAATCCTTGTCCTCCTAGGATATGGTTCACCGATTGTTCAACCAAGCATGTGGGGGCCAAAATACATTGGAAAGCAGTGTCATATAACACAGTCACCAAGAAGTTGTTATCTACTACAGGAGAAGGGGAGAGTAGTCAATATGCTGAATTGTACACTCTGTATCAGCCACTGAAACAAGAATTGCCTGGAACTTATCACATTTATACTGATTCTTGGTCTACTGCCAATGCGTTAGACACCTGGCTCACCACATGGCATGCACATAACTGGCAAATACTTTCGAAGGATGTGTCGCGCAAAGAGTTGTGGCAAGAAATTTGGTATATGCTAGAGCAAAGCACTGTTTCTGTGTATCATGTAGATGCCCATTGTCCCACCGATTCACTAGAACAATGGTTCAATCCCCTTGCAGAAAACAAAGCCAAAATCTCAGAGGCAGAAGTGGTGACACAGGATTCTGTCTTGGTGGGGATGGCTAAGTGGGCGCACTAAAAATGTGGACGTCTGGGAGAGAAGGCCACTTAGAGGTGGGTAGAGATTAGAGGAATGTTCATTCCCCTAGACATGATAAAAACCGTGATCATGCAATGTTCTATTTGTCAACACACACAACAGAGATCTATCCTGCAAATAGTCAAAGGTCAGTTGGGGAGAGAGAAGTTACCGGGGCAGATATGGCAAATTGATTACATTGGGCCACTACCGACTAGGCGCAGGTGTCAATATGCTTGCACAGTAGCGAACAATTACTCTGGTTACCTGATTACCATCCCTTGCAAATGTGCCACCCAGTACAACACCATCAAGACTCTGGACTTGTTAATGTTATATTACGGAGTCCCACTCCAAGTCCAGAGTGACAACGGGTCACATTTCCAAGGTACATTGGTAGAAGATTATTGCTCACAACACAATAGTGAGTGAATTTATCACATTCCTTATCATCCACAGGCTGCAGGACTGATTGAGAGAACGAACGGCTTGCTAAAATCCCATTTATGATGGAACCTTGAAAAACTAGAGAGACCATTTAAGTGAAGCCCTCAAAAGCTTGAATAACAAACCACTGACAAATGTTGAGACTCCTTTCATGTGTATGTTAACCCCAGCATTACAGATACAACCCCATGTAGCGAATAACAACATCATGTATTAGGAAATAAAACCAGGAGCCTTAGCTCCTTACTGAGCCACACCAGAATCTGCAGGTGTTGGAATACAGATTCCCCGGAGCATTTTGGATTGATTGCTCCCAGATAGGGGTTGGCACTCAAAGGTATTCAGGGGGGAGTGATTGATGCAGACTACCAAGGAGAAATCAAAATCTCTCTCCTGAATAGTGGATACACTGACTTGATAATACAATCTGGAGACAGAAATGGGCAAATTGTAATTATCCCAGTGTATGGAGGAATAGTGAAAAAGGAAACGGCCCCAGCCCTTCTAACATTGTGAAGGGAGGGAGGTTTTGGTTCAACTGACAACAAACCTGGTACTAAGGTGTAGGTAGAATCCCTGAATCACTCTCCAGAACCAGCAGAAATCATGGCTAAGGGCCATGATAATATCCTTTTAATCATGTAACCCGGGAAGGAGAGATGGGAGGACATACTAGCTGATAAATGTTATCTGCGAGATTGATCACACTTGTCTTTTTTACAGATCATACTACAAGGTGTTCTAGCTGTGCTATTTGGTCTCCTTTTGGGTGTGTGGGGTCAGGAAGGACCGAAAGCCTCCAGCTCCGAAATGATTGACCGACTTCGCCGATCGACACCTTTACTGCACTTGACTGAAAATGTTTGGACTTGTGTGGTACGAGTCGTACTCAACAGGTCGGATTTTGAATAGGATAGATGCAAAGTACGGTGGATGTTATTTCCCCTTTTTGGTGGCAATTCCTACTCCTGCAAAGACGGAGCCATTCAAGAAAATGACATGTTATCCCAATTTAGTCCCTACGAATATTGTAGATTTTGCCATGAGGTAACGGATGACAAATGGGACTATTAGACCCAGGTGATTACTTAAAATATTATCACAGGTGATATCTGCTATGATATGACATTCTCGCAAAATCAGAAAATGTGCTCAAATTCACCTAGAGTCAAAGAGGGGATGGTTGTTCTCTTGTGGAAATACCACTTTTACATACATTCCTTCTAATATAACTTGTGGACCGTGTAACTTTACATGATTAGGACTCGTGATGTTTCCATTTCACTGTGCATACTTGTTATCCAAGGAAAATAGTTAAATTAAGCAAAGACTGCGACTCTGAAATTCAATTATTATCTAAATCAGAAAAAATGGGTTTAAGTCTTTCTATTATAGGAGTTCCAGGATTAGCTGTTTATAATACTCAAGTTATTAACAAGTTAGCATGTTTAATTGTTAAGAATATTAATCATACCTCCATCGCTTTAGCTGAATTATTGATAGATTTACGAGGTACTAGAAAAGCTGCATTGCAAAACAGGGCCACTATTGTGTATTTACTATTAAAGCACGATCATGGTTGCTCAGAATTTGAAAGCCTGTGTTGTTTTAACCTATCAGACCACTCTAAATCCATTGAATCCCATATTGACACTTTACATGAATTGGTAAAACGAGTAAAACAATATGTGGACAAAGGGTGGGGGGACTGGTTATTTAGTTGGTTGCCCGATTTTGGGAAATTACCCAATATTTTAGGGGGGATACTTGTAGTGATTTGTATACTATTACTGCTATGTTGCTGTGTACAATGTGTACCTAACCTATTTACAATGTTTAAACCAAAAAGAGGTAATTTTATACCAGCACATTATGAGAGTCATTGATCAAAGGGTGGAATTTAATGCTATCTGTATTTAATAACCAACTTCATCTTGATCACTGACTTTTTGTGCTTAGCTTAGCTTCAAATGCCTACACATTGGTGGCACAGGTATTTTTCAGCGCACAGTCTGTTAACATGTTTTCGCTTTTCTCACCAGGGAAGGGAACATAATATGGGAGAGGAAACCTGATAGGAATATACCAGGATGAGAATGTTGATGGTAGAAAAGGGTATAGCTCAGTCCTGGAAATACACAGTGAGATCTGTCCAGTCTCTAGTGTGTTTTTTCAACACTGACCTGGTATGGCCAGCGCTTGAATTTCACAACCTCCTCTTAAGTTTGTTTAGGTATAAAAGGTGGGGAATCTTGACAGTCTGAGGGTTGACACATTGCTCAGAGAGTAATCCTATTGGGGTTGTTTGTTTTTGTCTCTATCATGGGTTCCACAGCTTGACGTTGGAGTGAAGTCCCATGGTGATGCATTTTTTATTCTTAATATCTAGCTTTACTGTGTGCATGCATAAATATATGTAGTCACTATGCTGGCCTTATGACTCTGCACACTTTACCACTGCTAACCAGTGCTAAAGTGCATGTGTTCACTCTTTAAAGCATGGTAACATTGGTTTATCCCTAATTGGCATATTATGTAAAAGTCCCTAGTAAAATGGCAATACATATGCCCAGGGATTGTAAAGTGTATGTTACTAGTGGGTGTGCAGGATTGATTGTGCCACCCACTTAAGTACCCCTTTAAATATCATGTCCGAGGTCTGCAGTCTGTGTTTGCAGTTTATAATTGTCATTTTTACCTGGCATAATAAGCCAATTGCCATGCCCAAACCTTCCTTTTTAATACATATATGCCATCCCTAGGGTAGGCACTGGACAGCCCAGAGGGCAGGGTGCAGTGTATTTAAAAAGTTGGCCTACCTCTCCCATAGGATAGCAAGGGAGTTACTTTATTGCATTTAATAAGCTGTATTTTCCAGATGGGAGCAGGTAACCAATTCAGGTTTGGCGCCTTTAGAATTGTATTGAAAATTCTTTAATGGTGAAGTTGAATATTACATTTCAATTTTAAAAATGGCACTTTTATAAAGTTGGCATTTTCCTGTCTTAGCCATTTAGTGGCTGTAGCTTGTATCTGAGTTACATGACTGGGTATAGCTGACAGTTGAGCTTTCTGTATTCCTCCTAGACAGTCACATACAATAGGGAAATCACTGGGTGGGCAATCACTGGCAGGGTGTGAGGAATTATCAGCCTCACTTACACTTGAATAGGCTGAGTCCTGCCTCCATGCAAAGGGATGCATACCCACAGTAGTTAGTCTGGAGCCAGGACATGGAAGTCATTATGCCTGGGGACTTCAAAGGGAAACCTATAGAAGCTTCTCTCACACTTCAAAGGCACATCTAGGTGTAAATACTGGACCATAGACACCAACTCTGGGGCACTCTCTTGGACCGGTGGATACTCTGCCAGGAAGAAGAACTGCTGAGCTGCTTGCTGCTGAAGGACTGCCACTCTGCTGGATTGCTGCCCTGCTAGACTGCTGTCCTGCTGGACTGTTGCCTTGTTGTGCTGACCTGCCGCCTGCTGCCCTCTTGCCTGGGTGAAAAGGACTGGTCCTGCATCTCTTGACTGTACAACCCCAAAGTGACTCCAAGGTTTATTTGGCTGGTCCTTTGATCTCAAGCATAAGGGACACATCAGGCTTCCAACAACCTTGCGCCTGCACCTGGGCCCTGTCATCTGGGAGTCTACCCCACCAAGTGTTGTCACCCGAGTCCTGGAAGTGGGCCTACGGTGCTCTGCCAGTCTCTGTGCATCCAGCCAAACAGGACCTTGCACCGCAGCCTTACCGCATCTCAGAAATGTTACATAACTTTGGCTGCAAGATGCATCTTTGAAACCAGATCCTCACAACGGATTTAAGGTACTCTGTTCAGCTGGCCTAACTGGGTTTTTGTGGCTGGCCTTGCTCCATCATGGTCGGATTGAACTTGTGACTTTATCCCAGTTTGGTGCAACCAGAGTGTCGCTTTACGCCTTTTGACGCTATTTTCACTAAAATCTTCAAAACTGAATATCTCCAGTTCTAATAATGTGACTTTTGTCATTTGTGTCTTGTTTTGTTTATTCAAAATTACTCTATTTTTCTAACTCTGTTGTTGGACCCCTTCATGCTGTATTTTCACTGTCTTACTGATTGAAGTGTTGTACAAATACTTTACACTTTGCCACTCAGTTCAGACTGACTGCTCTCCGCCAAGCTACCAAAGGGTTAAGCACAGGTTAATTTAGGGTTTGCTTGTGACTTTATCATGAGAAGAATTGTGGTTACTACTTCAGAAGGTTTTCACACCCCTCAACCAGAAACCTAATTTCTTACATGGGACCAATAAAATCTCAATGAATTTGCGATCACTTACATACTCAGTTCTAGAATAGAGGGGACTCACTGTCCCAATAAAGGGTTGTAAGGAATGGCAAGTTAAATGCTGGACTGGCTTTCTGCAGTAAAAAGAGTAAAATGTTTCTGTGGTTAGGAATGTAGAATTTTAGAAAGATTACCCTTTGCTTTGTTTAAAATATAAGGATATAAGGTCACTTTTACCCTAATTACGAGTGAATTTGTGTTTTATGACCCTTGTGTAATACCCTGTTTGAGTAGGGATTGGAAATTTGAGTGTTGCATTCAAAAGGATGAATCCAAGTTGAATTTGAAGAAGATTTATTGGAGACAGCACAGTATCCGTTTGCAGGTCAGGCAGGGCAACAACTTCTCTTCCATTCTAGTTTCAGAACATTTATCTAATAATAGCAAGCAACATACACAAAAGTAAGCTAGATGCAGTAAAAGTGAACAGCACAGTATGTAGCACATCTACCTACCTCCCTCCTCCCCCCCAACACACAAACAATACTAACATGGAAAACAAAGGGAAAATTAGAACACAGGGAAACATAAATGACTAAACAGGACAACACACAAAATTACACATAATTAACATATTTTTTTAAATCTTCTGTCAACGGAAATACACCTAATCAACATATTTGTTGGAAACCTCCTGTCACAAAAGTGTTGTTTAACCTTAAATGCCACACTGTCATCCTGGTCCCTCTCACCAGAATAATAAGGTTCCATATCTTTGTTATTTTTACATTTTGCCACTCTCCTGACACCCCAAACATTCTTATATTTGTGTGACCACAATATTCCTGTGGACTGTGACTACACTCATAACCTTACCAAACTTAGAATTACTCTTTTTCAACACTCTGGGTTTGCAAATCCTAACCCAATCCCCTATTTTAAATATCAGCTCTCTGACCTTCCACTTGACATCATAAACATGTTTGGCCTTTTCCTTGTTTCCTTTGCACCCTCAAAGCTACTTCACCTCTACTTTCAGTTTCATCTTTCCCTTTCTGCTTCTTTTTGAACCACCAAGGGCATAACTTGGACACAGGGTTTCTTCCCTTGAGCAATTAAAAAGTACTGACTTCAGAAATGGTATGCAGAGTAATGAGATATGACCATAGTTTCTCCTGCAGTTTGTCCTTCTATACCCCTTGTAGAACAAATGTCACTGTTGGCATGGTCACACCCCACTTTTTGCCTAGTGTTGATGTCAGCTTTGATTGGAAGTGTGCTGGGACCCTGGCACCAGACCCTAGCACCAGTGTTCTTTCCCTAAAACTGTACCTTTGTTTCCACAATTGGCACAGCCCTAGCACAAAGTTAAGTCCCTTGTAAAAGGTACCCCTGGGACCAAAGGGCCCCGAGGCCAGGGAAAGTCCCTAAGGGTTGCACCATGTACTATGCCAGCCTCAGGGACCCCTCACTCATTACATGTACACTGCTTTGCAGCTTGTGTGTGCTATTGGGGAGAAAAGACAACGTCAACATGGCACTCCCCTCAGAGTGCCATGGCCACAAACCACTGCCTGTGGCATAAGTAAGTCTCTCCTCTAGCTGGCCTTACAGCCCTAAGGCAGGGTGCACTATACTGCAGGTGAGGGCATAGCTGCATGAGAACTATGCCCCTACAGTGTCTAATTCAATTCATAGCCATACTGAGTATATGGTCTGGGAGTTTGTCATTACAAACTCCACAGCACCATAATGGCTACACTGAATTCTGGGAAGTTTTGTATCAAACCTCTCAGCACAATAAACCCACACTCATGTCAGTGTGGAATTTATTGAAAAATGCACACAGAGGGCATCTTAGAAATGCCTCCTGTATGTTAGCCCAACTGCTAATGTAAGGCTGACCAGTCTATGCCAGCCTGCCACTTCCAGACGAGTTCCTGGTCACATGGGTGAGTGCCTTTGTGCACTCTGTGGTCAGAAAGAAAGCCTGTCCTAGGTGGAGGTGCTTCACACCTCCCCCTGCAGGAACTGTAACACCTGGCTGTGAGCCTCAAAGGCTCAAGCCTGGTGTTACAGTGCCCCAGGGCACTCGAGCCAGTGGAGATGCCCGCCCCCCCGGACGAGCCCCCACTTTTGGTGGCAAGTCCAGAGGGATAATGAGAAAAACAAGGAGGAGTCATCCCCTCAGCCAGGACCACCCTAAGGTGTCCAGAGCTGAAGTGACCCCCTCCCTGAGAAATACTCCATCTTGCTTTGGAGGATTAGGACCAATAGGGATAGGGATGTGCCCCCAACCCCCAGTGGGAGTGGGTGCAAGGAGGATGTAGCCACCCTCAGGGACAGTACCAATTAGCTACTGCCCTCTGACCCTAGCACACTCCTAAATTTAGTATTTAGGGATGACCCTGAACCCAGCTCTCCAGATTCGTGATGACCTCAAGAAAGGAGAAGGACTGCTGAGCTGAACACTCCGCAGAGAAGAGGAGACACCAACTGACTCGGCCCCAGCCCTACCGGCCCATCTCCTGCTTCAAAAAGCTGCAAGAAAAGAAGCAGAGCGTTCTGCAGGATCAGAGACTCCTGATAAGCCTCCAGGGAACTGCCTGCATCACTGAGGACCAAGAAACTCCTGTGGACAGCAGACCTGTCCAAAAAGAAGACAACAAAACCATCTTTAAAGGGACTCTCACCTCACTCCAGAAGCGTGAGTCCAACTATTCTGCACCCGACGCCCCTGGCCAATGTCCAGAGAAACCAACTAGCCAGAGAGGATCCCCAGGCGACTCCAACGACGTGTCCACCTGGGCTGACCTCTCTACACCCCCACAACTATGCCTGCAGAGAGAATCCCGAGGACCCCTTGACCGCGACTGCCCGGGACGAAGATATCCATCTCCTGGAGAAGCACTGCACCCGCAGCCCCCAGATCCAAGAGAAAGTGGGCACCAGTTCAACAATGACCAGCAGACGGCCCTCACCCTTGCCCAGTTCGTGACTTGCACGAGAGGCCCACCCTGTGCCCTGCCTGTAGAGCCTAAGTGACCCCCGGGTCCCTCCATGGAGTTCTATTGAGAACACAATGCCCTGTTTGCACACTGCACCTGGCTGCCCCCGTGCCGCTGAGGGTGTTGTTTTAGTGCCTACTTGGGGGCCCTCCAGTACTCCTCCAAACCCCCCTGGTATGCCCTCTGACAACGTAGGTACTTACCTGCAAGCAGACCAGAACCGGAGTACCCCCTGTCTCTATAGGGGCCCATATTATTTTGGCTCCTGTTTGACCTCTGCACCTAACCGGCCCTGTGTTGCTGGTGCTGGGTGTTTGGGGTTATCTTGAACCCCCAATGGTGGGCTACCCATGCCCCAGAGATTGAACCCGTAAGTTTGTTAGTTACCTCAAAACCTATACTTCACTTATACCCCCCAGGAACTGTTGAAAATTGCAGTGTCCACTTTTAAAATAGCTTTTTGCCATTTTAATGAAAACTGTGTACATTGTTGATTCCATTCAAAGTTCTAAGTATTACTGTGTAACGTACCTTTAATTTAATGTACTTACCTGCTAAATTAATTTTGTGGTGTGTTTTCATTTATTGCTTGTGTGTGTACAACAAATGCTTAACACGACCCTCTGATTAGCCTAACTGCTCGACCACACTACCCCAAATAGAGCATTAGTATTATCTATTATTGCCTCTGTCAAGCCTCTTGGGGAACCCCTGGACTCTGTACACACTATGGCCCTCATTATGAACCCAGCGGTAAACACCGCATCGCCGGCAGTAAAAACCGTCAACAGAGGAGCGGTCCGGACCGCCAAATAATGAACCAGCTGAAACACAGGCATCCTGAAATCCACTCATCGCCAGCAGAGGAGTGCCGTCAACGACGACAGAGCCCGCCCACAGGCCGACGGAAAGGCCCAACCCGTGCATCAAATAATGAACCACTAGACCACCGTCACTTCCGGGGTGGGAACCACCGCCACGCAAAGCCAGGTGGAAACAAATCAAATATAAGGAAACACACACCGGAGGCTCACAGAATACGCCGAAGCAGACATAGACAGAGAGCTGCAGATCATGCCAGTCCTTCTCCTTGCCATATACCTCCACGACCTAGACCGCCAACGAAGACGACGACGACGGTAAGTACTGCAACCTACAAAACAAGGCAAGAAAGGGCACAGTTACATACCCACATACTCCACCCACCCTGCAACACACCCACAACCCTTCATAGCAGCACAAGCCATACACCCCACAGCAAGAGGTACTTACCCGACACAAGGCAAATCCAACCTGTACAAAGTACATACATGTGCCCCACACCCATAAACAATGAAACGAGAGACCAAGGTTCCAGAGTGTGCTGCCAAAACACAGGGCACACATACACCTTTAATGCAGCTCTCTGAGCAAACGAATAGTAAATAAGGACAATGGCCAGTCCACAGTGCTACAAGTCCCATTGGCCACAATGGCCCCAACCTGACTTCCACAAGTGCTATGGCACTCCACCTCATAGGGGCAACAACGGGGCATCCAGGCACTTCAGGGAACAGGGGCAGGGGGTGGTGGGGGTGTGGATTTACGACGTGGTGAGCCTTGGATTTGCGGTCGGAAGGTAGAGGGGGTTTGGGTTTGGCCTTGGAAGGTGGGGGAGTGTGCTTGGATCGGGTGCAGGCCGATGGAATTGCCTCAGCATGGGGCTTCTTTCTCTCTGGTGAAGGGGCACGTGATTGTGAAGGGCGGATAGGGGCAGGCTGTGATGTGGAAGGAGTGGACAGGGCAAGGAGGTGTGCACGTTTAGGGACAAGACAGAGAGGGCCTGTGGGTTGGAATAGGTCAGCACGGGAGAGGAAACTTTTTTTGGTGCAATTTGGTTGGGCCTGGAGGAAGGCATGGAAGTGGAGGTAGAGGGTGTGGTCGTAAGTGGTATAGGTGTGCGTGTTGTAGGTGCAGTTGACTGGACAGCATGCTGAGATGTGGTGGATGTGTGATGTGTGGGTGTTTTGGAGTGTTTGTGTGTTTTTGGGGGAGGGGGTGGACACACTAGGACAAGACAGGCTGCCAGTGTGTATGTATGTTGTTTGGGTGTCTGCAAGTCTGGTGAGTGTGCTGCATGTGTCAACTAAAGTAGTTGTGGTGAGTGCAGGTGTGGTGTCTGGGATGCATTTATTGATGTGTGCTATTGTGGTGACTGCAGGAATAGTGTCAGCAACAGTGAATGAAGGTGCAGTGCCTGGGGATGTGTATGTAGAGGGGACAGACAGGGAGGAAGAAGAGGTGCGCACACTGGGGGAAGTGGATGTTGTTGTGTGTGCATGTGTATATTGGCTGTGTGAATGTTTGTGGTGGGAGGTGTGGTGCTTGTGTTTTGAAGTGTGCTTCTTGTGTGTTGAGGTGTGTGCCTGCGTGTCAGAATGTGTGCTTTGGACGGGTAAAGGGAGTGGGGTGCTGGACGGGGTAGAGGAGGTTGGAGGGGGAACGGAATGACCAGGGACACTTGTTGCCATCCAAGAGGAGGCCAGAGCCTGAAAAGCTCTCTGTAGGCCAGACACGGCACCGTGAATGCCATCCAGATAGGCATTGGTCTGGTCCATCTCTGATGCTAGCCCCTGGATGGCATTAACGATGGTTGTCTGCCCTACAGAGATGGTTCTCAGGAGGTCAATAGCCTCCTCTGTGAGGATAGCAGGGTTGCCTGGGGCAGGGGAAGAGGTGCCTGGGGCAAAGGAGAAACCCACCATTCTGGGTGAGCTGGCATGGGCAACTCGGTGGGGAGAAAATGGGAGGGTGGTGATGGTATGGGGGGGTGGTGGAAGATGTCACAATAGGGGTGGGCCCACTAGGTTCCGCCACCGCCAGGGAGCCCCCATCGGAGGAAGTATTGGAGTCACTACCTCCAGTGGTAGTTGCCTCCCACGTGGTACTCCCCTCGCCCTCCAACCCACTGGTCCCCTTGGCGTCGGACGACTCTGCCTCCGAGGATCCATGGGCTGCTGCATCCCCACTCGCCGATGCCTGAGCTCCCTTGCCAGATGATGCTGATGTACACAGACAACACAAGAGAACAGTGATGGGGAGGCAAAAAATCAGAGACATTTATAAACAGCTGAATGGAGTGAACATAGTGGTTCATACATACACCCAACCAGAAGACCCACAAACAGGCAACACCTACAGCTATACCCATGGCGAAGCCCCTGACTATGGCCCAGAGCAACTGCCCTACAGCCATTCTCCAAACAACTTTAGGAACAGAAGTGTAGGAGACCTGACCAAAACATCCCCTACTCCCCACGGGGCCCTAATTTAGATGGACATCAGTCAGAGTCCCTGCAACTAAGCAGCATAAACCTGACTGGACACACAGACAGCCATCAAGGGTCAAATATATGGTATATGTACTCACCACTTTGTGACTGCTGTGCAGCCTTCAAGCGCCCATCCAGGTCTGGGTACGTCACCGCCAGGATGGGTAGCATAAGGAGAGTCAATGCCCGATGGGCACCCCTTCCCAGTTAGGAGGACTTCCCCAGCTGGGCCTCACAGAATTTTTCGCGCCCAGTGCTGCAGGTCCTCCCGCTTCTTCCTGCAGTGGATGCTCCGCCGGTTGTAGACCCCCAGGGTCCTCACGTCCTTGGCGATGGCATGCCAAAGTGCCCTCTTCTGGTGGGCGCTTACCTAAAAGGGACACACAGAAAGGTAACACAGAGGTCAGGTACTGGCCAAACGTATACAGCTGGATATACATCCACTATGGGACGGACAGTACAAACAGACTAACAGCACATACACACGCAGCATGTCAGGAACCCTGGCCCATCCTGGGTCAGAGGTGCACACATGTATGCTGCCAACACCAAACATTACGCACATCCATGGCCCCTAATCTTCCTACTCACCTGTACCTCTGGCCGTCCGTAGAGCCTGGCGTACAGGGGCAGGACCCCATCCACAAGCCTCTCCAATTCCTCTTGGGTGAAGGCCGGGCCCTTTTCCTCTGCAACACGAACAACTATCATGAACAAAGGCAGGACACAGCAGTACACTCAGTGGAGTACCTGCTTGCACAAGATCAGGGAGTCAAGTGAAGTTGGGGTGACGAATTCGTGTACGCACCGCGGCGGTGTGCACCATCACTGCCGGCAGTGATCATGATACACTAAGATTCCCCATTGACATCCATGTTAACCAATAAATTTGCGGATGGCAGTAAACACCCTTTATGCTGTTACGTCAACTGCTAGCAGTATGAAGTCACTTCCACAACAACAGTTCAGGATTACAGGGGGCAGATATTTTGGCACAAACTACGCAGTTATAAAAGTCCCATCTGCACAATGCAGGCCCTACTGTTCCCCAAACACACATAGGCATGTGACAATTAACATTGCCTCACCTGACAAGCCCTGATCTATCATTATGGCCAAGTTGATGCTATGTCATACACATTATGCAATTGTGTCGCGACAATCAAGGCAGGAGTGCTCAATGACTGACAATGTGTGCCCATGTATGTGTGTTCTTCACACATGTTTCCAAATCTTCCTAGGTACAGACCCCTGTGGCGAGGAACGGCTCCATCGGTGTACAGACCACTTGTGGGTTTGCGGACCATGGTGGAGCATAAAATCATTTTCAATTAAAGACTCACTTGTGTAACTATTCTTGAACTTTGTGCATTACTGGATCCTGCACTGACTCTGGCAAATCGTAATCAGCATGCCATCCCTAATGAAGTGCAGGTGCTTTCTGCACTCCATTTCCTGGCCACGGGCTCATTTCAAGTGACAGTGGGCATGGGTGCTGGTTTTTCACAGCCTATGTTTAACATTATGCAGACAAGTTTCCTGAATGTATTTGTGCGACACCTGCAGTCCTATGTGAGGTTTCTTCAAAGTACTGACCTCCCTGGCATCAAGTCGGACTTCTATGCCTTTGCCAACATACCCCATGTGATAGGTGCCATCAATGGCACCCACATACCTATAATCCCCTCAAGAGTGAGTGAACAGGTGTACAGAAACAGGAAGAACTTTCGCTCCATGAACATTCAAGTGGTGTGTACTGCAGACCAGTACATCACATATGTGAATGCCATGTTCCCTGGTTCAGTCCATGATTCATTTGTGCTGGGGAGCAGTAGATTGCCACAGAAGATGGAACAACTACAAGAGGACCAAGGCTGGATCATAGTTAGGTGTTTCTGTCACTTATTGCCACATTGCAGACAGACAGCCTGGCTGCCTCTGAGGACTGTCATTTTAAGTTATGTTGTTAACCTTTTTCTAGGTGAGTTTGGCTATCCCAACTTGCGTTGGCTCCTGACACCAGTGAGGAATCCTGGGACAGATGCAGAGAGGAATTGCAGTGAGGCCCATGGACATACCAGGAGGGTGATAGAGCGCACAATAGGTCTCCTGAAGGCTAGATTTTGTTGTCTATATATCTCTGGCAGTTCCCTGGCCTATGGGCCTGATAAGGTGTGTAGAATAGTGGTGGCCTGCTGCATGCTGCACAACCTGGCTGTGAGAAATTCTATCCCCCTCTTGGAGGAGGAGGGTGCTGTATATCAAAACCAGCTTCCTCAGAGTGGTGATGAGAGTGATGGTGAGGATGAGTAAGGGGAAGATGTCAATTCCAGGACCCAACTTATACAACTCTACTTCCAATAACTATGTGGAACAATTGGATGTGATTGGTGTCTGTGCATCATACAATCAGTGTGCCTTGTCGTCTGGGGGGGGGGGTTGAAATATACAACTTGCCACTGTGCCCAGGTCTGCATAGGACAGAATACAATTGTGTGAATTTGTTTCTAAACCGATTTAGGAAGAACAACATGCAAGGCGAGTGGTGCAATCACTGCTACTCAGGTACAAATAAAGGGGTTGTCAGCTAGTTGCATCCATACTCCACTTTGTTCACACATAATGACAGGGGCCATTGTAACAGGCAGGATATGTGTTTTATTTGGTGCAGGGATACAATTGTACAAATTACAGTGAGTACAGTGGGTCAAGGGTGGTTATCAGACATGGCAACATGGTGACAGCATTGTTGTCACTATTGGTAGGTCCATCCATGCTTACATGTGTTTTTCATTCTTGGTAGCACTGTTTGGTGGTTGATTGTGTGTGATAGTTGGTGGACAAAGTCACTTCTTAGAGGAGGCCTTGTATCTTGGCCTGAGTGTCAATTTGGGCACCTGTTGTTGGCCTGTAGGGGATGAGATGGATGCACCCTGTGTTTCCTCAGGAGGTAGTACATGTGAGGTTACTGCTGATGCTCTTATTGTCCGGTCTGTCTCATGTGCTGTAGTGGGGGCTTCCTGTTCTGTGTGGGCCTCAGGCTGTGTCTGGACAAGCTGCTGCAGCGCACCTGCTATGCTGGCCATTGTGGCATTATGCAGTTTCAACTGCTCTATGGCGTCTTGGCGGTATGCTTGCTGCATGCTCTGACTCTGCTCCAGGGTGGATACTATTTGGGCCAATCTGTCTTGGGCATGGTGGTAGGCTCCCAGGACCTCAGAAATCACATCCTGGGCTGCTGCATCCATCTTGTGGCCTCCCCCTTGGGCCAGTGATGCCCTCCCACTGGGACTAGCCCCCTGTGCCTGTGTCCCCTGCAAAGGTATGGCGGTGCCACTTGTACTGGGGCAATCGTCTTTCTGCCTGTTGGTAGGGGATGACTATGGCCTGGATACACAGGTGTGAGGATGGTTGTCCTGGCCTGATGTCATTGGCTGGGTGTTAGGGGTGTCAGTGGTATCCTGGGTGGGGCTTCTGGATGGTGACAGTCCAGGACTGTGTGAGGGGCCAGCCTGCTCATCAGTGTCCAGGGTTCCATCCCCAGTGTCCTGTGAGGTGCCTCTGTCTCCCTGTGGGGCACTGGCACTCCTTGTCCTGTCCATCAGGGTGGCATGGGTGGTGGTGCCTGTTGGGGAAAATGGACATGTCTGTTACATTTGCATGGTTGGATGGGGGGCAGGCACCTGGGTGGATTTGTGCAGCTTACATACTTTGGGGCCATGCAGGATGCTTTGGTGGGGTTAGCATTGCTTTTAGCTTGGATTGTAGAGGTGCATTGTGGGGGTTATAGGCCATTGTGTTTCTATGCAGGGTTGGGTGGCTGTGCACAGGGGGGGGATGTGGGCCTGTTAGTGGGTTTGTGGGCATGCAGGGTGACAAGATGTAGTGCTTGTGGCCTGGGTGGGGTAGTGGTCCTGGTGGGGGTTGGAGGGCTGGGGTGGTGCATGCATTCCAGGTGTGATGGATATGGGGTTAATGTAGATGACTTACCCGAGTCCATTCCTACAGTGAGTCCAGTGAGTCCCTGAGGGTGCAGGATGCAGGATGGCCAGTACCTGTTCCTCCCAGTCAGTGTATTCGGGTGGTGTTGGTGGTGGTCCTCCCCAGTCTTCTGGACTACAATGTGGTGCCTGGATGCCATGGCTATGACCTTCCCCGCAGGTCATTCCATCTCTTGTGGATGTCGTCCCAGGTGCGTGGATGGTGTCCCACTGCATTGACCCTGTTGACAATGGTCTGCCATAGATCCATCTTCCTGGCGATGGGTGTGTGCTGCACCTGAGCCCCGGTTAGTTGTGGCTCGACCTTCAGGATCTCGTCCACACTGGTCCTTAGCTCCCTTTCTGTGAAGCGTGGATGTTTGGGGGGTGCCATGGTGAGTGTTGTGACTGGTGTCTGTTGTGGATCTTGGTGAGGGTGCTCTTGTGAGTATCGTGGATTGTGGCGTTCAGTGTCTGCTTCTGGTGCTCTCTGTCTTCGCTGGCCTAGTTTTGTTGCAAAGGTTTGTGGGGTGTGTCTGTGAGTGTTTCATAGTGTTGTGGATGTGTGTCAGGTGTGTGGGTTTCTAACTTATCCAATGTGTGCACTTCTTACTGCTGGGTCCACTTGCCACCCGTGGCGGGCTGCACCACCAATAGTCGTTCAGCCACCACTGACCACCAAGGTGATTTGCACATCATTATTTGGTGGGCGGGGTGTGGGTGTCCTCGGCGGTGGCGGGATTGGACGTCCAGGATTTCCACCGACAAGGCCCTGGCGGAGACTGGTGAACAGGTGATTTTTGTCGGAAACAGAATTTTGGTTTATTATATGGTGGGTTTCTGTTCAACGCCAATGCCGGTCTTCTGTTCACCGTCGCCACGGCGGTCAGAGGTATTTACCGCCGTGTTCATAATGACCGCCTATATCTCATTTTGATATAGCATATACAGAGCCAGCTTCCTACATTGGTGGATCAGCGGTGGGGTCTAAGACGTTGCATTTGCTGGACTACTCAGCCAATACCTGATCTCACGACTAAATTCCAAAATTGTCATTAGAAAATTGATCTTTGAATTTTGACTATTTTTCTAAAAATGTTTAAAGTCGCACTAGGGCCTTGTGAAAGTCCCTGTTGGCATCTCTTTTTTAAGTTTAAAAGTTTTGTAAAAGTTAGGATTTAGTTACTTAAAGTAGTTTTTAGTTTCTTAAAAAGTAATCCCAACTTTTAGAGACATTATGAGTAGCTCAGAGTATATGGTCAGGTTGAGTTCAATCACCTTACCTTCATCTAGGGATGACAGAGCTAAGGTCCCTCTGTAACCTGATAAATATTAAAACTGGCTCCAACCCTACCAAGGTCAAGTTCCAGGAGCTCTTGACAAGAGTATACTAGGGACCACCCTACTGAAGGGGAAGGCCTCCCCTCAGATGGGGAAGAACTTGGGGATCAGGAGGTAGAACTCCCCCTACTACCCTAACTAGGAATACCAGGGTTCCAAGACCGCTGTCTCCACAGATCAGACTCAGAGACTCTGGTTCTTCCACAGGGGAGTCCGGTTCCTCTGTGAACATTGAAGGCAGCCTTAATGAGGAAGACATCCTTTTAGCAAGGATGGTAAAAAGATCAGCTTTAGAGAGACTGCTCCTAGCTATGGAAAGGGAGCGAGCAGAAATGGGCTTAGCACCCATAAATGGTGGCAGCAATATAATTAGGGTTAGAGAGTATACTGACGTCCTAAATATCCCCAAAGGGATTGTTTCAAAATATGAAGAAGATGATGATATCACCAAATGGGTCCAAGCTTTTGAGAGGGCTTGTGCAACCAGAAAGTTAAACAGATCTCACTGGGGAGCTCTCCTTTGGGAACTGTTTACAGGTAAGTGTAGGGATAGACTCCTGCTGAAGCAAATATGCCAATTTGAAAATTCTTAATGATGTTAAGTGTTTAATTAATGAAACGTTTGTAGAGAAATGAATCGTAGAGAAAATAATTTGCACATTTGAAAATGCACCCTTGGGGCATGTCAGCCACTTATACGAGATTGTACTAATATAACTGAAACTGTGTGAAATAATGAAAATGTATAAGAATAATGTAGTAATATATCATACTGAAATGTATAACCTATGTTTTGCATTAACTTGTAGTGTTAACTTAGCTGAAATGAAGGCCTTGTCTTCCTAGGCCTCACACACAAAGAGCTGAAATACCAAATGCGCTGCAAGAAGCTGGATGCAAGACCTGTCCTTGAGACACCTGATGTTAAAGTTACTTAGCTAGAATGCTCTGCAATGTACCTGCGGACAGGAGATAAAGAAGACAATTTGATACAATTATTTGTATTGTAGGCTAAATGTACTTTCTCAGGACTTGAACAATGAAAGCACTGACTGAAGAGGAATGAACAATGAAAGCGCTGATTGAATAAAGCTTGCTCTAACTCGATGATCTAGTATTGTAACCAATAGGGAAATAAAAATTGTTAAATGCTTACGGAGTTGTGATTATTCAGGAATAGACGGTTTTAGTGGTATTCATTAAAATGTTATTGATTGGTGATGTTGATTATTGATGCCAGTGGTAACTACATGATTAGGATATTCCATGCAATCCAAAAGGTTCATTGACCTTTTCGCGTCCCCTTGTAAGTTTACTTACTAAGGACTAGGGGCCAGATGTAGCAAACGTTTGCGAGTCGCAAACGGGCCGATTCGCTATTTGCGACAGTGCAAAATCGGAAATGGTATGCAAAAAGCCCATTTCCGACTCTCAAAAAGCGATGGGACCCGTTTGCGAGTCGCATCCGTTGCGACCCCATTTTGCGACCCGCAAATACCAAGTCGCAATTTGCGAGTCGCAAACCTTATGCAATTGCAACTCGCAAATTGCGACTAGTCGCAAAAAGCCCAGTTTGCATGTCCCATTTACCACTAACTCAGAGCAGGTGGTAACCATTACCAAAGTATAAAAGGAGACCCAGAAGGCATCTGGGTTACTCAAGATGGCGGAGATATACCTGATAGCAGTGAGGAGGAGAGTCCACGCAGCCCAGCAGAGGAGGAGGAGGGGCCACAGACAGGAGAAGATATATAGAACAAGGCAGACTCTTTTTCAGCAAACTGAGGAAGAGATCTATGACAAATACCGCCTTAGCAGCGCAGCCATACTAGAATTAATAGATTTACTCAAACCACAGCTAGAACACCAGACTCTGCGTGGCTGCGCCATCCCTACGCATGTGCAAGTGCTATGCTCACTGCACCTCTTGGCCTCAGGGGGCTATCAGGGGGTCATTGCTGTGGCAGGTGGGGTATCCCAAAGTGCAGTGTCAAGGTTCCTCAGGGCTTTCCTAGATGCCTTAGTCACGCACATGTCTCACTTCATATACTTACCAAGGAATGAGGCAGAAATGAACAGCACCAAGCTGGACTTTTACCGCATTGCCCACTTTCCCCATGTCATAGGGTGTGTAGATGGGACACACATTCAAATATGCCCCCCTGCAAATCTGGAACACATTTTCCGCAACAGAAAGTGTACCCACTCACTCAATATTCAGGTTGTTTGTGACGCCCATTATGTCATCACCAACATTGTAGCTAAGTTTCCAGGCAGTACCCATGACTCATACATTTTTAGGCATAGTGGGATACATCAACGCCTGGAACGTGGGGAATTCGGAGACGGTTACCTCCTAGGTAGAGCCACAGACACTTGCAGACATACACACAGGTCACTGTGCACGACAATCTGGACTTCCTAACCGTGTACTTTTGTGCCCAACAGGTGACAGTGCATATGCTCTCAGGCCTTGGATCATGACTCCGTTTTTAACACCCAGCAATGATTCAGAGAGGCAATACAACAGTGCACATAAGAGGACCAGGAACCTCATCGAGCACACTTTCGGACTCCTGAAGGCAAGATTCAGATGCCTCCACCGCAGTGGAGGTGCCCTCCAATACACCCCCATTACCGCATTCAAAATTGTGGTCGCATGCGCCATCCTCCACAACATAGCCACCCGACGTGGGCTACCTCTCACCCCTGCAGAACCAGATCCTGATGATGAAGAGCAAGAACAACCACATCGCCATCAGGGGGATCGGAGTATAGCTAATCAAGGCAGACTGAGACGGGACCACATTGCAACACAATATTTTGGACGGTACGTGTCAACTCCCACCATACTCACCTATTCCCCAAAAACTCCATTTGTTAAGTGGAACAAAAATAACTGTTTAATTAGTGTATTAAAGAAACTATTTACAAGTATAGATTGTCCATGGGCAGGAAAATGCCAACCAGTCATGTGGCACATTAACGTCATGTGCCACATTTAATGGTCCAGGGTGATCTCTAAGATCTTCTGCCCCTCCTGCCAGCCTGGCTGGTCCCTGCTGCTTCCGTGGTGCTCTGCCTACCACTCCTGAGCACCCTGCTGTCAGTGGCAGAGACACTGCTCACTGTTGAGCCCTCCTCACTGTCCTGGGGTGTTTCCCCTGTGGCCCTCGAAATTTCCTGTGTCTCCATCAGTTCGATAATGTGGGTGAGACGTCCCAGGCCTCTAGCCACATCCCCAGCGAAATGGCCCATCTCCACTTGCAGCCCAACTGTCCTCCTCGACAGGCCTGTGGTATTCATGGCGAGCCTGCCGATGGATGTGGCCATCCTGTCCAGTCTGTGCATAATCTGCCGATCTCTGCGCCGCCCACCCTCTGCCTGGGCCAGTAGTCCTCCCGCCAGTTCCCTCATGGCAAGGGCAAGGTCCCCAGTGTTCCTGCAGATCATGTCCATCCGTGTGTTGAGGTGCTGCATGCTGGCATGGTTGTTTCGCGCAAAGCGGTGCAGCACACCACTAATTCTGCCCAAAATTCTATTCTGCAGGCGCTGACCACGCAGCAGATGTGCCTCACTGGTGGTTGGAGGAAGTAGCCCGGATGCAGACTGCAGCCCAGATGGCATTGACCTGTGACGCCTGCGCAGCGGTGGCTGCCCTGTGCTTCCACCTGTCTCCTCCCTGCCTGTTGCTGGGGCAGCCTCTTGCGGAATTGTTGCAGCAGGTGTGACTACTGCAGGGATGCTGCTGACCGTGCAGGTGGGGGTGCTGGCGGGTCCTGGGGTGTCCTCATGGGCCTGGGTGCTTGGGGTGTTGGTGGTGTCTTGCTGGAGACCTGTGGGACATGGGGAACAGACTGTCAGTGTCTACTATCTATTGCACACTTCCTAATAAACATTTGCCTATGAACTGCCTACTTGACTACATTTCCCATAATGCATCATTCTGGCATTTGCTACCCTGAAATGGAGCTATTTTGGTTGTGCATGCCCCTGTGTACATGGTGGGTGGGGGTATGGCATTGATAGGGGTACAGGCATATCACATGGTACTCACCGGTTGATGTGCTGGGCTCTGAGGTCCCCAGGTCCCCAAATCCAGACACTGCCTCCTGCTCCAATGTTTCTTCCACCCTTTCTTCCAGGGGTGTGGGTGGTGGCACAGACGATGGTCCCCCTCCTGTGCCTCTCATCTCCCGGAGCCTTTCAGCCACCCTCTCCTTGGTCCGGGAGCGGAGGTCATACCACCTCTTCTTGATGTCCTCGATGGTCCTATGGCTCACCCCCAGGGAATTGACGTTGTCCTGAATGTCCTGCCAGAGTTGTTTTTTTGTGGCCTCAGGAACATTGTGGGCTGCTCTCCCAAACAAGTCATCATAGTGCTGACAGCATTCCTCTGTCAGCACCTCCAGCTCCCTCTCAGAAAATTTGAGCTTCCTCTTTCTTGGGGTTCCCTCCATGGCAGCTGCTGTTTGTCCTGTGTGAAATTCAGCAGTTATGAAAGGGTGTGGTCCTCCCTCCTCCCAGGTGTATTTGTAAACTTCCTGGCTGTGATGTCATCATCATGTGCCAGGAAGTGTTTCCAGAGTGTTCTGGTGTGGTTTCTGGAGTGTTCTGCTGCACCTGTAAGCAATTTTCAAGGTAATCGCAATTTGCGACACCTACTCGCTAATTGCAAGTTCGTTTTTTGCACACTCGCAAAAAGCGACCTCGCAATCTGCGGACTCGCACACTGCGTTGCGAGTCCGGGTGCGAGTCGCAATTTCGGAACTTTTTTTCCTTGCATTACATATTGGCACTCGCATTTTGCGAGTCGCATCAACTCGCAAAATGCGAGTCGCAATTTTTTATTTTGCTACATCTGGCCCTAGGTGCGCTAGCACTCCTCACACTCTCTGGTAAGGATGCAGAATCCTATGACATCATGAAGGCTACCCTGATTTAGGTGTTTGGATTCTCAAATGAGGAGTACAGAATTAGGTTCAAGGGGGCTCACAAACTTTGAGCCAGTCCTGGGTTGATTTTGTTGACAACTCAGTCAAAACACTACATGGTTTTAATAACTGGCAGTGGAGTGCATAATTATGATGGGCTGTATAATTTATTTATGAAAGAACACTTGTTAAGTAACTGCTTCAATGACAAGTTGCATCAACATCTGGTAGATCTAGGTCCAATTTCTTCCCAAAAATTGTGAAAGAAGGCAGACCACTGGGTCAAGACAAGGGTGGCCACGATTTCCACAGGTGGTGACCAAAAGAAAGGGTCACAAAGCCTCCCCAGGGGAAGGGTGGTGAGACATCCAAGGACAAAACTAAAGAGTCTTCTCAAGGCTCCCAAAAACCTGCTCAGGAGGGTGGGCCCCCAGCCTCTTTACAGTCCACAAATGGGTATAAGGGTAAAAACTTTAATCTCAAGAAGCCCTGATGTCACACCAGTAGACCGCATGGACACCAAACTGGAGACAAGGCCTGTACCAAGAAAAGTTCCACAACTTCTACTCTGGTTAGCACTGGAATAGCCAGACTCCAGGTGGGATCAACAGTGTGCCCAGAGCAAATCAGGGATCACACTGAAGGTACTTTAGTCTCTGAGGGAGGGGTGGATATAGCCACATTAGCTACCTGGCAGCCGAACATGCAAAATTGCAGGCAGCAGCTCTTTATGAATGGGACAGAAGTAGAAGCCCCGAGGGATACAGGTGCCAGTGTCACCATGGAGACAGAAAAGCTGGTTTCCCCAGGACAGTATTTGGCTGGACAAACATATCCAGTTACCATTGCTGACAATAAAACTAAGGTCCATCCCATGGCGACTTTAGAATGGGGAGGAGTTACTGGCATGAAGCAGGAGTTACTGGCCTGAAGCAGGTAGTGGTCTCTTCTGCAACCCCAGTAGAACGTTTGCTAGGGAATGATTTGGAGTCCTCAGCATTGGCTGTAGTAGAACTCCAAACCCATGCAGCCATGCTGAGAATCCCTGAACTGGAGTGTGTAAAAATAAGAGCACAGAGCAGAGCACAGGGTGAAAACAAAAGTGTTGGAGCCTGTAATAATGGCCCGAACTTCCAGGAGAAAAGGCAAGAGGACTAGGGGACCAGCCTCTGCACGCACAAGAAACAAAAAAGGACCTCTTTTCCCAGGAAGATGTCCTATCCCCTGAGGGAACTGAGTCCATTGAGCTGGAGCCTTACAAGGTAGAGCTCTTGGGCCCAGGGGGACCCTCAAGGGAACAGCTGTACCAGGGACAAAAGACTTGTTCCACTCTTGAAAGCCTGAGACAACAAGCTGCTGAACAGGAGAATGGAGATGTAAGTGGCTCCCACAGGGTCTATAGGGAGGACGGACTCCTTTACACTGAGGCATGAAATCCCAAACCTGGTGCCACTAGGAGAGTGGTAGTGCCTCAGGAGTTTAGAGAGTGTACCCTCACCTTGGCCCATGACATCCCCTTAGCTAGGCATTTGGGACAAACCAAGATATGAGACAGATTAGTGAACCATTTCTATTGGCCTAATATGTTCCATAAAGTTAGGGAGTATTGTAACTTCTGTGTCATCTGTCAAGCAAGTGGCGAGGCAGGTGGCCATCCAAAGGCCTCCCTCATTCCACTTCCAGTGGTTGGGGTCCCCTTTGAAAGGGTCGGTGTGGACATTGTGTGTCTACTTGAACCTCCCACAGCCTCAGGGAACCAATTCATACTGGTAGTAGTAGATCATGCTACTAGATACCCTGAAGCAATTCCCCTTAGGCCAACTACTGTCTCTGCAGTTGCCAGGGCCCCAATTGGTATCTTTACCAGAGCAGGTTTCTCTAAGGAGGTGGTTTCTGACAGAGGTACCAACTTCATGTCAGCTTACCTCAAACACATGTGGAATGAGTGTGGGTGACTTATAAGTTCACCACACCTTTTTATCCACAAACCAATGGCCTTGTTGAAAGGTTTAATAAGACATTGAAGGGCATGATCATGGGGCCCCCTAAAAATCTCAAAAGGAGATGTGATGTCCTCCTGCCATGCTTGCTTTTCGCCTACAGAGAGGTGCCACAGAAGGGAGTAGGGTTTTCTCCCTTTGAGCTTCTGTTTGGTCATCCTGTAAGGGGACCACTGGCACTTGTTAAAGAGGGCTGGGAGAGACCTCATCATGAGCCTAAACAAGATGTGGTGGACCATGTGCTTGGCCTCTGCTCAAGGATGGCTGAGTACATGGAAAAGGCATCCAAAAACCTTGATGCCAGCTAACAACTCCAGAAGTTGTGGTATGACCAAAAGGTTGCAATGGTGGAATTCCAACCAGGCAGAAAGTCTGTGATTTGGAGCCTTTGGCTCCCAGGGCACTTCAGGACAGATGGAGTGGCCCTTACCCAGTTCTTGAGAAAAAGAGTCAGGTCACTTATTAGGTGGACCTAGGCACTAGCAGGACACCCAAGAGAGTGATCCATGTTAACCGCCTTAAGCTCTATAATAATAGGGCAAATATAACCATGTTGATGGTTACTGATGATGAACAGGAAGCAGAGTGAACCTCTCCCCAACCTCCTCTCAACTGACCCTAAAGAGGGGACAGTAGATGGAGTGGTCTATTCACACATCCTCTCTGCCCAACAGCAAGCTGACTGTAGGCAAGTCCTACAACAGTATGCTGAGCTCTTCTCTTTGACCCCTGGTTACACACATCGGTGTACCCGTGATGTGGACACAAGAGACAGTTTACCTGTCACAAACAAAATATTTAGACAGTCTGACCAAATCAAAGAGAGCATCAAAGTGGAAGTCCACAAGATGCAGGAGTTAGGGGTAATAGAGCACTCTAACAGTCCCTGGGCCAGCCCAGTGGTCTTGGTCCTCAAACCTCATACCAAGGATGGAAAGAGAGAGAGAAATTAGGTTTTGTGTGGACTACAGAGGACTCAATTCTGTCACTAAGACAGATGCTCACCCCATACCCAGAGCAGATGAACTGACTGACAAGTTAGGTGCAGCCAAATTTCTGAGTACCTTTGACGTAGCTTCAGGGTACTGTCAAATTAGGATGGCACCTGGAGCAAAAGAGAAAACAGCATTCTCCACACCTGACGCGTATTATCAGTTTACTGTTATGCCCTTTGGCTTAAAGAATGCCCCTGCCACCTTCCAAAGGTTGGTGAATCAAGTCCTTGCTGGTTTTGAGTCCTTTAGTGCAGCATATCTAGATGATATTGCTGTCTTTAGTTCCAACTGGCAGGATCACCTGGTCCACCTGGAGAAGGTATTGCAGGCCCTGCAAGCAGCAGGCCTCTCTATTAAGGCATCCAAATGCCAGATAGGGCAGTGAACAGTTGTATACTTGGGCCACCTGGTAGTTGGAGGCCAAGTGCAACCTTCACAACCCAAGATCCAGACAATTCTGGACTGGGAAGCTCCAAAAACCCAGACTCAAGTCAGAGCATTCCTTGGCTTGACTGAGTTTTACAGGAGGTTTGTAAAGGGATATGGGTCCATTATGACCCCCCTCACAGAACTAACCTCTAAGAAAATGGGCAAGAAGGTAAACTGGAAGCTAGACTGTCAAAAGGCCTTTGACACCCTAAAAGAAGCTATGTGCTCAGCACCAGTTCTAAAAGCTCCAGATTATTCTAAGCAATTAATTGTGCGGACAGATGCCTCTGAAGATGGGATAGGAGCAGTCCTATTCCAAACCAATGATGATGGCCTTGACAAGCCTATTGCTTTCATTAGCAGGAGGTTACTCCCCAGGGAGGAGCGTTGGAGTGCCATTGAGAGGGAGGCCTTTGATGTAGTTTGGTCACTGAAAAAGTTGAGACCATACTTGTTTGGTACTCACTTTATTGTTCAAACTGACCACAGACCTCTCAGATGGCTCATGCAAATGAAAGGAGAGAACCCTAAACTTTTGAGGTGGTCCATATCCCTACAGACCTTGGACTGCCCATGCCAATGCAGATGGCCTTTCCAGCTTCTTCCACTTAGAAAATGAAGCCTCTCTTGGGAAAGGTTAGTCTCATCCTCTTTCGGTTGGGGGTGGTTGTGTAGGAAAATGCCACTGTTGGCCTGGTAACCCCACAGGTTTTGTCTAGTGTTGATGCCAGCTTTGATTGGAAGTGTGCTGGAACCCTGCTAACCAGACCCCAGCACCAGTGTTCTTTCCTTAAAACTGTACCTTTGTTTCCACAATTGGCACAGCCCTGGCACATAGTTAACTCCCTTGTAAAAGGTACCACTGGTACCAAAGGGCCCTGTGGCCAGGGAAGGTCCAAAAAGGGCTGCAGCATGTGCTATGCCACCCCCAGGGACCCCATACTCAGTATATGCACACTGCATTGCAGCTTGTGTGTGCTAGTGAGGAGAAAAGACAAAGTCGACATGGCACTCCCCTCAGAGTGCCATGCCCACAAACCACTGCCTGTGGCATAGGTAAGTCACCCCTCTAGCCGGCCTTACAGCCCTAAGGCAGGGTGAACTATACCACAGGCGAGGGCATAGCTGCATGACCACTATGCCCCTACAGTGTCTAAGTCAATTCTTAGACATTGTAAGTGCAGGGTAGCCATACTGAGTATATGGTCTCGGGGTCCGTCATTACGAACTCTGCAGCACCATAATGGCTACACTGAATACTGGGAAGTTTGATATCAATCTTCTCAGCACAATAAACCCACACTGATGCCAGTGTGGGATTTATTGAAAAATGCACACAGAGGGCATCTTAGAGATGCCTCCTGTATGTTAGCCCAACTGCTAGTGTAAGGTTAACCGGTCTATGCCAGCCTGTCACTTCCAGACGAGATTCTAGCCACATGGGGTGAGTGCCTTTGTGCACTCTGTGGTCAGAAACAAAGCCTGCCCTAGGTGGAGGTGCTTCACACCTCCCCCTGCAGGAACTGCAACACCTGGCGTGAGCCTTAAAGGCTCATGCCGGGTGTTACAGTGCCCCAGGGCACTCCAGCCAGTGGAGATGCCTGCCCTCCAGATGAGCCCCCTCTTTTGGTGGAAAGTCCAGCGGGATAATGAGAAAAACAAGGAGGAGTCATCCACTCAGCTAGGACCACCCCTAAGGTGTCCAGACCTGAAGTCACCCCCTCCTTGAGAAATCCTCCATATTAATTTGGAGGATTAGAACCAAGTGGGAGTGGGTGCAAGGAGGGTGTAGCCACTCTCAGGGACAGTGGCCATTAGCTACTGCCCTCTGATCCTAACACACCCCTAAATTTAGTATTTAGAGACAAACCTGAACCCAGCTCTTCAGATTCCTGAGGACCTCAAGAAAGGAGAAGGACTGCTGAGCTGAAAACCCCACAGAGAAGAGGAGACACCAACTGACTCGGCCCTAGCCCTACCGGCCCATCTCCTGATTCAAAAAGCTGCAAGAAAGCAGAAGTAACACGTTCTGCAGGACCAGCGACTTCTGAAAAGCCTCCAGGGGACTGCCTGCATCACTGAGGAGCAAGAAACTCATGTGGACAGCAGACCTGTCCAAAAAGAAGACAAAGAAACCATCTTTAAAGGGACTCTCACCTTACCTAAAAAAAAAACTGTGTACATGGTTGATTCCATTCAAAGTTCTAACTATTACTGTGAAAAGTACCTTTCTTTTAATGTTCTTACCTGCTAAATTAATCTTGTGGTTCTAGAAATAAACAAAATATTTTTTTTCTATATAAAAACCTATTGGCCTGGAGTTGTCATTGCATGTGTGTTTTCACTTACTGCTTGTGTGTGTACAACAAATGCTTAACATGACCCTCTGATAAGCCTAACTGCTCGACCACACCACCACAAATAGAGCATTAGTATTATCTATTATTGCCTCTGTCAAGTCCCTTGGGGAACCCCTAGATTCTGTGCACACTATGGCCCTCATTACAACCCTGGCGGTCGGTGTTAAAGCGGCGGTAAGACCGCCAACAGGCCGGCGGTAAAAAAAAGGGAATTCTGACTGCAGCGGAAACCACCAACATAGACAGCCACTTTAACACTTCGACCGCCCCGGTGGTACAGACAAACAGCATGGCGGTCACTGCCAACAGATAGGGGGAAGACAATGTACTGCCCAAACCATTATGAGAGGCCAATCTGCCACCTTTTCCAGGGCGGATTCAACGCAAACAAAAACACGGCGGAAACAGGACTTGGAAGGGAAAACACTCACCTCTACACACCCCATGAGGAACCAGGACGCCATGGAGCCGGAACTCCAAATTCTCCCTGCGATTGTCTTTCTTCTCCTCTACCAGGAGCATGACCGACGGCGGCGATGACCACGGTGAGTACTGCACCTACGACACAGGCGAGGGGGGAGGGAAAAGAGAGTGACACACACACACACATGCAACATGCAACACCCCCACCCTCACACACAACAACACACACACAAATACATGTTGAAACATTACATTTCCCCCCAACCCCCCTGGAAGAACACAAGGACAAAAGAAAATGAGTTCAACGATTGTAATCAGGAAAAATCCATTACTCAAAAATATATATACACTATTAACAAATATGTACACCAAGAATTCAAGTCCATGTACTGCACCTACATAGTCCCTGAACCACTGGGCCCAAAATGCATGGGGGAAGCCCACACTCAATACCCGATCCAAATGGAGAGAACACTGCAGGGGCATCAGATTGAAATAAAACAGGCACCTCAGGGGGAAGGAAAGGGGGGGCACCTCAGCCGGATGAGTGCACGACGCCAGCTCCATGAGGGGGCTCCATGCCCATTGAGGTATCCTGGGAAGAGCAAAGCCACAGTCTCTCAAGTCTCTCCAGTGGGTGGTTTGCCCACTGCTTTATCCTGGGGAGTGCAAAGCCACAGTCTCTCAAGTCTCTCCAGTGGGTGGGTTGCCCACTGCTTTATCCTGGGGAGTGCAAAGCCAAAGTCTCTCAGGTATCTCCAGTGGGTGGGTTGCCCACTGCTTTATCCTGGGGAGTGCAAAGCCACAGTCTCTCAAGTCTCTCAAGTGGGTGGTTTGCCCACTGCTTTATCCTGGGGAGTAAGAAGCCACAGTCTCTCAAGTCTCTCCAGTGGGTGGTTTGCCCACTGCTTTATCCTGGGGAGTGCAAAGCCACAGTCTCTCAAGTCTTTACAGTGGGTGGTTTGCCCACTGATTTATCCTGGGGAGTGCAAAGCCACAGTCTTTCAAGTCTCTTATCCTGGAGAGTGAAAAGCCACAGTCTCTCAAGTCTCTCCAGTGGGTGGTTTGCCCACTGCTTTATCCTGGGGAGTGCAAAGCCACAGTCTCTCAAGTCTCTCCAGTGGGTGGGTTGCCCACTGCTTTATCCTGGGGAGTGCAAAGCCAAAGTCTCTCAGGTATCTCCAGTGGGTGGGTTGCCCACTGCTTTATCCTGGGGAGTGCAAAGCCACAGTCTCTCAAGTATCTCCAGTGGGTGGTTTGCCCACTGATTTATCCTGGGGAGTGCAAAGCCACAGTCTCTCAAGTCTCTCCAGTGGGTGGGTTTCCCACTGCTTTATCCTGGGGAGTGCAAAGCCACAGTCTCTCAAGTCTCTCCAGTGGGTGGGTTGCCCACTGCTTTATCCCGGGGAGTGCAAAGCCACAGTCTCTCAAGTCCCTCCAGTGGGTGGGTTGCCCACTGCTTTATCCCGGGGAGTGCAAAGCCACAGTCTCTCAAGTCTCTCCAGTGGGTGGGTTGCCCACTGCTTTATCCCGGGGAGTGCAAAGCCACAGTCTCTCAAGTCTCTCCAGTGGGTTGTTTGCCCACTGCTTTATCCTGGGGAGTGCAAGGCCACAGTCTCTCAAGTCTCTTATCCTGGAGAGTGCAAAGCCACAGTCTCTCAAGTCGTTCCAGTGGGTAGTTTGCCCACTGATTTATCCTGGGGAGTGCAAAGCCACAGTCTCTCAAGTCTCTCCAGTGGGTGGGTTGCCCACTGCTTTATACTGGGGAGTGCAAAGCCACAGTCTCTCAAGTCTCTCCAGTGGGTGGGTTGCCCACTGCTTTATCCTGGGGAGTGCAAAGCCACAGTCTCTCAAGTCTCTCCAGTGGGTGGTTTGCCCACTGCTTTATCCTGGGGAGTGCAAAGCCACAGTCTCTGAAGTCTCTCCAGTGGGTGGGTTGCCCACTGCTTTATCCTGGGGAGTGCAAAACCACAGTCTCTCAAGTATCTCCAGTGGGTGGGATGCCCACTGCTTTATCCTGGAGAGTGCAAAGCCACAGTCTCTCAAGTATCTCCAGTGGGTGGGTTGCTCACTGCTTTATCCTGGGGAGTGCAAAGACACAGTCTCTCAAGTCTCTCCAGTGGGTGGTTTGCCCACTGATTTATCCTGGGGAGTGCAAAGCCACAGTCTCTCAAGTCTTTCCAGTGGGTGGTTTGCCCACTAATTTATCCTGGGGAGTGCAAAGCCACAGTCTCTCAAGTCTCTTATCCTGGAGAGTGCAGAGCCATAGAACACTGCAGGGGCATCAGATCGAAATAAAACAGGCACCTCAGGGGGAAGGGAAGGGGGGGGCACCTCAGCCGGATGAGTGCACGACGCCAGCTCCATGAGGGGGCTCCATGCCCATTGAGGTATCCTGGGAAGTGCAAAGCCACAGTCTCTCAAGTCTTTCCAGTGGGTGGTTTGCCCACTGATTTATCCTGAGGAGTGCAAAGCCACAGTCTCTCAAGTCTCTCCAGTGGGTGGGTTTCCCACTGCTTTATCCTGGGGAGTGCAAAGCCACAGTCTCTCAAGTATCTCCAGTGGGTGGTGTGCCCACTGCTTTATCCTGGGGAGAGCAAAGCCACAGCCTCTCAAGTGGATAACAGTCTCCACTGGTCCTGCCAAGGACAGAGGTAGTTGATGTGATACTCCACTGGTTCTAGAGGGGGCTTTGTGCCCAGAGTGCTTCATTCTGCCAAGGACTGAGGTAGTGGGTGCCTTTCTCCACTGGTTCTGGAGGGGGCTTTGTGCCCAGAGTGCTTCATCCTGCCAAGGACAGAGGTAGTGGATGTGATACTCCACTGGTTCTAGAGGGGGCTTTGTGCCCAGAGTGCTTCATTCTGCCAAGGACTGAGGTAGTGGATGCCTTTCTCCACTGGTTCTGGAGGGGGCTTTGTGCCCAGAGTGCTTCATCCTGACAAGGACTGAGGTAGTGGATGCCTTTCTCCACTGGTTCTGGAGGGGGCTTTGTGCCCAGAGTGCTTCATCCTGCCAAGGACAGAGGTAGTGGATGCCTTTCTCCACTGGTTCTGGAGGGGGCTTTGTGCCCAGAGTGCTTCATCCTGCCAAGGACTGAGGTAGTGGATGCCTTTCTCCACTGATTCTGGAGGGGCTTTGTTCCCAGAGTGCTTCATCCTACCAAGGACAGAGATAGTGGATCTGACACTCCACTGACGGTGGGGCAACATGGAAACTGTCCAGGCCCCTGGAACTGACCACCAGCCTCGTACGACTGACCACTGGGGATGGCAGCCATGTCTGCGGTGGTGCCAATGGCACAGGATGTGGCGTGGCCACTGGTGGTGCTGGTTGCGGGCTCGGTAGCGGCGGTGCTTGCGGCGCTCATTGGGCAGCGGTGCTGGTGGGGGGCTCACTGAGCGTGCTGCTGTTGGTGGTGTCCTGAGCGGCGGTGCTGGTGGGGGGCTCACTGAGCGTGCTGCTGGCGGCGGTGTCCTGAGCTGCAGTGCTGGTGGGGGGGCTCACCGTAGCTTGCTGCTGGTGGCGGTGTCCTGAGCGATGGTGCTGGTGGGGGGCTCACTGAGCGTGCTGCTGGCGGCGGTGTCCTGAGCGGCGGTGCTGGTAGGGAACTCACTAAGCTTGATGCTGGCGGCGGTGTCCTGAGCAGGGTGCTGGTGGGGGGCTCACTGAGCGTGCTGCTGGCAGCGGTGTCCTGAGCGGCAGTGCATGTGGCGGTGCCAGCGGTGGTCTTGTCCGCCGTGCAGGTTGGCGCCGACTTCCCTTTCTTTCTCTGGCCCTTTTCCACCTTGGATGGTGGCGCTGCAGTCTTGCCACTTCCAACTGTTGTCCTGGCTGAGCCCTTGGTGGCAGGTGTTTTGGCCTTCTCCCTCAGGGCTGTTGGCAACTTCTTTTGTTTTGGAGGTGGGGGAATGTCCTTGGCCTGGCTCCTTGGGACACTGGCTGCCCTGCTGCTTGGCGCACTCCAGAAGCCGGTTACTGCTGGCACCACTGTTCCCGGTGATGTGGTGGCTGAGGTGCCGGGTTTGGACCTGGAAAGGCAGGCCCTAGGGGATGGAAGGGGTGGGGAAGGTGAAGGGAAGAGGTCAAGGTTTGACAGGAAAAGTTTTTTAGACACACTGGGAAGAGGTAGTGGTTGTAGGAGGTGTTCGTTTGCTGACTTTGGGTGAAGGTGCATGGGTTGGAGGCTGTTGTGAGGTGGGTGGCTGTTGGGTGGGTGTGTGACTGCGTTTGTTTAGTTTGGGAGGAGGGCTCACAGACACACTGGGACAGGACACAGGGGATGTGTGAATGGTAGTGGGGGTGGTGTGTGCACGTGAGCGGTGTGTGGTGATGGGCGTGCTGGTGATGGACATAGTGGCTGAAGATGTAGTGCATGCAGGTGTGAGTGGAGACATGACAGGAAGGGAGGAGGGAGACGTGGAGGAGGGGGACACAGTGGAGGCAGTGGATGCTGGTATGTGTGCATGGGTATGATGCTTGTGTGAGTGCCTGTGGGATGTGTGGTGCTTATGTTTGCCAGAGCTACCTTTGTGTGTTGAGGTGTGTGCATGCTAGTCTGATGGTGTGCTTGGGTTAGGCTGAGGTACTGGGGATTGGGTCTGGGTGGAGGAAGTTGGAGGTTGGACACAGGGACAATGGCTGCCATCAGTGCTGAGGCCAGAGTCTGAAGTGCTCTCTGTTGGGCTGCCTGGCCAGAATGAATGCCCTCCAGCTATGCATTTGTCTGTTGCAACTGCCTCCCTACACCCTGGATGGCATTCAGAATGGTAGACTGCTTAACAGTGAGGGATCTGAGGAGGTCAATGGCCTCCTCACTGTGGGCAACAGGGCTGACTGGGGCGGGGGCTGAGGTGCCTGGGGTAAAGGTGATGCCCACCCTCCTAGGTGAGCGGCCACTGGGCACAGGCTGAGGGGCTGCTGGGAGGGCGGTGCTGGTAGGGGGGGTGGCGGCTGTACCTGTAGATGCGGTGGGCACAGAGGGGCCCGCCACCGCAAGGGAGCTCCCATCAGAGGATGAGTCGGTGTCGCTGGTCTCAGCTCCTGTCCCCGCCGTGGAGCTCCCCTCGCCCTCCGTCCCACTGGTGAATTCTGAGTCTGTAGTCTCGCCCTCCAGGGCCACGTGGGATTCAGCTCCCTCCTGCTCCGTTGGCACAGCTCCTCCGTCTGACGATGCTAATGCACACAAGAACAAGGAGAGCACAAAGAGGGGGGAAAAGAAAGTAGAAAGTCATGTTCAGTGCATGCAATACTGCTACCGTTGGCGGACACTACAGACACAGCAGCCCTCTGCACTACACCATGCACTTTGAGTTCCCTAATTGATCACAGGGACATGGGGTACAAGGCCTATGCCCGATTGCTGCACACCTGCAAGTCACAGGAGCCTGACTAGGTGTAGATGCCTCTTACCACTGGTAGGGATTGGGTGCCACTGAGCCTGCCTCACAAAGGGTCCTTGCCTACAAAGCTCGCCCTAGCTATGGGAACCCACAGCCCACCTCCCCCACCCAGACATCTCCAATGCGTGCTGAATCTGATGGATGTGCGTGTACTCACCCCCTTGTGGCTGCTGTGATGCCCTCAAGCGCCCATCCAACTCCAGTTACGACACCGCCAGGATCCGGAACATCAGGGGGGTCATGGTGTGACGGGCACCCCTCCCACGTTGGGAGGCCATCCCCAGCTGGGCCTCCGCCGCCTTCTTGTTCCACAGTGAATGTCCTCCCATCTTTTACGGCAGTGGGTGCTCCATCTGTGGTGGACCCTCAGGGCCCGGAAGTCCTTGGCGATGGCACGCCAAATATCATTCTTCTGGTGGGTGCTGACCTACAGGAATAGTACAGGGGAAAAGGAAAAACTATAACCATCTGGACCGTCACAGTCATTGGCCCATGTTCCCACTCTTGCCCTGACACACATCCACTCACCGTCGTTTCATGCACACCTCAATCCCCCCCTATCTCCCATCCACACCACTCCAAAAAGGCATTGGCTATACAGCATGCTCACAGTGTACTCACCTGTTTGTCTGGAGGACCGTAGAGTAGCGTGTACTGGGGGAGGACCCCATCCACTAGTTTCTCCAACTCCTCCGCAGTGAAAGCAGGGGCCCTTTCCTCAGACACTTGAGCCATTGTCGCTTCCAGACTGAGGTCACAGCAGCGCTTGCAGTGTAGGTCCTCTCCTGTCAAAGATCAGGTATCAAGTGAGTGAACAGAGAGAAAATGGCAGTCACGTCCACAGCGGTGCGTACCGTCTCCGCCGGCGTACATCGTCATTGGCTCCTGGGACCCATAGGGTCCAATGTTAACTAATGCAGGATTGCACCGCGGTCTTCGGGCGCCTACCGCGACGGTGTACAACGCCAGCGCAGTTACCTCACATCACCTTGTCCCACATTACAGGTCAGGCAGCTGCCATTTCAGGGGGCCACATGGCATTAATTTTAAATGCGTCACACATATCTAGGCCTTGCATACACACTAAAACAGGCACATAGCGGATTGACAAATGTGTGCAATAAAGTTGTTCATTTCGTACCTCAGTGTTGGCTGACCCTCTGATCGCTGTTCTCATCCATAGAGCACGTCCGCTGGGGCAGGTGAGGAGATGGCAGCATCCTCCGGTGTACGGACTGCTGGTGGACCTGTCGGCAATGGAAGAGCGACATGTAATAGTCACCTACAGACTTGATCATGCCACAATCCAGGAACTGTGTGCCCAGTTGGAGCCAGACCTGATGTCAGGTATCCGCCAGCCCACAAGAATCCCCCCTCTCATGCAGGTCCTGTCAGTACTCCATTTCCTGCCAAGTGGGTCCTTTCAAACAACAGTGGCCATTGCATCAGGCATGTTCCAGCCAATGTTCTCTAACCTGTTGTCCAGAGTGTTGTCCGCCCTGCTGAAACACATGCGTAGCTACATCGTTTTCCCTCAGGTGGAGGATTTGCCTACAGTGAAAGGTGACTTCTATGCCCTGGGAAAGATCCCCAACATCATAGGTGCCATTGATGGGACACATGTGGCCTTGGTCCCCCCCGCATGAGTGAACAGGCGTACAGAAACCGGAAGAGTTATATTCAATGAATGTGCAGATGGTGTGTTTGGCCGACCAGTACATCTCCCATGTGAACGCCAAGTTTCCTGGCTCAGTGCATGACGCTTACATTCTGAGTAATAGCAGCATCCCTTATGTGATGGGGCAACTCCATAGGCACCATGTGCAGCTATTAGGTGAGGACATGGACCCTATACAGTGTGAATAGTTGTCTGGGTCTGGGGTTGTCCCTAAGGGTTAGTGTGTGTGTCTAACAGTTGTCCCTTGACATTTGCAGGAGACTCTGGCTACCCCAACCTGTCACAGCTACTGACCCCAGTAAGGAATCCCAGGACAAGGGCAGAGGAACGCTACAATGAGGCACATGGGCGAACTCGGAGGGTTATAGAGAGGACCTTCGGCCTCCTGAAGGCCAGGTTCAGGTGCCTCCATATGACAGGTGGGTCCCTATACTACTCACAAAATAAGGTGTGCCAGATCATCGTGCCCTGCTGTATGCTGCATAACTTGGCTTTGCAATGACAGGTGCCTTTTCTGCAGGAGGATGGTCCTGAAGGAGGTGTTGTGGCAGCTGTGGAGCCTGTGTACAGTGAAGAAGAGGAGGCAGAAGAAGAGGACATAGACAACAGAAACACTGTGATCCATCAATATTTCCAGTGAGAGACAGGGAAGAAGACATCACTGCCTCCTACAACTGATAAAATTGTTCTACCTCTCATCTGTCTGTCACTTTCACCCAGTGTATGGACCCTGATTTGTCACTTTGCCTTTCCAGTTCACAGATGTGGGTCCCACTGTTTGACCTCTGCTATGTTACCTCATGGACTAGAGCTGTGTGACATAGGTATGTTGACAATACAACGGACATTGCTATTTCCCTCGATTTTTGCAAATACACATTTGTGAAAGCACAGACTGACTCCAGATTGTTTTGTGATTTAAGGGTGTTTATTTAAGTGCTAAATAGTGGAGGGGGTTGTAAAATGGTCAGGGGTGACGGTGGAGGAATGTCCATGGCAGAGTCCAGTCTATTAGTCTCACAGGTGCATTGTCCAAAGGGGCATAGGAAGTGGAGCTAGAGCATTTTAAGGATGGACAGGGTGACAAAGTGGGACAGAAGGATGACAATCAGGGTGGTCTCATTTCTTGGCGGGGGTCTTGGCATTGTTATCTGTCCTTGTCCTCAGGGACTGCTTGTGGGGTGGTTCTCCATCTGCAGGGGGTGGGGTGCTGGTGTCGTGGTCCTGTGATGGCGCCTCCTGTCCACTAGCGCTGGTGGAGGTGGTGGGCAGTTCATCGCCCAGGCTAGTGTCAGTGTTGTGCCACAGTGTCCCTCCTGGTGTTCATGAGGTCCTTCAGCACCCCTACAATGGTGCCCAGGGTGGTATTGATGGATTTGAGTTCCTCCCTGAACCCCAAATACTGTTCCTCCTGCAGCCGCTGGGTCTCCTGAAACTTGGCCAGTACTGTTGCCATCGTCTCCTGGGAATGGTGGTAGGCTCCTATGATGTTGGAGAGGGCCTCGTGGAGAGTGGGTTCCCTGGGCCTGTCCTCCCCCTGTCACACAGCAGCCCTCCCAGTTCCCCAGTTTTCATGGGCCTCTGTCCCCTGAACCGTGTGCCTACTACCACTGCCCCCAGGTCCCTGCTGTTCTTGGGGTGGTGGATTAGCCTGGGTTCTCTGTAGTGGTGGACACACTGCTGCTTGACGCGTCCTGGGAACAGAGGTATGGGCCCGCTGGGTGGGTGCTGTGCTGGTGCTTCCTGAGGGGGGAGGCTCTGTAGTGGCCTGTGACTGTGTGAGGGGAACCGACTGTCCCGAGGCCCCAGATGGGACAGGCTGGTCATCTAGATCCAGTTGGACAGAGCTGCTGTCATCACTGTGGGCCTCTTCTGTGGGTGGAGTGGACATGTCTGGAACCTCCTGTCTGGTGACGTTGGGTAGGGGTCCTGCAGGGTTGTAAAGGCATGATTATTGCATCTGTGTGTGCCATGGTGTGCAATGGGTGGGTGACCCTGTACCCCAGGGCTTCCATTCCTGTGTAGGACCTTGTGTGATTATTGTTTAGGGGTCTGTGTGGGTATGTGTAGTGGACATGCATTGGTGATGGGTGTCCATGCTTTGTTGTTGCATGCAGGGCTTGGTGTTGGGGTGTGTGGTTTGTGATAGTGGGACATATGTGAGGAGTTGGAGTGATGAGGATGAGGGCGAGGGTGGGGGTATGTGATAGCATGCAGGTAGGGTGGGGGATAAAGTAGTGAAAGATTTGACTTACCAGAGTCCATTCCTCCAGCTACTCCTGTGAGGCCCTCAGGATGCAGTATAGCTAAGACCTGCTCCTCCCATGTTGTTAGTTGTGGGGGAGGTGGTAGGGATCCGCTGCCAGTCCTCTGAACCACAATGTGGTGTCTTGAGACCACGGAACGCACCTTCCCCCGTAGGTCGTTCCACCTCTTCCTAATGTCATCCCGTGTTCTTGGGTGCTGTCCCAATGTGTTGACCCTGTCCACGGTTCTGAGCCATAGTTCCATCTTCCTAGCTATGGTGGTGTGCTGCACTTGTGATCCGAATAGTTGTGGCTCTACCCGGATGATTTCCTCCACCATGACCCTGAGTTCCTCCTCAGAAAACCTGGGGTGTCTTTGCGGTGCCATGGGGTGGTGTGGGTGATGTGTGAGGTGGTGTGTGTTGTGATGTGTGGGGTGATGTTTAGGGGTGTGTGGTATTTTGTGCGTGGATGTGTATGTGTAATAGTGTTGTGTGCCTCTGTATGCTGGTGTTGTCTTTGCTTTGCTGTCTCTCTGGCATTCTTCAAACTTTTTGGTAGTAAGGGTTTGTGGGTAATGTGGGTGTGTGTTTTATATTGTATTGGGTGTGTGGGAGTGGTGTGTATATGTGTATCAGGTCTGTGTATTTCGAATTGTCCAATGTGGTAGTGTTTTGTAAATCTGTGTGTATTTTGAGCGCAGCGGTGTGTACCGCCAATGGAATACCGCGGTTGAAAGACCGCCGCGTGGATTCATGGGTCGTGATATTGTGGGCATATTCCTGTTGGCATGACGGTGTCGGTTTTGTTATCGCCAGTTTATCACTGACTTTTTGTGTGGGGGACTTGTATGGGTGTCTAGGTTTTGGCAGATTCTGAGCTGTGGGTCGTAATAGCTGTGGCGGAATTCTGCGGCTGCGGCGGTGTGTTGGCGGTCTTCTGCACACCAGGTAAGCGGGATTTACCGCCAATGTTGTAATGAGGGCCTATATGTTATTTTGATATTGTATATACAGAGCCAGCTTCCTACATTGGTGGATCAGCGGTGGGGTCTAAGACTTTGCATTTGCTGGACTACTCAGCCAATACCTGATCTCATGACTAAATTCCACAATTGTCATTAGAAAAAAGATCTTTGAATTTTGACTATTTTTCCAAATTTTGTAAAGTCCCGCTAGGGCCTTGTGTAAGTCCCTGTTAGCATTTCTTTTTTAAGTTTAAAGGTTTTGTAAAAGTTAGAATTTACTTACTAGAAGTAGTTTTTATTTTCTTAAAAAGTAATCCCAATTTTTAGAGACATTATGAGTAGCTCAGAGGATTTGGTGATAGAACTCAACCTCAACCCTTACCTTCATGTAGGGATGACAGAGCTAAGGTCACTCTGTAACCTAAGAAATATTAAAACTGTCTCCAATCCTACCAAGGTCAAGCTCCAGGCGCTCTTGGCAGAGTACACCAGGGACCACCCTACTGAAGGGGAAGACCTCCCCTCAGATGGGGAAGAAGTTGGGGATCAGGAGGTAGAACTCCCCCCTTCCTACCCTAACTAGGGAGACCAGGGTTCCAAGACCCCTGTCTCCACAGATCAAACTCAGAGACTCTGGTTCTTCCACAGAGGAGTCCGGTTCCTCTGTGAACATTGAGGGAAGCCTTAATGAGGAAGACATCCTTTTAGCAAGGATGGCGAAAAGATTAGCTTTGGAGAGACTGCTCCTAGCTATAGAAAGGGAAAGAGCAGAAATGGGCTTAGCAACCATAAATGGTGGCAGCAACATAAATAGGGTCAGAGAGAATACTGACATCCTAAATATCCCCAAAGGGATTGTTTCAAAATATGAAGAAGTTGATGATATCGCCAAATGGTTCCCAACTTATGAGAGGGCTTGTGCAACCAGAAAGTTAAACAGATCTCACTGGGAAGCTCTCCTTTGGGAACTTTTACAGGTAAGTGTAGGGATAGACTCATCACACTCTCTGGTAAGGATGCAGAATCATATGACCTCATGAAGGCTGCCCTGATGGAGGGATTTGACTTTTCAACTGAGGAGTACAGAATTAGGTTCAAGGGGGCTCACAAAATCTCGGGCCAGTCCTGGGTTGATTTTGTTGACCACTTAGTCAAAACACTACATGGTTGGATAACTGGCAGTGGAGTTTATGACTATGATGGGCTGTATAATGTATTTAGGAAATAACATCTGTTAAGTAACTGCTTCAATGATAAGTTGCATCAACATCTGGTAGATCTAGGTCCAAATTCTCCCCAAGAATTGGGAAAGAAGGCAGACCACTGGGTCAAGACAAGGGTGACCAAAACTTCCACAGGGGTGACCAAAAGAAAGGGGTCATAAAGCCTCCCCAGGGGAAGGGTGGTGAGACATCCAAGGACAAAACTAAAGAGTCTTCTCAAGGGCCCCAAAAACCTGCTCAGGAGGGTGGGCCCGAGCCACTTCACAGTCCACAAATAGGTATAAGGGTAAAAACGTTGATCCCAAGAAGGCCTGGTGTCACACCTGTAGACAGCATGGACACCAAACTGGAGACAAGGCCTGTCCCAAGGAAAGTCCCACAACTTCTACTCCAGTTAGCACTGGAATAGCCAGTCTCCAGGTGGGATCCACAGTGTGCCCAGAGCAAATCAGGGTTCACACTGAATCTACTGTAGTTTCTGAGTGTGGGGTGGATATAGCCACACTAGCTGCCTGGACGCCTATCATGCAGAATTGCAGGCAGCAGCTCTTGATGAATGGGACAAAAGTAGAAGCCCGAGGGACACAGGTGCCAGTGTCACCATGGTGACAGAAAAGCTGGTTTTCCCAGGACAGTATTTGGCTGGACAATCATATCCAGTTACCATTGCTGACAATGAAACTAAGGTCCATCACATGGCAATGGTGACTTTAGAATGGGGAGGGGTTACTGGCCTGAAGCAGGTAGTGGTCTCTTCTGCAATCCCAGTAGAATGTTTGCTAGGGAATGATTTGGAGTCCTCAGCATTGACTGAGGTAGAGCTTAAAACGCAAGCAGCCATGCTGGGAATCCCTGAACTGGTGTGTGTAAAAACAAAAGCACAGAGCAGAGCACAGGGTGAAAAAGAAGTGTTGGAGCCTCGAATAATGGCACAACTTTCCAAGAGAAAAGGTAAGAGGACTGGGCGACCAGCCTCTGAATAGCACAAGAAACAAAACAGGACCTCTCTTCCTAGGAAGATGTCCTATCCCCTGAGGGAACTGAGTCCATAGAGCTGGAGCCTTACAACCCACCAATGTACCACTCCGACCGCCATGGCGGTAGTAGCCGCCAGGCTGGACATAACCATCTCCAGCCCAGTGGCCGCCATTGTGCTGCCTGCGGGATTATGACCCCGCCTACTGCCATGGTTTGAACACCACAAAAACCAATGCGGTAGGCCCTATCAGTGAGAGGGAATTCCTTCCCTGTCACCGATGGGAGGGCCCCACACTCCCTACCTCTCTAAACACCATCACCTCTCCAAACACTCCCCTACATCCACGTCCCGTATTCACACACACACACACACACATGCAGACACACACTCATTTACACATACATACATGCATGGATACATTAAATCGCACACACATTGGCACACACTTCAAAACATACACGCAGACATGCATCACGATTTCTATACATACACGCACACACATACATGCACACAGCCCCCCCCACACACACACACAACACCGCCCTCCCCTGTCGGAGACCCGACTTACCTGGATCCAGGGGATCTTCTGGCATAATACAGCTGGTGGCAGTCTACTGGTGTGGCGCTGCTGGTGGTAGCAGCACCACCTTACTGCCATCCGTCAGTATGGCTACAGCCGGATTTCTGCCCTCTTGTGGCAGAAATCCGTCTGTGGTCATAATATGGCGGGCGGCTGGTAGCCGCGGCAACGGTCTTTTAGCGGTCTTTTGCCAGCTGCGCCACAGCAGTAGGCGTTTTTTACCGCCAATGTTATAATGAGGGCCTATATCTCATTTTGATATAGTATATACAGAGCCAGCTTTCTACACCCCTCCAAAACCCGTGCCCACACTATGCTCTGCTTCAACATATGATTAAATCTTTCCACCTGACCATTTCCCTGAGGTTCCTAAAGAGCAGTGGTGACATGACGTATATTACAAAACTTGAGCAAACCCTTCATATTGTGCTGTTGTAGACTCCTGTTATACTAAAAAAGACTGCAGGATTTTGGGCAGCAGCCCCACTGAGTATGGGGGGAGTACGTCTGATCCCACACCGTGTGACAGCTGTCGTCCTAACACTTCTGGCTAGCTAGCAGCACCTCACCAATACCAAAGGTAAGAGTGATTTGTGGCAGCCTATCGCTTGGCATGCAGACTTCTCAGGGAAGTCATGGTGGAAAAGATCATACCCCTTTCTCTCAGTTATACAAGTCTCATACATGCAAAGACAAACAGAAGCAGGATCTTGGTTCAATATATAATTTTATTGAAGCAACTGAATTCTATGTAAAAAGGCATGAATTGTGATTATAATGAAAATGAAACACAGCATTATCACAGCAGTGACCTAGAAACTGAAACACAAGAGAAGTTCCACCATGTTGTCACAGTAGTGTCCCTTGTATCCCTACCTACACTACTAAGTTCCTACATGAGAGCAAACAGCAGTGTTAGCCCAAATCTGTCCTCTGGTCCCGGGAGGGAAGCCAGACTCCCATACCTACATCCAGAGGTAAAGAAGAGTTCTGTTAGTGTGCTGGGAGCCCTCCCACATAGAATAAGAGGAACCAAACGTTTTCTGCAGAAACTGCAATGACGTGCAGCATGAGATGGCAAGCTGTCTGAAATGTCTCCTCTACTCTGGTGTGGGCATCAGTAGTAACTTGAGACAAACTTTACTTTAGGCTACTCCGAATAGAAGTCAACAAAACCTACAGCAAGTCTGCCCTCCTAAAGTAATGAAATATAAGGTCCAGAAACATCACATCCTACTTTTTGCCAAGGGAAATCTGGCCATTCCACAGGGCACAAGGGTCCCCTCACCACTCTTATTATTTTACTGTTAGCACATACCTCACACTTGTGTACAACTCTGTCCACCACTCTTTCAAGACCTGGCCACCGAAAGATCATCCTTATTAGCCTTTTCATGGATGACATCCCTATATGCCCTTCATGAGCTACTGACAAAATATTATTCTGCAAACTTACAGGGGGTATAGAGTTGCCTCCCTTAAACAGCAAGTCACGCTGAAATCTCTTCCCATACATACTCTATTACTTCTATTCCTATAATTTCCTCATCCATATAATTCTTCCACAGTTCTTCACTCTGACTTCCAACCTTTCCCGATAGAATATCAGTAATGCTAGCTATCATTTCAGTATCAGTAATCAGATTATTTTCCTGTCCATTGGCATATGGCAGTCTGGATCAACAGTCTGCTGTAACATGTATTTTCCTGGCTCATATTCCACTCTCATGTTATACTTTTGGAGTCTCTACATCAATCTAGCAGTGACATTGCACCCTCCTCCAGGTGATAAGATTCCTGCTACTGGTTTGTGGTCTGTTCTCAAGGTGAAATGAGATCTCCAAATATAATTATGGCAATGCTCCACAGTCCATACACATGCTAAAAGCTCTTTTTGATAGCATGTCTTCTCCCAGTGTTGTTTAAAGTACGTGAAGCAAATGCCACATTCCATTCTTCCTATAAGCATTTTTGTAAAAACACTTTTCCCATTCCATATAAGCTTTCATCTACTGTTTTGATGCCTTCTCTGTTCACACAGAAAGGGTTCAACGTTGGTGCCCCAACAATCTCCCCAACAATCTCTGACTTTATAATATCAATTGCCTGTTGTTTCTCTGACCATGCAGATTCTACATTCTTTCTGGTCAACTCTCTTAGTGGTTCCATCTTAGTTGCCAAAAACCTAATCATTTTGCTATATTATTCATATAATCTTGCAAAAGAAAATATTTTTTTTCTGTTGTCCGATGCATTTGCCCTGACTATAGTATCCACTAAAGATTGCTTTGGTACCATGCCTTCTTCGGACAATGTATACCTTAAATATTGTGAAGAATTGCAAAACATTTTGCATTTACTTTTTCTCAGTGTCAGCTCATGTTTTGTAACATTTTACACACTTTTTTCATTTTCAAAACGTTTCTCTACATTTTTAGAGAAGATGAGGATATCATCCTGAAAGCACTTGACAAAACTATCCATATCTTGAAAATGTTGAACACTGCTCTTTGGAGCACAGATTCCATTGATACAAGGCCAAACTACATCTTGAATTGGAATAACCCTTTAGGTGTAGTGAATGCAGTTAAACACTTTGGCCCAGATTTAGGAAATGTTAGCCCTGCCTTTGTGCCATTTGTTTTCTGCAAAAGTGGTTTTAATTCAACAGCCTACTTACATATAGGTGCTAAAGCAGTCTAGTGTAAAAATATTGGATTTAGCATAATTTTTAAGGAGCGCCTCCTCACTTCATTTAATGACAATGATATGCAAGGTAGGCATTGCCTCTTAAAAAATTACGCTAGTCCACCACTGTCAGATTTAGAACCTGGTGGAAAAACAGCACACGCAAAGGACCGGCTAAAAAAAATGATGCTAAGTCCGATTAGCGTCAACATTTTAACGTCTGGTCAGATGAGGCATTAAAATGAGTCCCACACACTACTACATAAAGGAAACACACAGAAAGGGCATTGGAAAGCAACTGGACAACATGGACCTGTTACTCCTACAGCTCTACATCTGTAAAAGATGACAGCGATGACGCTCAGTGCCGCCAGGACCACCAGAGCAACTCCAACACCACCACAGCAGCCACAACTGCAGCATGGAAGGCGGGAGAGGATTTTTCGTCAGCTTGCAACCATCCTGGCCCTCAGGGAAGAAGAGGTGATCAGACTCTACCTTCTGAGGGGGGAGTCCATTGTACTCCTGCTCCACCACATTGCGCCAGACATCACAGCAAGAGTGCAGAGTCACACAGCAATTCCACTCATGACTCCTGACTGCCCTCTACTTGCTGGCATCAGGTTCAGTCCAGACGACTGAGGGACAAGTGAATGGGATCTCCTAATCATCCCTCTCTGCCTTCCTTACAAAGCTCCTGGAAGACATCATCAGAATCACACCCCACCACATCTGGTTCCCCAACACTCAAGAACTGCAGTAGGAGACCAAGCAGGGTTTGTACCAAATTGCTGGCTTCCGGCATGTGCTGGGTTCAATGGGCTACACCCATGTCCAACTTGTCCCTCCTGCAGCAACCAAACACCTCTACAGGAACCGAAAACATACCCACTCCATCAAAGTGCAGGCCATCGTGGACCACCGTGGAATTATCTCAAACATCCTTGCAAAATATCCAGGAAGCGTCCATGATGCTTACATCTTCAGGCACTCCACTATAAACCAACAATTCAGTATGGACAATATCGCAATGGCCTACTTGTAGGTAAGATATCATCTAAATCATAACACACACAACACACCAAACTTTTAGTACGAACAATACAAACACCACACCAAACACAAAGGGACATGGAAACACAGATGTATAGACTACAACACATATGCCACACTACAGCGCATGCAATGCACATCACCCTCACATACGCCCATATCTACAAGTCCCTGGCACTACTTGACTGACACATCATTGGACAAACAGGTGGAGCAGTGTTCCCTATGAATACAAAAGCTGGACTCAAACAACTACATGTGTTCACAAGTTGACAACAAAACATATAGGGGGTCATTACGACCCCGGCGGTCGGTGTTATAGTGGCGGTAGTACCACCAACAGGCTGGCGGTACATACCTCCATATAATGACATTGGCGGTTTGACTAAAGCCAAACCGCCAATGTACCACACCGACCGCCACAGCTGTCACTAGGGCACCCACAGTAATATGTCTGCGTCCACCACCATGGTTTCCATGGTTTTTGTACCACCACGAAAACCATGGTGGTAGGCACTATCAGTGCCATGGAATTCCTTCCAAGCAGGGTGGACTGCTGCAGATGAACTACTGACAGGGCTGGACTCCTGATGCAGGGCAGTGCTGAAAAGCATAGCATGCACTCTCCTGTCCCACAACTCTCTGAAAAATCTTGCATGCATGTAGGAGGCTGGCCTGGTTTGTAGTGGGTACCTAAGGTACTTACACCTTATACCAGGTCCAGTTATCCCTTATTAGTGAAATGTAGGCAGTGTTCTGGCAGCTTAGGCTGTCTAGAGGGAGCTGTAGCAGAGCAGCTTAAGCTGAACTAGGAGACATGCAATGCTCCTGCAATACCACAATAGTTACACAGTACGTATACACAATAAAAGACAATACTCAGTGTTACCAAAAATAAAGGTACTTTATTTTAGTGACACAAGGCCACAAATATCTTAAAGACAATACTCCTTATGGAGGTAAGTATTATACACAATATATACACTAGGGACTAAAATCAGGTAAGTAAATAGTCATACAATAGTGCAAACATTAGAAAATACAATGGAATGCAATAGGCCTAGTGGCAACACAAACCATATACTAAGAAAGTGGAATGCAAAACACAAATTCCCCCCTAGGCAAGTGTAGTGTGTAGAGGGGTGCTGGGAGTGTAAGAAAACACCACAGGTAAGTAAAATACCCCACCCCAGAACCCAGGAAAGTAGGAGTAAAGTACTGCAAGTTTCCTCAGTACACACTACAGGCCGTGATAAGAGTTATTGCAAGAACCATGCAAGACTGCAAGTTACAAATGGTGGATTCTGGGACCTAAAGACCTGTGAAGAGAGCAGACCGAGTCCAGAAGTCGCAGAAGATTCCAGGACGGACAGGAGCCCCTGCCAACCTAAAAGATGGTGCAAAATAGGATTCTCCGGTTAGAAGAAGTCTGCAGAAGAGCACCAAAGAAGATGGCTGTGGGTTCCTGCATGGTGCAGGAGATGTCCCATGTCGAGAAGTTGGATGCAGGCTGTTTGCATCGCTAGTTTCATCCAACAAGCCTTTGTTCAAGCAAGGTCGCGGTTTGCGTCAAAATGGTGCTGCCTGGACCCAGGAGGGACCTGGGGGCCTCAACTCAGACAGAGGAGGCAGAGGAGGCTCCCAACACTGGAGAGAGCCCACAGATGACCAGGCAGCACCCACAGAAGTCCCAGGACACAGGGACAAAGAAGGTGCAAATTGTGGCTGGTGCAGCACAACAAAAGAAGGTCCCACGCCGCTGGAGAACAACTCACCGAGTTGTGCGTCGCAGGATGGCATGCTGGAGACCTAGGCTACACTGTGCACAAAGGATTCTTGGAAGAAGTGCACAGAAGTCCAACGAGTTAGAGATGACCCGGTGCACAGGGGCACTGTCGCAAACCGGGAAGGCAGGCTCTTACCTCCTCCAAATTTGGACATCTGGAGCTTAGGACAGTCTGGGTTGGATGGGTCTACCACCTGTGTTCCAGGGAGCATGCTCGTCATCAGGAATGGCATCCCAGAGAACCAGTTGACGTCTTGGAAGGTGCCTGCAGGAGCAGGGAAGTGACTCCGTCACTCCACGGGAGATTCCTTTGGTTCTTCTGGTGCTGGGTGAAGACCGGGAGTCCTCAGATTGTGCACACCTTGAAAACTGTTGCAAATGCTAGCTGAAGTTGCAGGTCACAGGAGTCATCCTGGATACTTTGTTGCAGTTACAGCAGTTCCTGGAGCAGTCTGCGGTTGATCCGACGGTCAGAAGCTGAAGCAGAGGATGCAGAGGATTCCTGGAGTAGTCTTGCAAGCTGAATCTGAAGAGGAACCCACAGGAGAGGCCCTAAATACCCCTGAGAGGGGGATTGGCTACCTACCCAGGTATGCACCTGTCAGGAGGGGTCTCTGACATCACCCTCTGGCGCTGGCCACTCAGAGATCTTCAGAGTGTCCCTACACCTTGGAAAACAAGATGGCTGACGCCAGGGACATATTGGAGGAGCTCTGGCCACCATCCTTGGGGTGGTGGTGGACAGGGAAGTGGTCACTCCCCTTTCCTTTGTCCAGTTTCACACTAGAACAGGGACTTGGGGTCCCTGAACAGGTGTAGACTAACTTATGCAAGGAGGGCACCATCTGTCCCCTTCAAAGAATTTCCTGAGGCTCTGGGAGGCTATCCCTCCCAAGCCTGTAACACCTATTTCCAAAGGGAGCGGGTGTAACACCCTCCTCCCAAAAGAAATGCTTTGCTCTGCCTTCCTGGTACTGAGCTGCTCAGACCTCAGGAAGGCAGAACCCTGCCTGTGAGGTGGCAGCAGCTGTAGCTGCAGTGCAAGCCGCAGAGAGCTGGTTTAGCAGTACTGAGGGTCCATGGTGGAGCCCCAAGGATGCATGGGATTGGCCCCCCAATACCAAATTTGTAATGGGGGACAATTCCATGATCTTAGACACCTTACATGGCCATATTCGGAGTTACCATTGTGAAGCTACATATAGGTATTGACCTATATGTAGTACACCCGTGTAATGGTATCTCTGCACTCACGAAGTCTGGGGAATGGGCCCTGAACAGCGTGGGGGCAACTTTGCCAGTGCAAGGGTGCCCACACACTTAGGAAATTTGCACCTAGCCTTCAGTAAATGAAGGTTAGACCTATAGGTGACTTATGAGTTACTTACGTGCAGTTAAAATGACTGTGAAATAGTGTGTGCACTATTTCACGTAAGCTGCAGTGGCAGTCCTGAAGAAGGGTTTGTCTGAGCTTTTTATGGGTGGCAAAAGAAATGTTGCAGCCCATAAGGATCTCCTGGAACTCCAATGTCTTGGGTACCTAGATACCATATACTAGGGGCTTATAAGGGGGGGTCCAGTGTGCCAATTGGAACTAGAATATGAAGTCACTAAACTATAGTGACTAATTTTGAAGCAGAGAGAGCATAAGCACTGGAGTTTTGGTTAGCAGAACTTCAGTGACACAGTTAAGCACTACTGACAACACACACATTGGGCCACAAACTATGAGCACTGGGGTCCTGACCAGTAGGTTCCCAGTGAGACAGGCAAAACATACTGACAAACAGGCAGAAATTGGGGGTAACATGCCAGAAAGATGGTACTTTCCTACAATACATCCCAAACTGACCCACACAGGGCATATGAACCCCATGCACATATGTGTGCCAGCCAGCAATTACCAACAGCAACACTTTGTGCAAGAGAGGTATTTCAAGGGGAAAGAAGTGGGATTCACATGCAACACACAGGCCCCACAACTGTTACATGACACACAACACACAAAATAAGTATACATGTCCATGACATCACTCTTCTGCAGGTCTAAAGTAAAGGCACTAAGGGCCAGATGTAGCACGCCGTTTGCATGGCGCAAACTGCGAAAAATGCAGTTTGCGCCATGCAAACGGCCTCACGCGATAAACATTCCCAAATTGCGAGTCGGTACCGACTCGCAATTTGGGAATGGACTCGCTAATAGGAAGGGGTGTTCCCTTCCTATTTGCGACTCGCATCGCAATTCAGAGTTGCTTTGTGACCGCGAATGCGGTCGCAAACCTACTCGCAGTTACCACCAGTGTCACACTGGTGGTAACATAATTCCCATGGGACCCCTTCCCCTTTGTGAATGTCGACATAAATATTTTTTCAGAGCATGCAGTGGTCCTATGGACCACTGCCTACTCTGAAAAAAATGAAACCAAATGGTTTCGGATTTTTTTTAATTTTGCAACTCGTTTTCCTTTAAGGAAAATGGGCTGCAAAATGAAAAAAAAAAAACTGCTTCATTTAAAAAGCAGTCACAGACATGGAGGTCTGCTGACTTCAGCAGGCCACCATCCCTGTGAGTGCAGGGACTCGCTATGGGGTCGCAAAATGCGACCCACCTCATGAATATTGATGAGGTGGGTCTTTGCGACCCCATAGGGAGTCGCAGAAGGTGTCTGAGACACCATTCTGCATCCGTTTTTGTGACTTGCAAATTGCGAGTCGCTCAGACTCGCAATTTGCAAGTCGCAAAAACGGATTTTGCTACATCTGGCCCTAAGGGCCACACGTCAGAAACATTAAGCAGCATCTGAAGCAGTGGCACTTTACTTGTGCATCTTAGCGCCTCCCCTACCCCCAACATGTGTGTGCCGAATTCAATATATGGCACACCATGGCGCAGAGTAGGTGCAATAGTGTCAATATGATGGATGCCATAGATGGACTGTGTAGAATTATAGCCACATTTAAGGTGCAAATCCTGCACAGTACATAGGGGCACATTTAAAGCAATGGTGTGTCCCATACTTATGCCTGCTCTGTGCAGGCATCAAAAGTACCAGATAAAAATGACACATTGGAACCTCTTATATTCCTCTGCACCATTATTGTTTTCCATAATGGGAGAACACACCCCGTGGGACATGATGTTTTGCACAGGCATAATGTGGTGCAATGGGTCACTAAGTGTTGCATTGCATGGGTAGTGGCATTTTGTAAACATGGCACTGTGTTTTTGCCTTGTTGGCCCACTATAGTGTCTATAAAAAGGAGGCTAATTTGGTGCAAGGAGGTGCTAGGGCTGTGTAAATTTGGGACCCAGGCTCAAATATAAATAACACCGCACATATTTGGCATGGGTGAACTGTCAGACAATATTTTCAATTACAATCACCATGTACCTAAGGCACAACCCATAATAGGAAAGGGCACCACCACAGCCAGTGCAACCATCCATCCAAACAGGAACAGGAACACACACAACACCAGATGTAACTCTGAATCACTACTCCAATCAAAACAAGTACAGGCCATGGCACCTAGCAATTATCTAATATGCATGATTGATACTTGTTCTCACATTCCTTTGCAGCTGACCACGGTTATGACATCCAGCTATGGATCATAACACCTTTTGGAAATCCTACTACGGATGCAGAGCGGGCCTACAATGAATGCCACATAAGGACCAGATATGTAGTGGGGTGTATATTTGGCCTCCTTAAATCAATGTTCAGGTGCCTACATCTTACAGGAGGAGGACAGTTATATGCACCACCCCTTGTCTGCAAAATGAAACTTGTGTGTGCCATATTGCATAACATTTGTCTATGCACAAATGTCCCCTGAGATGAACCAGTAGATGTCCCCAATGAGGAGGATTACAGAAATGGTGTACAACTGAAGGAGTGGGAACAACAAAACACTTCTGTTGGTGTAAGCAGAAGAGAACTAATTGTGCAAAACGTTTTCACATAGAACTGTACTCCAAAAATAACCATGTAAATAAATCAATAAAATCATGTAAACTCAGAATGCTCATGGTGTACTCATTTACACTATCACATACTATTTGTAAGTTGCCCAGATCTCAGAGAGCATGACTACACCACAACAGTTGTAAACAACTTTGGAACATAGGCCCAGATTTAGAAGGGCCTAGTGCATCCTTGTGCAACATTAGCGTCATACATCTTATGGCAATGTGTCTCAACAATGACAAAATCGAATCACCAGAAACTCATAGTGGTGCAATGCATGCATTGTGCCACTTTTTCACACCTTGTGCCACAATTTGCCTGCAACAGGCATTAAGAATGCAAGGGGGGTGTACAGCCGGTAAGGGGGTGCCAAAATGGTGCAGTGAAATATAAGAAAATCATCTTTCTTATATTTTGCTGCTACTTTTAACAACTTTTCTGAGCAGCTGTCTAAAGAGGGCACACCATGGGTATCAATGGGCCCCTAAGTACTGTTCAGGGTTGGGGCCAAAATGTTAGCTCTAACTCTGAACATTACATCAGTTGTGTCAAATACTTTGACACAATTGCCCCCTTCTCTGTCCCATGGTGCACAGTTTTTAAAATACGGTGTACACATAGAGGCGATAGGGGGTGCTAAGAGTTGAAAGAACATTGGACCTGCACCGGTTGCAGCGCAACGTTTCTTAAATCTGCCCCATATTTAGGAACAAAAAAACTATTTAAAGAATTCATTATCACATAAATCTGTGGGTGGAACATAAGCATAGTCTGTAGCAAATACATTTTAAATTGTCACACACATATCACACAAGTCTGTTGGCTTGAGATATGTCTGTAGCAATCCTGGAAATATACGTGAAAACTGCTGTACAGATGTATGGACTAGGTAGGAAAAGGCTAGCAATTACCTGCAATGGCAGATTTGTGTCTGCTAGATAACCTAGCAAAGTCTGAATGACAATATTGCATGTGAGTACTGAGAATATACTTCTCAGTGCCACTCCCATGTTTTAGCAAGAGTGACATACAGGGACCAATACACATAAATGTCTAGGTGTATCACACCTAATCATTTCGGAATGTGTATGTAAGTCAAGCAATGTACAAATAAATCACAGACCCTTGGCAAATTTTATGTGTGAACAATGACACAGAAAGGTTGATTGTGTCATTCCCTCTACTGAAAGCTGACATGAGTAATCACAGTGCCGAAATACACTCATTGTGAATGTGACATAGGTTGTGGAATTCAAATGTGAGTATGTGGTCACATATAACAAATGATGTGAAGCTACAGTCGAGAGAGAATTGGAAGACTTGGTGGGCTGTTCCTGTTAAAATAATGTATGGATACTAATGCTACCTATAAATGCCAAGGTTGGGCCATGGACCTGTTCTTGGAGGATCTCATCCTAAAACAGCTGCAAACATGTGGACTTTCAACAATATTGTAGGTGGCGTGAGCCCAACACATTCCAGGTGCACCATCAAAGCATGGAGCACACCCTTGTCACATCATAGCAAAACTCTTCAGCTTCTGCTACTGGGATGTGATTCCCCAAGCAGCTTGCAGTGCCTCTCCATTGCATATAGGTAACACTCGGGTTACTTTCTTCCCCAGTTTTAGTCTTTGGGTCAAGAGGCTGTGCCGCAGTTTCCTCTACATGAAGAAGGCTCTGAGGGAACGGGACCATAAGTATTCAATGATTTATCTGGCACAGCTTTCATTAGTCACAGCATGTAAAACTCACTTTTTATCAAGCCAAGAAGCTGGTTGGGATTGACTATATGGATGTCAGGTGGCAATGGTCAAGGCACTGCGATCGCCCACAGAGGCTCTGTGGTGGCAACACCACAAAGGAGCAGCCCGCAATGGTCCTAAATTGGTGATTGGGGTCAAGATTGAGACAGAGGATATGAGACACCAACTTGGTATAGACATTCCTGTAAGGGGCTGAGTTGTGGCCCAGAAGGTGGTAGTGACGCTTTCTAGTTAGCTGTATGTTTGGTTGGGGCAACAGGCGTTATGCACACTTGGGGAGGTGGAGAGTTTGGATTCTGCAGGGCAGTGTAGCAGGAGGGGGAATTCATGATTGAAGAGGGTTTATTGGATAATTGTTGTAGTTAATGTGCAGGCAAGATACATACGGCCAGTCAACATAGCTAAGGCACGCAGGATATTTACTCTCACAGTCTGAACCCCACCCAGGTTTGTCCCGGCACCCCCTAGTGTAGTCTATTAACCATACAGTGGAATGTCCAAAATTAGTATGTCAATTGCCTCAGTGACAAAGTCAAAGAGGAGTGGTGCTCCAGCACATCAAACCAGACTCCCTTGACATAGTTCTCCTACAAGAAACTCACCTCCTAGGTAATAGGTGTCATGCCCTTGATCATTGGGAAAATAAAAAGGCTGCTAATGTGGGTCAAAACATCTCCTCTAGAGGAGTAGTATTCTTTGTGAGCAGAACGCTGCCACTGGTCATTTGGCAAATATAGTCTGATCCTCTGGGTCCCTATATGTCACTCTCTAGGACCTGGGATGGGGGGCATCTTAAACATACTTTTAGTAAATATCACTATATGACTTCACAACTCTGTACAACCAGTCCTGACCACTCTACTACACAGTCTTCCAGATTGGGGATTGATCATGTGAGAGGACTTTAACGCAACACTGAATGGTAAGATTCACTGACATACCCCCAGGCCTCTGGATTCAGTTAGAGGACCATTTGCAGACTTACTCACTGCCCATGGACTGGCAGATGAATGGTGTACTCTTAACCCAGCATTTCATCCTTTTACTTGGAGGTGCATCAATGGCGGCTCCCCTGTGTGGGCGAAGGAGCGTCAGCCTCCCACCTGCAGAGGCAGCTGCTAAACCGTTTAAAGAAAATGATAATAAACATAGTTTCTTATTGTGTTCTTTGAAAGGGGTGGGGCCAAAGAGGTGACGTGCACTGAGGTGGAGTGCTCAGCACTCCCCCATCACAGTGCATGTGTGTTTGGCCAGCCGTCTCGGGCCGGCCAAACACACATGCGCTGTAGGCTCTGGAGGCAGCCTGCACAGGCTCCCATTCTGTCTGGGAGCACCCTGACTGGGCACTCCTAGCCAATCCTGACACTGCTCTGAGCCTGTAGAGGCAGAGGAGTGTAGAGGGACAAGGAGCAGCGGAGGAGGTAAGTATTTTTTTCAATTAAATTTACTGTTTATTCCCTCCCTCCTGCCCTCCTCCTGTGCCTCCCTGCCCCGCCCCTTCCGCGGCCCGCAAGCCACTACAGGGGTGCATGATATTCTCTCCTGAATTAACCACTTTCTCACGCTGACTCCCCAGCTTTTAAAAGTCTGAGAGACCACTAAATTAACCAGGGGTATTTCTGACTATTCTCCCCTGTGGCTGGTGTGTGGTTAGCGGGAGAGGCCCAACACCAGCTCCATCATATTGAGCCCTTGTTACATTAAAGTGGCAACAATTTGAGAAGGGATGTTATCCACAAAAGACCATTATTTTCAGGGAAACAGTACTTCAGTTGAGTCTCCACTTACGCTGCGGGCAGCCTATAAGACAGTAGTCAAAGGGGTGGGTTTCTCCATGATGGGACAAGGAAATTAACTAAAAAGGGCCAAATTGAAGGCTTTTGAATGTGATTTTGTTACTCTTGAGGCCGGCTTACCAGATGAGGAGGGATCAGACGGTGCCCACATCCTAGCCCGTAAGTGAGACGTGGCCCAGAAAGCTGCTAAAAAGCACCATAGGGCAACACAGCACCACATCAATGTAATGGGGGACAAGACAGTAAAAATACTGCCCTGGCTGGACAGGTAGAAGGCAGCAGATAGAAGGGTTCCTGGAATCCAGACATTGTCAGGAGAACTTGCTAGCAGTCGACAATCCATAGCCCAAACGTTTGCCCACAACTATGGGAAAATCAATTATGCGTGGTGTTTCATCACAAAAAGCAAAGCAGGTGAGCTCCTGGGTGACAGCTCCTTCCCAAGCCTCCCTACAGAGGATAGGGAAGCCTTAGAAGGTGTACTTTCCCTTGCAGAAATTATACGAGACATCAGGTATGTGAAGCCCGGCAAAGCCTCAGGGCCCAATAGGGTACCAATAGAACTGCTTAAGTTGACAGCCACTAAGCTTGCCTCACATCTGAAGCAGATGTGTGAGGAGAGCCAGATAGACCAGCACCAGGCTTCCATAGTGGTCATCCACAAAGAAGGGAAGCCCAGGGAGAACAGAATCTGTATCCTAGATTAACAGACAAGACCCAGTTCCACAACCTATGAATGACCTAACCACACGTCCTAGGAATAGCCTCACCTGTGTATGGCAAATCATGTAAAACCATGGGAATTGATGAGACATGTCATATACAAACAAGCTGTCAGTCCCCAGTATATGATAGTGCAATCCTGACATGAAGAACATCAAAGGTAACAAAACATACTTGGCCATGGGATCACAAATGTGCAGGTGATTTTCTGCAGGGAACTATGCATCGCAGTGCTGATGATCCATCATGAGAATGGCAGATCACCACCAAATGCTCCCCCAAGCCCCTGAGGGGGCTACATTGACCCTTGACACAGTCAGGGGCCTACTGCTTGTACACAGTGAACTGAGGTGAGGTGACCACAGTCAAGCTTTGCTGATACATGCAACAATTGCTCTGTGTGGGCATTCAAAGTGCCACAGGAGCACTGATGACTAGGGTGCCATCACTAAATGAGAGTACCACTGCCATACAGAAGGTATTCAATTTTATCAATCTACCAATAACAATAAAGGACGAGTCATTGACCATTGAAAATATATGTTGTCAACACATAATACCTAAATGTTCCACACATGTCTCAGCTAGGTGGACCAGGCTTGGTGCTCTCTATTCGCAGTTGTACAAATGAGAACAATTTACATGATAAAATGTGTATGTGTCACAGGATAACTGTTAGACTTTTCATTGTTGGCGTGGTCTCCCTTAACCTTTTGCCTCTGTTTCCCAGGTTATTGATGTGCGCTGAACTCTGTTTTTGCTGTTTTTGTTACTCTGGGCTCTTTGCCACTGCTAACCAGTGCTAAAGTGCAATACACAAAATGTGTATGTAATTGGTTCATCCATGATTGGAATATTTGATTTACTGGTAAGTCCCTAGTACAGTGCACTAGAAGGGCCTGTAAATCAAATGCTACTAGTGGGCCTGCAGCACTGGTTGAGCCACCCACATTAGTAGGTCTGTAAACATGGCTTAGACATGCCACTGCAGTGTCTGTGTGTACAGTTTTAAACTGTAAATTCGACTTGGCAAGTGTACCCACTTGCCAGGCCTAAATCTTCCCTTTTCTTACATGTAAGATACCCCTAAGGTAGGCCCTAGGTAGTCCTAAAGGCAGGGTGCAGTGTACGCTTAAGGTATGACATATAGGGCCTGATTACAACTTTGGAGGACGGTGTTAATCCGTCCCAAATGTGACGGATATACCACCTACCGTATTACGAGTTCCATAGGATATAATGGACACGTAATACGGTAGGTGGTATATCTGTCACATTTGGGACGGATGAACACCGTCCTCCAAAGTTGTAATCAGGCCCATAGTAATGTGTTTTATATGTCCTGACATTGAATTACTGCTAAATTTGTTTTTAACTGTTGCAAGGACTGTCCCTCTCATAGGTTAACATTAGGGTTACCTTTAAATATGATTAAAGTGTAGATTTCCTCTGGGAACGGATAGACATGTGGAGTTTGGAGTCTCTGAGCTCACAATTTAAAAAATACATATTTTAGTAAAGTTGATTTTAAGATTGTGTGTTTGAAAATGCCACTTTTAGAAAGTGAAGAGTTTCTTGCTTAAACCATTTTTGTGACTCTGCCTGTTGCGGATTCCCTGTCTGGGTCAGTTTGACAGTTGAGCTGGTTGTACTTCTCACTAGACAGTGACACAAAGGGAGATGGGATGTGGTCTGCATTTCCTGATTTGGCCATCTGTGCTAGGAAGGAGGGGAGGACGGGTCACTCACACCTGAAAGGGCTATGCCTGCCCTCACACAATGCAGTCTCCAGCCCCCTGGTGTGTGTCTGGGGCGTGGCCTGGGCTAGGCAGGATTTTACAAATAAGAGAGACTTTCCTTTGAAGTAAGGCTACTTCAAATGGCAAAATGGGTATAAGAAGGGCACCCAAAACCACAGACTTTAGAACACTTCTGAAAACCAAGAGGAACCTCTGCCTGGAGAAGAGCTGAAGAGCTGAGGAAGAAGAGCTGCCCTGCCTGTGAATGTGCTTTGTGGAGCTATCCTGCAGTTGCTTCTTCCTGTAGTGGAGAACAAAGACTTGACTTTGTGTGCCTTCCTTCTTCTGAAGAACTCTCCAAGGGCTTGAATTAGAACTTGCCTCTTGTTGTTTGAAGTCTCAGGGACAGCAAAGACTTCTCTCTGCCAGCACCTGGAGCCTTTGCTTAGCCTTCTACTCTGCCAAGTGGTGCCCATCCAGTTCCTGGGACCCTGAAAGGAGAAGCTGGTAGAACAAGAGTGAGAAATCTGCGTACAGACTGCTGTGCGGGGAGAAGATCGACGCAACTCCGATCCGCGGCTGAAAAATCGATGTGCCGCTGGCTTCGTAGCTGAAAATCGACACTCATCTGCAGCGCGACTGGAAGATTCATGCATGCGGCTGGAGAAAAGACCCGCAGCACCGCTGTCGGAGTCTGGTGAGATCACAACCCGCGCTGTGGGGTTCTCGGATCATCGTGCAGCTGGATTTCTGACGCAGACATCGCTGGCCATGTAAAAACTACACAAGGTCTGCCCGGAGCAGAGAGTGCAGTTCGAATCGGCGCATCGCTCTCCTGTGGAGAGAAGAAACGACGCACAGAGACTTGACTGAAGGAGAAACAACGCACGGTCTCGCTTGTGAATGATATTGACGCATCGCAAGCCCTTTTTGATGCACACTCGCCCTGCAGGGTTATTTTTGACACACCCAAGTACATTTGCATGCTAACAGTGTTAGCGTTGTGTTTAAAATTATATGAAGACTCTTGTTGGTTTTTAATTGATAACTTGACTTGTGTATTTTTGTCGTTTCGGTCTTGTTTTGTTTAGGTAAATATTTTCTATTTTTCTAAAACTGTGTTGTGTCATTTTGTAGTGTTTTCATTGAGTTACTGTGTGTGTTGGTACAAATACTTTACACCTAGCACTCTGAAGTTAAGCCTGCCTGCTCGTGCCAAGCTACCAAGGGGGAGAGTGGGGGTTATCTGAGGGTGATTCTCCTTTACCCTGACTAGAGTGAGGGTCCTTGCTTGGACAGGGGGCAACCTGACTGCCAACCAAAGACCCCATTTCTATCAATAACTTACAAATTATCATGACCAGTTCAAATGCCCCCCCCCACGGTGAAACCTATTTTACACAACTATAAGTACACAGCTTCGAGACAATGGCCAACATATAAGACATCTAGAATAGAGATTTGGTATGTGTCTAATCACTAAACACACCACTGTATTATGCAGCACTTATCAGGCATGATACATATATTTTCACACAAAACATGTTGCATATATACTTACAATGACACATGTCAGCACACCATCTCAAAAAATTTGCATGCATGGTTGAACCATTTGCATTGTTAGGTCTGCTCCTTACAACACACCAAAGTGTGCACATACGTGCACTCACATTGAAATGGCTTACATGATCTTATCCCAGCCTCTGTCAAAAGCAACCTTTGCTAAAGAATTGTTCATAGTTTCATATGTTTGAACATGTATTGCACATGGCCCTTCCTTTCTTATGTTTTGCATTGTAACATACAGTCGGAATTCTGATGCAATGTGGCAGACCCACAACATGAGTAGCTTCACATATGTACAAAGAGTACACATGTGTAAACATGTATGTGGCAGAGTCTTCATACACAGACTCATTTGCAAAAAGTATCAGTACTCATATGCATCACACACACATACAAACATATAGTAACACATCCCTAAGTTACCGGTACACAGTGAAATGCACAAGCACACACATGCAGCCAAACCATACAAACTACATAGATGCATAGCCCCTTTTACAAGAAATGGGAATGTGGGTGCATTGTCAGTCTTTCCACCAAAATCCACGCATGGCCATTACGTATCAAAAAATGAACTCATACTGTACTTCTCTATCCATCGCAAATCACTAAAATGATTCCTGGCACCATGCGTCTCTAAACTGTCTTGCTGTCTCAGCCTTCCTTCCAAAATCCATGCATGCCTGGTATGTGTCAAACATTTTGACGTATACCATTGTCCTACAAACATCGCATATGACAAAAATGACCCCTGGCGCCTACGCATCAATTGCAAGTCGACAGGCCTTGTCAGCCTTCATGGGAAAAATCCACGCATGGCCATCATGCATAAAAAAAAACGCATGTCAGAAAATATGAAGCATACACCCAGGCTGTTATGTTACAGGACTTCCTTCCTGCACACCTGGTAAAGTGAATTCACTTTCACTTTTACTTTAGAGTCTTTTAGTCTGTGGTTGAGAGAGGTTGTGTGGAGCTGGTGCTGTTTGAGGAGTGGTGTTGTTTGAGAGTGTTGTGCTGTGTCCTATTGCTGTTTAGTCCAATTTGTTAGATTTGTAAGTTTTGTGTGGTGTTTTTGTCCTGTTATTGTATTTGTACTGTTGGGTGTTTGTCTTGGGGTGTAGGTGGGGTATTTTGGCTTAGGTGGGGTGGTCTTTTCTTATTTTTGGGGTAATTATTTTTATAGTGGAGAGAAACTGCAAAATGTGGGTGTTAGACCTGACAGCTTTAGGGTGGTCACCCCTCCACTTTTTGCCTACCTCCCTCCACTTTTGGACACTGTTTTTGCTGGTTTTAGGACACACTTTTCCACTGCTAGCCAGTGCATATGCTCTCTCCCTTAAAACATGGTGACATTGGTTTATACCCAATTGGCTTACTTAATCTACGTGTAAGACCCCAGTAAAGTGCACTACATGTGCCCAGGGCCTGTAGTTTAAATGCTACTAGTGGGTCTGGAGCACTTATTGTGCCACCTACATAAGTAGTCCCTTAACCATGCCTCAGGTCTGCTATTTCAAGGCCTGTGTGTCCAGTTTCACTGCCACTTCGGCTTGCCATTTAAAAGTACTTGCCAACCCTTAAACTCCCCTTTTTCTACATATGTCACCCTTAAGAAAGGCCCTAGGTAACCCATAGGGCAGGATGCTATGTAGATAAAAGGCAGGCCATTTACCTGTGCAGTTTATCTATTGTGATAGTGTAAAACTCCTAACTTCGTTTTTACAGTGCCGTGAGGCCTGCTCCTTTCATAGGCTAACATTAGGACTACCCTCATATACTGTTTGAGCGGTAGATTCTCATATGAAAGGAGTAACAAGGTCATATTTAGTATGGCCGGAATAGTAATACAAAATCCAGCTGACTGGTGAAGTTGGATCTAATATTACTATTTTAGAAATGCCACTTTTAGAAAGTTAGCATTTCTCTGCACTTAAATCCTTCTGCGCCTTACAGTTCATGTCTGGCTAGGTTACTTGAAAGCTCCCTTGTGCATTTCATTTCACTCAGACAACCCCCAACAGAGGATGCTCAGTCACACCTGCACATATCTGCATACTGAATGGGTCTTCCGAGGGTGGGAGGGTGGACGGCCTGACGCTTACATTTGAATGGACAGTGGCCTGCCCTCACACAATGGACTGCCAAACCCACTACTGGGACCCTGGCAGAAAGGATGGAACTGAAAGGTGACCTGGTACACTTCTAAGCCACTCTTTGAAGTCTTCCCCACTCCAAAGGCACATTTGGGTATTTAAATAGGGGCTCTGACCCTACCAACTCAGACACTTCTGGACAAGATACCACTGGAGAAGAAATTCTGAACAAGAACCTGCAACCTGCCAAGAGGAACTGCCTGGCTGCCCAGAGGACTCACCTGACTGCTTTTCAGCAAAGGACTGCTGCCCTGCTGTTGCCCTGCTGCCTTGCTGCTCTCTGCTGAGAAGTGCTCTCCAAGGGCTCCATCCTGCAAAGAACTCCTTGTGTGGGGAAAATTCAAAACACAGTCTGCAAAAAACAACGCACAGCCTGCATAGCAGTGAAGAAACCACCGCATGCCGAACTGGAATGATGCAGACTGGCTCCCCGAGAGGAGATCAATGCTGTGCCAGCGTTACGACCGGAACTTCGACTCGCGGCCCACTGGATTGACACAAAGCCCAGTCGGAACGATGCAGCCTGACTTCCTCTGAGAAGAATCAATAGTGTGCCTGCCATGCAACAGAAATTTCCACGCATCGCCCACCAGATCGATGCAGCCCCTGTAACGTCGTCCTGCATGCCCAGGATTTCTCTGCATCATCCCCGGGACGTCCAAAAACCCCTGCAACCTAAAGAGGATCTCTGTCTTCATGCCGGAAATCAATGCAAAGCCTGCCCTGCATGAAACTTATTGACACATCGTCTGTGTGCGCCGGAAAAATCGACGCACACCACCCCGCTTTCCACGCATCTCCTCCTCTGCAGTCCCTTGTGGAGAATTTGAACACAAACCAGGTACTTTGTGCTTGAATCCAGTGGCGCAGTGAGCACGGGACCCACGTCTAGGCATACCCTTCCCACTTGGGGCGACAAATGCAAAAAGACCAAGTAGGAAGGGTATGCCCAGAGGTTGGTCCCGTGCTTGCTCTGCCACCAGATTCAAGTTAGCCTGGCTGATGAAGGGTGATACCCTGAAACCTGTCCCAGGATGCTTGTTTCTGGTCCAGGGAGGACCTAGGCTGACAGTTCGGATGGACTGTTCCATGGGGAACAGGGTCAAGATTGATTTGCATATGGCTGGGTCCAAACTGGAATGGCATGGCAAGCAGAAAAACTGATGGATTAAACCCAGATCTGTGACGGGGGTGAATGTTTGATTTGCTCTGCATTCTGTCCATCATCTGTTGTTTTTGCATTTGTTTTTGCATACTGTGAAGAGTCAGCTGGTGTCAGCAGAGCAGAAAATCCCTTATACAGTCCACCAGGTCATAGTCGGTGACAATCGCGAGAGTCACCTACCAGTGGCTCTGGTTCCCTTTGAGTGGGGAGGGGTCTCTGGTACTCTAAAGGTAGCTGTGAGTCCTGCCATGCCTGTAGATTGTCTGTTAAGCAATGATCTTGAGCATACTGCCTGGAAAGAGGTAGGGCTCAGATCCCACCTGGAGATGTTAGGTTTGCCTGAGTAGGTCTGCATGACCGTAAGGTCCATGGCTGCCCAGGAAGGAAGTACAGGGCGTCTGGAGCCTGGAACAATGGCCCAGGAAGATGCACTGAGGAAGGGCAAGAGGTGCAGGAAACCCGCCTCAGATATTCCCATGGTGGTGGACGGGGTCCCAGCGGAGGAGGCCCCTGAGCCAACTGTAGAGGATATTGCCGACCTGGGTAACCTGCCTGAATTTGCTGGCTGGCAAGAGGAGGGTGAGTCAACCAGGGAGGAATTCTGCAAAGTGCAGAAGGAGTGCCCCACTCTTGAGGGTCTGAGACAACAGGCCTCAGCCCAAGCAGCATGTGAAGCCTCTGGCGATCACCACATATATTGGGAGAATGATCTCCTCTACAGTGAGCCTAAGGTACTGGCCGCTGGGGCAGCATGTGTTCTACTGGGCTGTCGTACTGGGCCTGGCTCACGACATCCCCCTCGCAGGACATTTGGAGCAAGACAAAACGTTTGCCAGGCTTGTCACCCACTTCCATTGGCCTAGAATGTGGGTAGCCTCAGATACTTTCTGCAGGTCTGCCCTCTGTGGAGCCCCCGGAGTGCATGGGATTGTGCAACCAATGCTGGACTCAGTATTGGGGTACAATTCCCAGTTGAAAGACACCTTACTTGGCCATATTCTGAGTTACCATTGTGAAGCTGTGCACAGGTATTGACCGATGTACAGTGCACACTTACAATCGCGTCCCCGTACTCACAAAGTCAGGGAAAATGGGCCTGGGTGACATGGGGGCACCTCTGCTAGTGCAGGGGTGCCCTCACACACAGGTACTTTGCACCCAGCCTTCACGGTTGGAAGACCTGATATATAGGTGACTTATAAGTTACCTGGTGCAGTGAAAATGGCTGTGAAATAGTGCATGCACTATTTCACACAGGCTGCAATGGTAGTCCTGTAGAAGCCTTTCCATGAGCTTCGTATGGGTGGCAAAAGAAATTCTGCAGCCCATAAGGATCCCCTGGAACCCCAAATCCCTGGGTACCTATGTACCATATACTAGGGACTTATAAGGGGGGGGCCAGTACGCCAAATTGGAGTGAAATACTGAGTCACTAGTACGTAGTGACAGATTTAGAAACAGAGAGAGCATGAGCAGTGCAGTGGAGTTCTGATTAGTGACAATTTAGAAAACAGTGAAACATACTGACAAGCAGGCCATAAACCATAAGCACTGTGGTCCTTGCTAGCAGTATCCCAGTGACACAGTCAAAAACTCACTGACATCAGACAGAAATTGGGGGTAACATGCTAAACAAAGGGTACTTTCCTACACAACACCCTGATCCCCAAACAAGGGGCAATAAGGCTAACCTTGCCCAGATGGGTGTTCATTGTTTAAGTGGAAATATCTGGAGGGTCCATCTGCATTGGAGTAGTTACTCCCTGGCCTATGTTCCACTCTAAAGTCCATACTCTGTAGGGATATGGATCACCTCAACAATTTAGGGTTTTCTCCTTTCATCTGTTTTAACCATAAGGGAGGTTTGTGGTCTGTCTGAACAATGAAGTGAGTCCCAAACAAATAGGATCTTAGCTTCTTGAGGGTCCAGACCACAGCAACAGGGTGATCCTGGCCTCTGAGTCAAGATGTGATAACTGTAGGAGGCTGACCTGGTTTGTAGTGGGCACTTTGGGTGGTTACACCTTACACCAGGTCCAGTTATCCCTTGTTAGTGAATGTAGTAGTGTTCTAGCAGCTTAGGCTGATAGAGCTAGCTATAGCAGAGCAGCTTGTTGCAAAGCTCATGCAATACCACTTATAGTTACACAGTACTTATACACAAGTAAAGACAGTACACAGTGTAACCAAAAATAAAGGTATTTATTTGGGTGACACAGTACCAAAAATATCTTAGAGACAATACTTCTTCTGGAGGTAAGTATTATACACAATAAATACACTAGACACCAAAATTAGACAAGTAAATAGTCATAGAAGAATGCAAACAGCAGGAAATCCTATAGAATGCAATGGGAGTAAATAGGTCTAGGGCAACACAAACCATATACTAAAAAAGTGGAATGTGAATCACAAATTACCCCCAGACAAGTGTAGTGTGTGCAGAATCTCTGGGAGAGTAAGAATACAGTAAAGTTAAGTAAATTACTCTACCCCAGAGTCCAGAAAAGCAGGAGTAAAGTACTGCAAGGCACACTACACCTTGTTTGGGGGATTTTGCCGCAGCCAACCAAATCTGCAAAGAACAACAGCTGGATTTTTGGACCTGAAGACCAGCAAACAAAGGGGACCAAGTCAAAAGAAGTTCCAGGAAGGAGAGGAGCCCCTGCCAACCGAGAAGAGGGTGCAAAAGAAGAGTCCACAGTTAGTAGAAGACTGCAGAAATGCACCCTAGGAAGATGCCAGTGGGTTCCTACATGATTGTTGCAGATGAGATTTTGTGTTGAAAGGCACCAACAAGCCTTGGCCACGGCTAAAGTGCGTTTTTCATCAAAATGACACTGGATAAACCCAGGAGGGACTTGGGGGCCTCAACTCTGTGTGAGGAGGAAGAAGGGACTCTCAGCAGTTTAGAGAGCCCTCAGGATGCCGGCCAGCACCCCCAGAAGCCACAGGATCTGGGTTCAAAGGAGGTGCAAAATCCGGTTGATGTAGCACAACAAAAGAAGGTCCACGCTGCCGGAGAACAACTCAGCAAGTTGAGCATCGCAGGGTGGAGTGTTTGGGACCTGGGCCAGGCTGTGCATGAAGGAAGTTTGCAACAAGTGCACAGAGACCTCAGGAGGCGAAGTAAACACAATACACAGGGGTACTGTCGTTTTTGGGGAAGGCAAGGTCTTACCTCCTCTAAATTATGTCACTCATTGTTGATGATGTCCACCCTCGGTGTCTTTAGGAGCACGCTTCTCATCGTGAGAGGATTCCCAGGGTACCAGTCGTCGCCTTGGAAGGTGCCTGCTTGGAGAAGGCGAGTGACTCCATCACTCCACAGGAGATTTCTTTGGTCCTTATGGTGCAGGATGAAGGCAGGGAGTCCCCAGAGCATGCACACCATAGAAACTGTTGCAGTTGCTGACTTGGAGCTGAGGTTGCTGAAGAAAAGTGTCTCTTGTAGACATGTTGTTGCAGGTACAGCGTTTCTTGGAGCAGGCTGTGGTTGATCCGAGGTCAGAAGAGTCTGAAGTTGTTGCAGAGGATTCCTGAAGGAACCTTGCAAGCAGAATCTAAAGAGAACCCACAGGAGAGACCCTAAATAGCCCTGAGAGGGGGATTGGCTACCTTATCAGGTATGGACCTATCAGGAGGGGTGTCTGACGTCACCTGCTGGCACTGGCCACTCAGAGCTCTCCAGAGTGCCCCTACACCTTGCAAAGCAAGATGGCTGAAGTCTGGGACACACTGGAGGAGCTCTGGGCACCACCCCTGGGGTGGTGATGGACAGTGGAGTGGTCACTCCCCTTTCCTTTGTCCAGTTTCCCACCAGAGCATGGGAGAAGGGGTCCCTGAACCGGTGTAGACTGGTTTATGCAAGGAGGGCACCATCTGTGCCCTTCAAAGCATTTCCAGAGGCTGGGGGGGTTAGTGGGTAGCTGTGTAAGGGTTAGTCTGAGCTCCCTATGGGTGGCAAAAGAAATGCAGCCCATAGGGATCTCCTGGAACCCCAATGCCCGGGGTACCTAGTTACCATATACTAGGGACTTATAAGGGTGGGTCCAGTATGCCAATTGAAATTGGTAAATTAAGTCACTGGCCTACAGTGACAAATGTAAAAGCAGAGAGATCATAAGCACTGAGGTTCTGGTTAGCAGAGCCTCAGTGACACAGTTGAGGCACTACACAGGCATACACATTAGGCCACAGACTATGAGCACCAGAGGCCTGGCTAGCAGGTTCCCAGTGAGACAGGCAAAACACACTGACATATAGGTTTTCATCAATGACCACTGGGTCCTGGCTAGCAGGATCCCAGTGACACAGTAAAAACACACTGATGCACACTGACACACACTCACAAACAGGCCAAAAGTGGGGGTAACCATGCTAGAAAGAGGCTACTTTCTCACAATAATACTGCCCCAACTCCTACCTCTGAAGCATCTATCTGGACAATGAACTTCTTAGAAAAGTTTGGGCTTTTCAGGACAGGTGCAGTACACATAGCCTGCCTAAGCTCCTCAAAAGCTTTTTGACAACTGGCTGTCCATAATACCTTCTTGAGCATTATATTTGATGTGAGGCCATTAAGAGGGGCAACAATGGAGCCATAGTTCTTAATGAACCTCCTGTAATACCCAGTGAGAGCAAGAAAGGCTCTGACCTGGGTCTGGGTAGTAGAGGGAGACCATTCCCAAATAGTCTAGATCTTCCCCTGTAGTGGTTCAATCTGTTCCCCACCATCTAGGTGTCCCAGATAAACCACCTTCCCCTGCCCTCTCTGGCATTTTGAAGCCTTGATAGTTAGGCCTGTCTTTTGCAGGGCCTCCAAAACTTTTCACAGGTAGACCACAGGTGGTCACAGGTGGACCAGGTGATCATCCCAGTGGAACTGAATGCAGCAACATCATCTAGATATGCTGCACTGAAAGCTTCCAGACTCTGGAGGAATGCATTCACCAGCCTTTGGAAAGTGGCAGGTGCATTCTTCAGGCCAAATGGCATAACTGTAAATTGGTAATGCCCTCCAATGGTTAAGAATGCAGTTTTAGGTTTAGCACCTCCTGATAGATTGATCTGCCAATACCCTGCAGTCAAGTCAAGTCAAAAGTGCTCAGATACTTGGCAGATGCAAGTTTATCTATCAGTTCATCTGCTCTGGGTATAGGGTGAGCATCGGTCTTGGTGACTGTGTTGAGCCGTCTATAATCCACAAAAAAACTCATCTTATTTTTCCTATTCTGAGATTGAGGCTTTGGCACTATCACCACTGGGCTGGCCCAGGGACTAGCTGAGTGCTCAAACCCTCCTAAGTCCAACATCTTCTGAACCTCAGATTTAATACAGTCCCTGATACGGTCAGGTGCTGATAAATCTTACTTTTAACAGGTAAACTGTCTCCAGTATCAATGGTATGCTCACACCAGATGATCTGACCAGGTGTAAGTGAAAAGAGTTCAGAGAATTGACCTCGGAGGTTCCTGCAGTCCTCCTTCTGCTCTGCTGTAAGGCAGTATGCAAGGATAACTCCTTCCACTGAGCCATCTGCTGCAGTGTTGGAGAACAGGTCAGGGAGAGGGTCACTCTCCTCCTCCTCCTGCCCCTCATCAGTGGCCATGAGTAGTGTCAAGTCTGCCCTATCATAGTAGGGTTTCAGGCAGTTCACATGAAGTACTCTTAGAGGACCTCTGGGAGTGCCTAGGTCCACCAAGTAGGTGACCTCACCCTTCTTCTCCACTATGAGATGTGGCCCACTCCATTTGTCCTGGAGTGCTCTTGGTGCCACAGGCTCCAATACCCACACCTTCTGTCCTGGATGGTACTCAGTCAGGACAGCCTTCTGGTCATGCCGTTGCTTCTGGAGCTCTTGGCTTTGCCTGAAGGTGTTTAGTGGCCTATGTCATGTACTCAGCCATTCTTGATCCTAGGCCAAGCACATAATCCACAGTGTCTTGTTTCGGGGGCTTCAAGGGTAGCTCCCACCCCCTCTATGACAAGTGCAAGTGGACCCCTAACAGGGTGACAAAAAGGAGTTCAAATGGGCTGAAGCCCACTCCTTTCTGGGGTACCTCCCTGTGGGCAAAAAGGAGGCATGGCAGAAGGACATCCTATCTCCTCCTGAGTTTTTCAGAGAGTCCCATGATCATGCCTTTGAGAGTTTTGTTAAATCTCTCAACCAATCCATTAATTTGTGGATGATAGGGTATGGTGAATTTATAGGTTACACCACATTCCTTCCACATTGCCTTTAAGTCTGATACCACCTCTTTAGGGAAGCCCACCCTGGAAAATATTCCCAGGAGGGCCTTTGCCACTGCAGGAGCTGTAGTGGTCCTTAATCGGATGGCTTCTGGATATCTGGTGGCACGGTCCACTACCACTAAGATGAACCTATTTCCAGAAGCCATAGGAGGGTCAAGAGGGCCAACAATGTCAACCCCAACCCTCTCAAAGGGCACCCCAACCACTGGCAGTGGGATGAAGGGGGCTTTGGAGTACCACCAGTCTTACCACTGGCTTGACAAGTGACACAAGAGTGAAACAAAAATCTTTTGTGTCTTCTGCCATGTGAGGCCAGAGAAAGTGAGGGACCAGTCTGTCCCAAGTTTTGCTTTGCCCCAGATGTCCAGCAAGGGAAATGTCATGTGCAGGTGTTAGGTGGAATTCCCTATACTGCAAGGGAATGACCAGTCTCCTGGTAGCACTAGGTTTTGGGTCCCTTGCCTCAGTATAAAGGAGATTGTTCTCCTAGTAAACTCTATGAGAGTCACTGACATCCCCTGCTTCCTGTTTGACAGCTTGCTGTCTTAAACCCTCTAATGTGGGACAGGTCTGCTGTGCCACACTCAGTTCCCCCCTGGCAGTCCCCAAGTGTTTAGCTGTGTCAGCCTGAAGCTCCTCTGGTGTAGGTTCTGCACAAGGAGTTGATTCTTCCTCATCAAAAGGGGAATCTTCTGGAGAGGGAAGGATAGTAGACAAAGGTTTGCTCTTTCTACCCCTATTTTTTGGAGTGCTAGGTCCATTGTTCCAGGATCCAAGTTTCCCTGTACTCTTTGTCTCTTGGCCTGAGCCCTGGTGAGAGCAAATATGTTCCAAGGAATGCCTAGCACTGATGCATGTGCCTCCAACTCCACTTCAGCCCAAGCTGCAGTCTCCAAATCATTGCCTAGTAGACATTCTACAGGTAGGTCAGTGGATACCACAACTTTCTTTGGACCAGCCCCTGAGCAATACCTACTTGGTTATCAGTACCAAGTGCCTGACACCCATAACAACACTGTTAGCCACCCCATGGCTGTTGTGAATCTTAACTGGGCGGGGGGGTGCTACTGTGCTCGAACAGTCATGTCTTGAGATGTCTCCTAAAGGTAAGTAGGTCCTTGGTCTGATGCAGGTGGGTGGGAAGAGTGTTCCACATCTTGGCAGTGAGGTGGGAGAATTATCTGCCACCGCTGGTTGTTCTGCGGATACGTGGGATGGTGACTAGGGCAAGGTCCGTAGAGGGAAGCTGTCAGGTCGGGGTGTAAAAGGAGAGCCGTCTGTTGAGGAATTCTGGTCCTGCATTGTGCAGTACCTTGTGAGCGTGAGTGAGGAGTTTGAATGTGATTCTCTTGTTGACGGGGAGCCAGTGTAGGTTTCTCAGGTGGGCTGTGATGTGGCGGGGGATGTCCAGGATGAGGTGTTTGGAGGCATTTCTGGATTTTGGTCATGGTTCCTGCATAGAGGGCATTGCCGTAGTCCAGTTTGCTGCTTACGAGGGCTTGGGTGACTGTTCTTCTGGTTCCAGCGGGGATCCATTTGTAGATCTTCTGAAGCATGCAGAGGGTGTTGAAGCAGAAGGAGGAGATGCCATTGACTTGCTGGGTCATAGATAGTGAAGAATCCGGAATGAATCCCAGGTTGCGTGCGTGGTCGATGGGTGTCAGTGCGGTTTCCAGTGTGGCAGGCCACAAGGAGTCGTCCCATGTGGAGGGGGTGGAGCTGAAGATGAGGACCTCAGTTTTGTCCGAATTCAGTTTCAGACAGCTGTTCTTCATCCATTCGGCGATCGTCTTCATTCCTTTGTGGAGGTCTGCTTGGTGAGGGAGAGGATCAGCTGGGTGTCATCGGCGTTTGAGATTATATTGAGGTTGTGAGATTGGGCGATGTTAGAGAGCGGAGCCATGTACATGTTGAAGAGAGTCGGGCTGAGGGACCAACCCTGGGGTACGCCGCAGATGATTTTGGTGGCTTCAGAGCAGAATAGCTCCTAAAACTGCTATTGCTGCTATTCCTGCTGCCATCATGGTGAACCAACCCCAACCCCTGTCTTTCCCTTTCCACAGCTAGGGCTTCCCCATCCAAGGCCAACTGTTGCTGTTGCAGCCTCAGTCTGACCTCCACCAACCTCAGCTTTCTGAGTTCCCTATAAAGGGAATTATCCTCAGGGTTGGGTGTGTGGGACACACTTGAGACTGTAGTGGCATGGGAATGAGCAGTGGCAGACCTTTCCTTGGCTTGTGTAACCCTAGGAACCTAGCCTCTAGGTGTGAAGGGAGCTCTACTTGTGTGTGACCCCCCTCCCACTGCCAGCTACACTAGATGGTTTACCAGGGGGAAGATCTTGAAAAGGACCCTCCCCTGCATCCTCAGGACCCTCTCCTGATTCTCCCTGGTTAGAATCCCCCTCTATCTCCTCTACCTGGTGACCAGACTGTTCTTGGTCATCCTGGAGAAGGATATTTAAAAGGAAATCTTTGTTAGGGTTCTTCCCATTCCCTAGGGTTCTCTTTAAGCAAAGCCCCCTCAAACTTTGAAAGTTTAGTTTCTCATAAGTGGTTTTTCCTAAAGTGAAAGGAAAGAAAATACCTACTTTATCTAACTTTTAGAATTTTAGAATTCAAGTGCAACTACTAGGTATACTTTTGTATAGCCCCAAGTATAAAGTACACTTTCCTGTGGAAAGCACTGGTGACAGAGTGATAAGGTAATTGCAAGTACATATCCCACCACTGCATCACCAATCTAGGAGGCTGTCCTGGTTTGTAGTGGGTACGAAAGGTACTTACACCTTTTACCAGGTCCAGTTATCCCTTGTTAGTGAAATGTAGTCAGTGTTTAGAAGCCAGGCTGTCTAGAGGTAGCTGTAGGCAGAGCAGCCAAGGCTGAACTAAGAGACATGCAAAGCTCTTGCAATACCACTGTAGTCACACAGTATTCACACACATGAAAGACAACACTCAGTGTTACAAAAATAAAGGCACTTTATTTTAGACACACAATACCAAAAATACTCTGGAGACTATACTTCATTAGGAAGAAAGTAAATTACACAATATATACACTAGTAACCAAAAACAGGTAAGTAAACAGTCAGACAATAGAGCAAACAGTGAAAATCACAATAGGTTGCAATGGGACTAGGGGGAACACAAACCATATTCTAAAATAGTGGAATGCGAAAGTTGGTTTCCCACCCAGGCAAGTGTAGTGTGTAGAGGGGTGATAGGAGTGTAAGAAACACCAAAGGTAAGTAAAATACCCCACCACAGAGCCCAGGAAAGCAGGAGTAAAATAGAGCAAGTTTCTTAAAACACACTAGACGTCGTGATAGAAGATAATACAAGAACAAGAAGAGACTGCAAGACACCAACAATGGAGTCCTGTACCTGAAGACCTGTGGAAGAAGGGGACCAAGTCACTGAAGCCCTGAAGAGTCCAGGAAGAACAGGAGCCCCTGCTAACATGGATGAAGGTGCAAAAGAATTACCACCAGTGAGAATACAAAGTTAGTATTGCACAAAAGAAGACAGATGCGCGTTCCTGGTTGGTGCAGAGGATGTCCCATGCAGGATGGATGAATGCAGTCTGGTTTGCTCACGCAAAACACGTGGTTTGCGGAAAATTGCGCTGCCCGAGACCAGGAGGGACCTGGTGGCCTCTACCCCGGATGGGGAGAGAAGGGGCTCTCAGCAACTGAGAGAGCCCTCAGAAGACCAGGCAACATGCACAGGAGTCCCAGCGCACGGGGACAAAGGAGGTGCAAATGGAGGCCCATGCAGCATGACACAAAGGATTCCCATGCCGCCGTAAAATCAGGAAGCTGTGCATCATAGGATGGAGTGCTGGGGGCCTAAGCTGTACTGTGCACAAAGAACTTCTTGGAAGGTCGCACACAAGCCTTGGCAACTGCAAGTCACCTGGTGCACAGGGGTACTGTCTTGCATGGGGAGGCAAGCTCTAACCTCCACCAAAGTTGGAAAGCTGGACGTTGGGACTGTCGGGTGTCACTTTAGTCCACCAGCCGTGTTGCTGGATCCTTGCGTATTGTATGGAGAGGGGACCCAAGCCACCAGTTGTTGCTGCAGAGAGGTGCCTGCTGAAGTAGGGAAGTGACTCTGGCACTCCAATGGAGATTCCTTCATTTCTTCTGGGGCAAGCTGAAGACAGGCAGTCCTCAGAGGATGCACAACCTGGAAACTGTTGCAGTTGCTGGCAGGAGCTGAAGTTACAATGTTGCAGAAGTTGTCTTTGCTTCTTTGTTGCAGTTTTGTAGAGTTCCTGCAGTAGTCAGCGGTTGATCCGTCAGTAGAAGATGAAGTAAAGGATGCAGAGGATTCCTGCTGGAGTCTTGCATTCTGAATCTGAAGAAATACCCAGAGGAGAGACCCTAAATGACCCCGAGAGGGGGATTGGTCACCTAATCAGGTAAGCACCTATCAAGAGGGGTCTCTAACGTCACCTGGTGACACTGGCCACTCAGATGCTCCCAGAGTGCCCCACCAACTTGGAATCCAAGATGGGAAAACCCAGGGACACTCTGGAGGATCTCTGGGCACCACCGCTAGGGAGGTGATGGACAGGGGAGTGGTCACTCCCCTTTTATTTGTCCAGTTTCACACCAGAGTAGGGACTGGGGGTGCCTGAACCAGTGTAGACTGGATTATGCAAGGAGGGCACCATCTATGCCCTTCAAATCAATTTCCATAGGCTCTGGGAGGATACCACTCCCATGCCTGTAGCACCTATTTTGAAAGGGAGATGGTGTAACACCCCTCTCCTAAAGGAAATGCATTGTTCTGCCTTCCTGGGATTGAGCTGCTCAAGCCCCAGGAGGGGAGAAGCCTGTCTGTGAGGTTGTAGCAGCTGGGGCTGCAGTGCAAACCTCAGGAGGCAGGTATGGCAGAATTGGGGCTCCAATCTGGAGCCCCCAGAGTGCATGGGATTGTGCAACCAATGCTGGAATCAGTATTGGGGTACAATTCCCAGTTTTTGGACACCTTACTTGGCCATATTCGGAGTACCACTGTGAAGCTGTGCATAGGTATTGACCTATGTACAGTGCACACTTAAAATGGCATCCCGTCTGGGAAAATGGGCCTGGACGATGTGGGGGCACCTCTGCTAGTGTAGGGGTGCCCTCACACACAGGTACTTTGCATCCAGCCTTCAGGGTTGGAAGACCTGATATATAGGTGACTTGTAAGTGACCTGGTGCAGTGACAATGGCTGTGAAATAGTGCATGCATTATTTCACACAGGCTGCGATGGCAGTCCTGTAGAAGCCTTTGTATGAGCTGCTTATGGGTGACAAAAGTAATGCTGCAGCCCATAAGGATCCTGTGGAACTCCAATGCCCTGGCTACCTATGTACGATATACTAGAGACTTATAAGGGGGGACCAGTATGCTAATTTGGAGTGCAATATTTTGGCCCGCATTACAACTTTGCCACCCGCCAAGTTGTAACCGATGGATGTGCGGCTGCCAATGTGGCCGCACTCCAGCGATGGCCATTATGACATCCCCGCTGGGCCGGTGGGCGGAAACAGAGTTTCCACCCGCCGGCCCAGCGGGATGTGGGCCGCAACATGGGAGCCAGCTCCAAATGGAGCCGGCGGTGTTGCAGCCGTGTGATGGGTGCAGTTGCACCCGTCGCGCTTTTCACTGTCTGCTGTGCAGACAGTGAAAAGCTGTGTGGGGCTGTGCCAGGGGGCCCTGCAACTCCCCTTTCCGCCAGCCTTTCCATGGCTGTTCCTACCACCATGAAAAGGCTGGCAGGAAGGGGCCTCGTAATCCCCTGGGCAGTGATGCCCTGGCAGATTAAATCCGCCGGAACCACTGTGGCGGAAAACTGCCGGTCTCGGCGGTGCGACTGCTGTGCTTCCGCTGCGGTCGTAACACCCGAGTTTGCACTGCCAGCCTGTTGGCGGTGCAACTTTCAAAACAGCCCTGGCGGTCTTTGACTTTCCTACATTTTTGTTTTGGCTGGGGGTTAAGTATGGGGCTCTATGTAAAAAAATATCAAATTAAAAAATACAAATATATATATATTTGTTTAGGCTACATATTAAGTTAGTCTATGTGTAGCTTTACTTCATGTTGTCTTACTCGTATAGTGTCTCTTAAGGGGGGGTGGGTGTACAATATTTATTGTGTGGCGTTACATGTTTAAGATAAGTTGAGATTAGAATAGATAGCTGTAGGGGTAAGTTAATATCAGTTAGTATAGGTTAGCTTAGTGTAGGTAGTGTTTAGATTAGGTTTTTAATGGGTTGTGTTTTTAAGCACAAATAAATCTTGTTAGTTTTAAAAAATTAGGTGTCCATAATGATTGACTATCTTGGTGTTCTCATCTGTAAACTGGCCAAGTTAGAGAGATGCCTTAGGGTATGCATTCAGTATTGACTAACATGTATGACTATATATATCCACTGTGACCAAGGAGCTGTCTTATTGGCTGTGGTATGCCATCAGCTACTCAAGACAGTTTTCAGCACAGTTCCCGACACTCAGATTGTGTAGGGATACAAATTCCTTGACAGGTAATAATGCAACATCAATTGTCATCACTAAGGTCTGTCATAATTATTCTTGAAAGGTTTAGCACATTAAACTCCACCTTATTGGGGAATGGATACTGGCACACTAACAGCTGCCCATCACAGTCTTAAATATGCCTCTTCTGTTTCTCACATATTTGTTGTACTGGTACAATCATAAACTTTCCAGACACTTGAGTCCTGAACAGTACATGCCATATGTCAACTTGTGGGGATGTCTGTTCAATACATACTTTGAAGGCTCAGAAAGTTGGTTGTAGTCCACAATGCTATCTATCACCTTTATCATGTTTGAGTCCTAGTGTGTGCCTTTGTGTCTGACAATAAGCCACCCATGTCGTTTGGCTCTGTACTCATTTGCATAGCTTCACACAATATATACATTTAAAGGAGTTGATTGAACACTGAAAAAAAAGCATGATACATGTGAATATGGTGATGGATTCACATGCACAAGTTTTAAATTCAATGCTGTACAATGTTCACTGACCCCATGAGAGATCCAGAGACATTTAGGGGGTCATTACAACATTGGCGGTGAAAGCAGCTTACCACCGTGCAGAAGACCGCCAAGACACTGCGGCGGCGGCGGGAGACCGCTACAGCTATTATGACACACATCACGGAATCCGCCGAAATTCGGAAACCCACACAAGTCCGCCACACCAAAGGTCAGCGATAAATATGCGGAAACAAATCCTCCACCTCCACGGCAACAGAAACACGCCCATGCTATTACGACCCACAAATCCACGCGGCGGTCTTTCAACCGTGGTATTTCATTGGCGGTACACACTGCAGCGCTCAAAATACACATGCACCTTCAAAACACCGCCACATTGGACAATTACAAATACACACACCTGATACACATACACACACCACTCCCACACACCCAACACAATATAAAACACACACCCACATCACCCACAAACCCCTACGACCACTAATTAGAGACGAAGGCCAGAGAGAGACAGCACAGAATAGATAACACCATCACACAGAGGCACACTACACCATCACTCACACAACATCCATGCACAAAACACCACATACCACTACACTCACCACACTCATCAACACATACACCACCCCACACATCACACACACCACCCCATGTCACGCCAAAGACACCCCCGCTTCTCTGAGGATAAGCTCAGGGTCATGGTCGAGGAAATCATCAGGGTAGAGCCACAACTATTTGGCTCACAGGTACAGTACACATCCATAGCCAGGAAGATGGAGCTATTGCAAAGAATAGTCGACAGGGTCAACGCTGTGGGACAGCACCCAAGAAATAGGGAGGACATCAGGAAGAGGTGGAACGACCTACGGGGGAAGGTGCGTTCCACGGTATCCAGGCACCACATTGCGATACAGCGGACTGGCGGCGGACTCCCACCTCCTCCCCCACAACTAACAACATGGGAGGAGCAAGTCTTGTCCATCCTGCATCCTGAGGGCCTCGCAGGAGTCGTTGGAGGAACGGACACTGGTAAGTCAAAACTATCATATCCCCCACCCTACCTGCATGCTATCACACACCCCCACCCTCACACCCTCCCCTATCACACTAACTCCTCACTAATCTACCCATAACACCAACCACCCATCCCAACCCCAAGACCTGCTTGACACAACTAAGCATGGACACCCATCACTAAAGCATGCCCACTGCACATACCCACAACACCCCCCAAACATCACCACACAAGCCCCCACACAGGAATGCCTGCACTTGGGTTCACGCACACCCAACCATTGCACACCATGAAACACACAATTGCAATAATCATGTACTTATACTCCCGCAGGAACCTGAAGGAATGTCACCACACCAGAGGGTCCAGACAACACCACTCCACCCCCAGAAGAGGCCCACAGTGACGACAGCAGCTCTGCCCTACTGGATCTTGATCACCAGCCCGGACCATCGTGGGCCTCAGGACAGTCGGTTCCCCTTGCCCAGCCACAGCCCAACACCGAGCTTACACCCTCTGGTAACCCCAGCACAGCACCCACCCAGCGGGCACATACCTCCCTACCCAGGACAGGTCAATCAGCGGTGTGTCCACCACTACAGGGCACCCAGGGTAACCCACCACCCCAACAACAACAGGGACCTGGGGCAGTGGTAGTGGGCACACGGTCCAGTGGACTGAGGCACAGGAACACCGGGGAACTGGGAGGGCTGCTGTGCGACAGAGGGAGGACAGGCCAAGGGAACCTACTCTCAACGAGGCCCTATCCTCCATCATGGGAGCATACCACCACTCCCAGGAGACGATGGCAACGGTCCTGGACAAGTTGCAGGAGACCCTGCATCTGCAGGAGGAGCAGTATTTGGGGTTCAGGGAGGAGCTCAGGACCATCGGCTCTGCCCTGGGCACCATCGTAGGGGTGCTGACGGACATTCAAAAGACCTTGAGGGACACCGTGGCACTCCAAGGGGCCCCTGACACTAGCCAGGATGATGAAATGCCCACCACCTCCGCCGGCGCTAGTGGACAGGACGCCCCGCTACAGGACCAACACACCAGCACCCCACCCCCTGCAGACGGACAACCACCACGAAAGCGGGCCCTGAGATCCAGGAACAGGACAGAGCAAGCTGGCAAGACCCCCGCCAGGAAATAAGACCACCCTGATTGTCCCCCCACTGTCCCACTTTGTTACCAGCTTGGAACTGCCCCAGCTCCACTTCCAATGGCCAGATGTGCAATGTACCTGTGAGACTAATAGACTGGACTCTGCCATGGACATTCTTCCACCATGACCTCTCTCCATTTCACAACCCCCCTACATTTTTATGCACTTCAATAAACACCCTTGAAACCTCAATAACATTGGAGTCAGTCAATGATTGTGAACTTTGTATTGTCAATTACAGTGTTAAAAAAGGTTACCCATTGGAAGGTCAACATACCAATGTCACACATCACAAGCCTTTCAAGGGTGCAAGCTGTTGACACGTAGGTTACCACATTACTGAAACTGAAATGGAAGGAGACAACTCAGTTACCAAATAGGGAGTGAAATGTAGGTACAGGATAGAGGTAGACGTGTGAAATGTAATATAATGTGAAACATGAAATTGTATTTACCTGTGTCTCATTGAAAATATTGCTGTATGACTGACTCCCTGTTGTCGTTTTAATCTTCATCAGCTTCATCCTCATCACTGTCCACAGGCTCAACCGCTGCAACAACACCGTCATCTGGATCATCCTCCTGCAGAAAAGGCACCTGGCGTTGCAATGCCAAGTTATGGAGCATGGAGCAGGCGATGATGATGTCGCACACATTCTTCGGTGAGTAGAATAGGGACCCACCAGTCATATGGAGGCACCTGAACCTGGCTTTCAGGAGGCTGAAGGTCCGCTCGATCACCCTCCTAGTCCGCCCATGGGCCTCATTGTACCGTTCCTCTGCCCTGGTCCTGGGATTCCTCACTGGGGTCAGTAGCCAGGACAGGTTGGGGTAACCAGAGTCCCCCAATAGCCATAAACGGTGCCTCTGGAGATCACCCATCATATCAGGGATGCTGCTATTCCGCAGGATGTAGGCGTCATGCACTGAGCCAGGGAACATTGCATTTACCTGCTAGATGTACTGGTCTGCCAAACAGACCATCTAGACATTCATGGAATGATAACTCTTCCTGTTCCTGTACACCTGTTCATTCCTGCGGGGGGGACCAGAGCTACATGGGTCCCATCAATGGCACCTATGACGTTGGGGATATGTCCAAGGGCATAGAAGTCACCTTTCACTGTAGGCAAATCCGCCACCTCAGGGAAAATGATGTATCTCCTTACGTGTTTCAGCAGGGCAGACAACACTCTGGACAACACGTTGGAAAACATAGGCTGGGACATCCCTGATGCCATGGCCACTGTTGTCTGAAAAGACCCACTTGCAAGGAAATGGAGCACTGACAGCACCTGCACGTCAGGGGGGATTCCAGTCGGATGGCGGATTGGTGACATCAGGTCTGGCTCCAACTGGGTACATAGTTCCTGGATTGTGGCACGGTCAAACCGGTAGGTCACGATGACATGTCGCTCTTCCATTGTCAACAGGTCCACCAGCGGTCGGTACACCGGCGGATTCCGCCATCTTCCAATATGTCCCAACTGACGGTGCCTAAGAAGGACAACAGCGAAGAAACTGTCAGCATTCCTCCAGGTATGTACCCACAGTCACTCACAAGACAACACCAGACAAGTAACCCATCCGGGAAAGGTTTTGAGTGTAGGCCTCGGTATGTGTGACGCAGTAGTAATTGAAGCCATGTGGGCCCCTGAAATGGCAGCTGTCTGACCTCTAAACTGGGACATTGGAATTGTGGGGTAACTGCGCTGGCATTGGACACCGTCGCGGTAGGTGGTCGTAGAGCGCGGCGCAATGCTGCATTGGTTAACATTGGACCCTATGGGTCCCAGGAGCCAATGAACAGGTGCGCTGGCGGTGATGATGCGCACCGCCGCGGACGTCACCGCCGCGGACGTCACCACCATTTTCTATCTGTTCAATCACTAGATACCTGACCTTCGACAGGAGAGGACCTACACTGCTAGTGCTGCTGTGACCTCGGTCTGGAAGCGACGATGGCCGCTGAGTCTGGGGAAAGGGCCCCTGCCTTCACTGCACAGGAGTTGGAGAAACTTGTGGATGGGGTCCTCCCCCAGTATACGCTACTCTACGCTCCTCCAGACCAACAGGTTAGTACACAGGGAGCACGTTGTATGGGCTAGGCCTCGGTGGAGAGGGCTGAGTGGATGAGGGAAGGGGGCAGAGTACATAGAACAGTCATGCATGGGGATGAATGGGCCACAGGGATAGAGTTGGGAGGGGGCCAATTACAACGACGGTGCTGTAGGTAATGACTGTTCCTCTTTCCTTGTGCATGTCATATAGGTCAGCGCCCACCAGAAGAGGGACATTTGGCGTGCCATCGCCAAGGAAGTCCGGACCCTGGGGGCCCACCAGAGACGGGGCACCCACTGCCGGAAGAGATGGGAGGACATTCGCCGCTGCAGCAAGAAGACGGCGGAGGCTCAGCTGGGGATGGCCTCCCAACGTGGTAGGGGTGCCCGTCGCACCATGACCGCCCTGATGTTCCGGATCCTGGGGGTGGCCTTCCCGGAGTTGGATGGGCGCTTAAGGACATCACAGCAGACACAAGGGGGTGAGTACAACCTCATCCTATGGACTTTGCGTGCAGTGGAGCTGTCTGGGTGGGGGTGGTGGGCTGTGGGTGTCCCTAGGCCAGGGCGAGTTAGGTAGGCAAGGCCCCTCCGTTATGTAGGCCATGTGGCACTCTACCCCAGCTCACAAAAATGGCAAATTGATGTATAGTTGCCCCTTTGCCATCCATGTGGGCAGATTTCTACCATTGCCATGTAGGCCATATCCCAGAAAGTGCATGTGCAGAGGGCAGGTGCACGTCGTAATGCAGGGGGCTGCTGCGTTTGTCTTGTCCGCCAACGGTAGCGGTATGCCATGCACTAAAACTCTCTTTCTTCTGTCTCCACCCTTTTTCTGCTCTCCCTGTCCTTCTGTACTTCAGCATCAACAGGCGGAGGTACAGTGGCACTGGAGCACGAGGGAGCTACATCCCACATGGCCATGGAGGGCCACACCACAGACTCTGAATTCACCCTTGGGACGGAGGGCGAGGGGAGCTTCACGTCGGCCACAGGATCACCAAACAGCGACATGGACTCGTCCGCCGATGGGAGCTCCCCTGTGGTGGCGGCACCATCTGTGCGCCCCACTTCTACAGGTACAGCCGCCACCTCTCCTACCAGCACCGCCCTCCCAGCAGCCCCTCAGCGTTCGCCCTGTGCCCGCTCACCCAGGAGGGTGGGCATCACCTTCGCCCCAGGCACCTCAGGCCCTGCCCCAGTCACCCCAGCTGCCCTCAGTGAGGAGGCCATTGACCTCCTCAGGTCACTCACTGTTGGGCAGTCTACCATTGTGAATGCCATCCAGGGTGTAGAACGAGAGGTGAAACACGGTAATGCATTCCTGGAAGGCATTCATTCTGGTCAGGCTGTCCTTCAGCGAACCCTGCAATCTCTGGCCTCAGCACTGATGGCAGCCATTGTCCCTGTGTCCAGCCTCCTCCCTCCAACTTCCTCCACCCAGACCCAATCCCCTGTACCCCAGTCCATCCCAAGCACACCTACAGACCAGCATGCACAGAAGTCAACACACACAAGTAGCTCGAGCAAACATAGGCACCACACACACCACAGGCACTCACACAAGCATCAGACCCATACAGACACAGCAACATCCACTGTCTCCACTGTGTCCCCCTCCTCCTCTTCTCCCTCCTCCCTCCCAGTCTCGTCTACACACACACCTGCATGCACCACATCTACAGGCACTAGGACTCGCACCAGGACACCCAGCACCACAAGCCACTCACCTGCACTCACCACCTCCACTGCCATTTACACGTCCCCTGTGTCCTCTCCCAGTGTGTCTGTGACGCCCCCTCCCAAAGTACACAAACACCGGCAATCACTCACCCAACATCCATCCACCTCACGACAGCCTCCAGTACCTGCACCTGCACCCAAAACAGCTAAAGTGACACCTCCTACTACCACCTCCTCTTCCTCCACTCCTCGAGGCCCCTCCAGCTACCCATCCCAGTGTACGTCAGAAACTGTCCCTATGTCAAATTGACCTTTTTGCCCCCAACCCCCTCCCTCCAATTCATCAGTCCCGTCGTAGCGCCTCAGCCAAAAAGCCTCCAGTACCAGTGGTGCGTGTACCAGGTTTTTGGAGTGCCCCGTCCACCAGGGCAGGCAGTAGGACCCGGAGCCAAGGCACTGTCAGCCCACCCCCTGTAAAGGCTCCGAAATTGGAGAGTGGACGACAGGACCGTGTCAAGACTCCTGGTGGGACAAACAGTGAAATGGGATCCAAGGCGATTGTGAGTCATCTGTAACTCCAAAGAAGGTGGGGAAGGTCCCGAGGAAGTCTCCCCAACCTGTTGTGAGTGTCACGGCGGAGAAGTGCGCCATCATTTCCGGCGGTCCAGACACAACCGCCAGCACCGTCGTTACTGGTCAGGAGACCACCGCCAGAGTCATAGCCCAGGAGGGCTCAAGTATCGTAACTGGTCCAGAGACCACCGCCAGAGTCATAGCCCAGGAGGGCTCAAGTATCGTCACTGGTCAGGAGACCACCGCCAGAGTCATAGCCCAGGAGGGCTCAAGTATCGTCACTGGTCAGGAGACCACCGCCAGAGTCACAGCCCAGGAGGGCCCAAGTATCGTTACTGGTCAGGAGACCACCACCACCGCCGGAGTCACAGCCCATGAGGGTCCAGAATCCCACAGCCCCGCTGGGCAATGATGGAACGTCAAGCCACACACCAACGTCCAGTGTGGAGATCGTCATGCCACACACCAATGTCCAGTGTGGAGATCGTCATGCCACACACCAATGTCCAGTGTGGAGATCGTCATGCCACACACCAATGTCCAGTGTGGAGTTCGTCATGCCACACACCAATGTCCAGTGTGGAGATCGTCATGCCACACACCAATGTCCAGTGTGGAGTTCGTCATGCCACACACCAATGTCCACACACCAATATCCGTACCAGAACCGCCATGGCAAAGCACCGCTGAACAGGGCAAAGACCGCCATGGTGAAGACCGCTGAACAGGGCAAAGACCGCCATGGCTAAGCACCGCTGAACAGGGCAAAGACCGCCATGGTGAAGACCGCTGAACAGGGCAAAGACTGCCATGGCTAAGCACCGCTGAACAAGGCCAAGACTGCCATGGTGAAGACCGCTGAACAGGGCAAAGACCGTGTGGGTATGAATAGTCCAGCACATCAGGCATCGTTCTCCCATGTGCAGCTGGGACTGTGACAGGACATGTACTTTCATGGGGAGACTCATCCAGTCTGGGCACCAGTCCCACCCAGTACCAGTAGAGAACTGCATCTACTTGCGAAGATGTGTCTTTGAACTCCCCAGGATGTAACAGTGGGCAAGCCACCCACTGTAGAGACTTGAGAGACTGTGGCTTTGCACTCCCCAGGATGGCACAGTGGGCAACCCACCCACTGAAGTGACTTGAGAGACTGTGGCTTTGCACTCCCCAGGATAAAGCAGTGGGCAAACAACCCACTGTAGAGACTTGAGAGACTGTGGCTTTGCACTCCCCAGGATGGCACAGTGGGCAAGCCACCCACTGTAGAGACTTGAGAGACTGTGGCTTTGCATTCCCCAGGATTGAGCAGTGGGCAAACCACCCACTGTAGAGACTTGAGAGACTGTGGCTTTGCACTCCCCAGGATACATCAATGGGCATGGAGCCCCGTCGTGGATCTGGCTTCGCATTCATCTGGCTGAGGTGCCCCCCTCCCCTTCCCCCTGAGGTGCCTGTATTGTTTCTATCTGATGCCCCGGCAGTGTTCTCTTGGATTTTGGTCAGCTATCTATTGTGGGCGTCACCCATGCATTTTTGGACTGTTGGTGCACGGACATTGTTGTGTACATCTCTGCACTACTTCTTGTATTGTACATTTATTTTTGACAGATTTTGTGATATATATATCCGTATATTTTTTAATGAGTAGTATATTGGCACAATACAAAGTTTGACCGCTATTCGCTTTGTCTTTGCATTCTTCCGGGGGGATTGTGGGTTGTTACTGTGATTTTTGTGAATGCATTGGTGTGTATGTTGTAATATGTGAGGGTGGGGGTGTTTGATGGGTGTCCCCGTAACTTTTGCCTCCCCCCTCCCCGTGTCGTTGGTGCTGTACTCACCGGTATGTTCTGCGCCTACGTCGCTGTTGGTCGTAGATGAGCAGGAATGCAAGGGCAGGTAACATTTGTAGTTCCGGCTCCATGGTGTCCTCGTTCCTCGTGGGATGTGTTGAGGTGAGCGTTTTCCCATAGCACAAGCTGTTTCCGCCGTGTTTTTATCCACGGAGAATCCGCCCCGGAAAAGGTGGCGGATTGGTGTGTTGTGATAGTGTGGGCGGTACATTGTCTTCCGCCTGTCTGTTGGCGGTGACCGCTGCGCTGTTTGTCTGTACCGCCATGGCGGGCGATGTGTTAAAGTGGCTGTCTTAGTTGGCGGTTTCCGCCAGGGTCGTAATTCACTTTTTTTGTCCGCCCGCCTTTTTGCGTTATTACCGCAGCTTTAACACCGTCCGCCAGGGTTGTAATGACCACCTTAATGTTTAGTCAGAATCCAAGGGTGAGGGACATGTCATGAGACATGTTTAGGAGAAGTGTGCATTAGTGAGGAGGTGTACAAATTGACAATAGGTATGAATTGAGACAATGACAGCCAATACAAGATACGTTAACAGTGGTAGAGTGAAGAGGGCACATTGCCAGTTGCCACAGCACTGGCATGATCTTAACACAGAACTAAAGAGATACTGTCCATGTGGCACAGACAGGTGCTACTGGGTGGTTTTTCGTGTGAATGTTGTTCCTTCCACATCTTCATCCTTTGATGTGTGTTGTGCCTCCTGTGGCATGGGTGGTGCTGTTGTTGAAGTTGAGGGAGGCTCACACACATCAGGGGATAGAGATGTGAAATCAAAGATCCCAGCAGCTGCCATTTCTTGGAATACATAAGGCATCACTGCAGCAAGGAGGAACTGCTGATTTTGCAAACCGCTGCTACATCACGATGGTAGGCAGCCATGTTTTCCCTGAGGGAGGCCACTTCCCATTATATGGCCTCCAAGGCATTTTGTGTAGCCCTGAGCATGTTCTCAATTATGCTGCTGCCACTTTGGGAGGGTAATTGGCCAAGCATTTGCATCATGGCAGCAGCTATGTCAGCCAAGGACTGCTGGAGTCCACGTAGCAGGGAGTGGGTGCTTCTGACCACAGCGTTGTCGTTTTTCAGACTAAGGCACCTTTGCACTCCCTCTAGACTGCCTGTCATGGTCTCCATCCCCACCTGCACCTTCTGTGCCAGCTCTCGCTAGACTCCTACCGATGTCCTTTGAAAGGTATTGTCTGTGTCCTCAGAGTCCATGGCTGTGGCAGGACTGGTTGGTGCTGTGTCTTGCTAGTTGGGTGGTTCATGTGGAGACCCCACAATGCTGTGTGTCCTTCCTGCGACTGGAGGTGGTGTCTCGAAGGAACTCAGGACATCCTGGAGTGTCTCTTCATTGATTGTCGGCAGCTGGTCATCCATATCATTTGTCAAATCCAGGACAGGCAGGCCTGCAGGAGGTAAGGAATCATCCTCTGCAATGGGATAGTGAAAGGTCAATCTTTGACTGTAGAGGCTTTTGACATGGCCCATAATTTACTTGCTACTGGTGGCTCAGTGACATGGTACAGACCTCCACATCAAGCCACACATTTGTGGACACCTAATGGCACACCATGCCACCTAACATCATTTGTGTGTAGTCACAATTTACACAATCTGCCAGCCCACAGTTTCCAGTGTATTATACCCACCTTGATTTTGTAATCATGTCCATCAACATTTGTACCACTTTCATTGACTTGACTATGCAAACTTTGCAAGACATTGGCATTCTTCCAGATTTGTGCTCACTCCACAAGTGTTAGATGTTCAGATATACTTAGCATTTTTTCTTACAGATGTTTGAGTTATTAACTGACTCACATGTCACCCTATGTGTGTTGTTGGAGTGTGGGTAGGGAGTGAGTTGTCCACATGCATCCACCTAGACACTTTGAGTGATGTGTCCATGATCCTGTACCACCCATTGTGAGATTCAACCACATTGTGTGTATGTGAGTGTAGGAAAGTGCTCCTTTTTGACCTGGTGACCCCCAAACGTTTTCGACAGATACCAGTGGTTACTGACTCCTGGCTGTGCGCTAGGTACTGCTTACTAGTCCCAGGGCCAGTGCTCGGTGTAAAGTGGATATGCAAATTAGGCTAATTATAACTGGCAGTATCAACCTACCTATAGGTCCTTAGTATATGGTAGGGCATGTAGGTGTAGTGACTCCAGCATAGGTAGTGCACCCATGGGTGCACTACTGAGGTGCCCAGTGTCATTTTAAAGGCAGGCTTGCTTTGCTGGCTGATTTTAAACTAATGTTACATGCAAATTCAACTTTTGGATTAAAATTACTTACAAAGTTTAAATTACCTTCTGTTTACATATAGTCACCCCTAAGGTGTGCTCTAAGTGCCCCTAGGTTTGGGTACCACGTTACTATAAGCAGAGACCTTATAAAAAATGTTTTATAAGCCCTGGTGAAGTAAAATAGCCAAATTTGTTTTTCCCTCACTGTAGTTGCCATTGGTGGATTTAATATAACTAGTTCAGAGAAAGCTTTTTAAATCTCTACCTGAAAGTTGCCAACTTCAGCTCTGTAGCACTCTTCTCTGATTGGCCAGCCTCTGGCAGCCTGACCAGGCTGCCTTAATGAGGTGTGAAGTGGCTGGGGCTGGTGTGCGAGTGACAGGTGGGTGGGTGACCATTTTGTAAATGTATAGGTTGTAATTGTTTATTATGTGTTGCATTGTGCATCACACATGGGGCAGCCTTTCAAGGAACTGAGTGCATTGATCCCATACCACCATTTTTCTTGCAGGCCCCTTGCCCCAGCCACTGACAACATGTAAACACATCATTTACATTACTGTTCACCGTGGTGGACATTCCCACAGTAGTCTAATTTTTGCTGCTACTTTGGTGCTTTACTGCATTGGCACCATGAATGATGAGACTAGTGCAGCAAAGCACAGGGAGGTCCATTGCTTACAACGCTTGCATCAATTTGTCATCTGCCTTTGGCAGGCTTCACAATTATTACATAATAACAGTAATTAGATGGCACAGTGCAACCTTCATGGATTGTAAGCCCCATTAGTTCTTCCCTCGCTGCATAAGGGATATTTCCTTGCATACAGCATTTCTGCCACAGGCATATAGTGGTGTAACGATGTACAAAGTGGATCAATGCATGCATTGTGTGATTTTGTTATTGAGGCACAATGGGAATGGGCAGTTTGAATTCACATTGGCAACAATTTGTATGATGCTAATGTTGCATTACAGGCTTGTAAAATTGGGCCCCATTGCAACATTGATGGTACTTGTGGCTGTCCTTACGCATGTTGGTGTCCCTTTGTACACAACACAAACCATTAGGAACCTTGTGACATGGTGAAATGGAAGCTGCTTGTACAGCAGCAGAAATGATGATCACAGACATGCCCCATACGTTGTATATGTTCACTTTTATGTCCATTCCCAAATGGTGCATTAAGGTGTGTGACAGTTGTTGTTCGGCCAACCAGTGCAACTAGCATAGTACATGTTGCCCACTGAGTGTTACACATGGGCAGATGATCAGTGGCAACAGTGAAGCAATTGCTGGGATGGTTGAGAAACGGTTGGTGAATATAGGTGGGGAAGGTGTGGGCACATTTGAGGTGTTTGGTCATTATTGACCAGGTTTAAGTAAAAATGATGGAGCGCAACATTGCGCCTCATTTGTCACTGCCACACTCCGTCATTTTCAATACTCTGAGATGTGCTGTTTAAAAGCTTATGGCATAGCCCTGTTTTGGCCCCTGTATGAGCGTTGTATTTGTTGCCGGGCACCAATGCACGCAACTTGCGCGCATGGAGCAAGGATGGCTTTGCTGCAGGAGAGATTGTTTTTGGGCAGGAAGGGACACCTTCCTCCAGAAACTACAATCTTCTCCGGGCATTTGCACTTTCTATGTGTGCTGCAGGATGCAGCCTCAGGTTTACAAAAAAATTAAAATCTGGGGCAACAATGATATGCAATGGGTGTTGTTGTGGCATGGCCATAGCAGCACTGATTGCACGCCCCTTCCAGGCAAAGTGCTGCATGTGAAGGGGGCATATTTCCAAGGTGGTGTTAAGCCACAAAAAGCTTAACACCATGCTGTGAATATGGTGGAGTCCATAGCACTACCAGAGCGTCACTAAAAGTGAGGCTTCGGTGGCCATAGTGCCTTTTGAATCTGGCACTGTGTCCCGATGCAACCCTTTTACATGCATTCAGTGTGTCCTATGTGCCTCCCCCTTCTGCCATTTGTACATTTCCAGATAGTCCCCCGTTGCAACTTACTGTGCATTTGTGGTAGGTCTTGGTAGTCTGCGCTGTTCTGCGATTCCGATAACCAGGTCCTCCGGGATGACCGCTGCCACCAACTCCTCAGCTCAACCAGGTCCTCCTGGGATGCTGGACATCCACCTCTAGTCTGTAGTTCTGTCTTTTGGTTCCTGGCCAGTTTCTCTTTAGTTCTATGGTGGCAATCATGCCAGTGCCTCTTACAGTCAGTGACAGTCCTCTTCACCTCTGTCAAACTGTTGACTTTATCTATTATTGCCTGCCATATAGCCTCTCTCCTACCTATTGATAATTTGGAGGTGGCAAAAAGCCGGTGTTGGTACTCCATCACCTCTCTCACCAAGATGTTATTCTCCTCCTCACCAAAGTGACACTTCCTTTTCTCCTTCTCCTGGGACTTTGCTGGTCCATCCTGGCTCGTACTGGGCTGATTAGGATCTCTCTGGTGTCTCTCCTGGCCTACATTCTCCACCTTGGCTTCCTTTTTGTCCCTTGCTCATGCACTTTTTTTACGCTAATGATGCTAAATTTGGCGCTAACACGATTTGCATAAAAAAATGTGCAGAAAAACGTTATAACGTCACCTTTACTGCATTAGCATGATTTTTCTTTCTGGCATGTTGCAATGGTTAGCATCATTTTTTTTTTACACTAACTTTCCTTTTACGCCATGGTGCATCGTTTTTTAAATATGGTGCACGGATGGCGCAAAAGGATGTCGCTAGACAGCGTTATTTTTAAATCAGGGCCTTAGACTCTTCCCTATCAATAGCTTTCATGTATGTTAAAAAAATCCTCTTTCTAACAGGCCCAAGGACTAGGCGGATCAGCCTTAAATTGCAAAACTTTAGCTGGCGGATCAATTTGCATGGTTGTATATAAGAGGCAAATATTGGCCCTCATTATGAACATGGCGGTCCGTTCAGCACCACTGGCGGTGGCGGCAGAAACCGCCAACAGAGGAGCGGTCCGAACTGTCAAATAATGAACCAAACGAAACTCACGCATCCCGCGCACAACCCACCGCCAGGAAAGGCAAAGCCCCCACTACCTTACCCAGCAGCAATAGTCAGACACCCCACATCAAGAGGGACGTACCCGACCGAAGGCCACTGCAACTTGGCCAGAGGACATACAATAGCACCACAGCCATAAATTATTCAAACAAACACCAGGGTGGAACTGCATGCAGCCCAAACACAGGCCACACTGAAACTTTATTATGAAGCTAACTGAGCGAAATGATGAAAACAGGGCCAATGGCCAGGCCATAAAAAGTCCATTTTCCTTGGCCACAACTGGCCACACCTGACTCCCACAAGTGCTGGGTACTCCACGCAACAGGGCACCATAGGGGGATCCAGGCACCTCACGGAATGGGGGCGGGGCTGTGTGTGGGGATTTACAACAGGGGTGGGACCTTGACTTTCGTGAGGAGGTTGGAGAGGGTGTGGGCTTCTCCTTAGAAGGTGGTGGGGGCTGTTTGGCACAAGCAGAGCTGGATGCCTTAGGCTCAGAGTGGGCCTTCTTCTTAAGTGGAGAAGGGGCACAGGAATGCGAAGGCTGGACCGGGGTGGGCTGTGAAGGAGCGGAAAGGGCAAGGAGTTGGGCACGTTTCAGAACAAGACGGGGTGGGCCAGTGGGTTTGAACAGGTCTACACAGTAGAGGAAAAGTTTCTTGGGAGCAATTGGGGTGGGTGAGGGTGTGGGAGTGGAGGCAGAGGGAGTTAATGTATGGGGTGTTGGTGTGCATGTAGTGGCTGCCGATGACTGCTCAGTATGCTGTGTGTGGTGGATGTCTGATGGGTGGGTGTCTTGCCGCGTTTGAGTGTTTTGGGAAGTGGGGGGTGGACACAGTGGGAAAAGACAGACAGCTAGTGTGGATGTATGTTGGATGGGTGTCTGCAAGTCGGGTGAGTGTGCTGCATGTGTCAACTACAGTGGAGGTGATGAGTGCAGGTGGTGAGTGCAGGTGTGGTGTATGGGGTGCATGCATGGCTGTCTACTATTGTGGTGAGTGCAGGAAGAGGAGCAGTAACAGTGAGTGACGGTGCAGTGCATGAGGGTGTGCATGTAGAGGGGATAGACAGGGAGGCAGAAGAGGCGGGCACACTGGGGAAGTGGACGTTGTTGTGTGTGCAGTTGTATGTTGGCTGTGTGAATGTTTGTGGTGGGAGGTGTGGTGCTTGTGTTTGTATGTGTGTTTTTTGTGTGTTGAAGTACTTGATTGCATGTCTGAATGTGTGCCTTGGACGGGTGAAGGAAGTGGGGTGCTGGAAGGGGTAGAGGAGGTTGGAGGGGGGATGGAATGGCCAGGGAAACTGGCTGCCGTCCAAGAGGAGGCCAGAGCCTGAAAAGATCTCTGTAGGGCAGACACGGCACCGTGAATGCCATCCAGATAGGCATTAGTCTGCTGCACCTCTGATGCTAGCCCCTGGATGGCATTGACAATGGTTGTCTGCCCTACAGAGATGATTCTCAGGAGGTCAATAGCCTCCTCTGTGAGGGCAGCAGGGCTGACTGGGGCAGGGGAGGAGGTGCCTGGGGCGAAGGAGACGCCCACCTTTCTGGGTGGGCGGGCACGGGCAACTCAGTGGGGAGCAGAAGGGAGGGCACTGATGGTATGGGTGGTGGCGGAAGATGTCACGGTCGTGATTTGTCCACTAGTGTCCGCCACCACCAGAGGAACCCCATCGGAGGAGGTTTCAGAGCTACTACCACCGGTGGCAGTAGCCTCCCCCGTGGAAGTCCCCTCGCCCTCCCACTCACTGGTCCCCTGGGCGTCCATTGTCTCTGCCTCCGAGGATCCGTGGGCCACTGTCTCCCCACTAGCCAGTGCCTCAGCTCCCTCGCCTGATGTTGATGCTGTACCAGACACACAAAAGAGAACAGGGATGGGGAGACAAAACCGGAGAGACACTTGTAAGTAGCTGAATGCTGATACAGAATGGCCAGACACACACCTACCCAGCAGACACACCCAACAGGCAGCACCATGCACTAGGCCCATGACCATGGCCCTGACTACTGAGCAGTATACTGACCTACACCCATATTCTGTCATTGCATTGAAGCTGAGGTAGGTGAAACCTGACAGGGACACCCCTACACACTTTGGGGAGCAGACAGTAGCTGGACACCAGTCAAAACCCTGCTCTAAGCCCCATGAGCCCTATCGCCCATATACTCATCCTTCCAGGCTGAAGTATGGGCTGTGAGTACTCACCCCCTTGTGACTGCTGTGCAGCCTTCAAGTGCCCATCCAGGTCTGGGTACGCCGCCGCTAGATCCTTCGCATTAAGGGGGTCAGTGCCCGATGGGCACCCCTACCACGTTGGGAGGACTTCCCCAGCTGGGCCTCACTGATCTTCCGCGCCCAGCACCGCAGGTCCTCCCACCTCTTCTGACAGCGGGTGGTCCGCCGGTTGTAGACCCCCAGGGTCCGTACCTCCTTGGTGTTGGCATGCCAATGTTCCCTCTTCTGGTGGACGCTGACCTAGTAGGGAGACACAGAGAAGAAACACAGAGGTCAGGCCCCTGCACAATGGCAATAGCTGGCTGATTGTTAGACATAGGACAGACAGTACTCCCAGATATGCAGGACAGTGGCACGCAGCATTCCATGCACCAAGCCTCATCCTGGCTCACAGGAATGCACATCAGAGCAATCCACTCCATCCATTACACACACAGTGCCCCCCAAACCCAGACTCACCTGTACCTCTGGCCGGCCGTAGAGTCTGCTGTACATGGGCAGGACCCCTTCCACCAGTTTCTCCAGTTCTTCCTGGGTGAAGGCCGGGGCCCTTTCCCCTGCACCACATGGAACATCTATAGCCAGAGGCAGGCCACAGCAGTACACGGAGTGGAGTACTTGTCCGCACAAGATCAGGGAGTCAAGTGAGCACACAATGACAAACGCGCGTACGTTCCGCTGCGGAATGCACCATCACCGCGGCTGCGATCATGATATGCCAAGATTCCCCATTGGCATCCATGTTATCCAATGATGGTGTGAACAGCGGTAAATACCGCCGAACGCTGTGACGTCAACCGCTAGCGGTCTTAGGTCACTTCCACAACGAAGGGGAAGAACTACAGTGGGCAGACATTTTGCCATCACCTACGCATCTTGAAATTCAATTTAGTCACAATGCTGGGCCAACTAGCCATATGAATCACATATGTCTCTATCCATAGAGTATAATATCACACATGATTTACTCTGTTCCCTCTTCGTGATGACAATGTACATCTGTCAGGTTGCAGTTATTGTACAGACACTAATATGAAGAATGCAGTGAATGTGTTTAGCAAATATGCCTGTGTATGTGTGCACATGACTCCTTGTTCTTACCCCTCACAGGTATAGACCCTTGTGGCGAGGAAGGGCACCTTCTGTGTACAGACCACTTGTGGATATGGGGACCATGGTGGAGCGTCAGATCATTATCACTTACAGACTCACACGTGCAATTATTCAGGACCTATGTGCATTACTGGATCCTGCACTGACTCCCGGAAATCGTAATCAGCATGTCATTCCAACTGAGGTGCAGGTGCTCTCCGCACTCCATTTCCTGGCCACAGGCTCATTTCAAGTGACAGTGGGCATGGGTGCTGGTTTCTCACAGCCAATGTTCAGCCAGGTACTTACAAGATTTCTAAATGCATTTCTACAACATCTACAATCCTATGTGCGATTCCCCCAAAGTGCTGAGCTCCCTGCCATCAAGTCAGACTTCTATGCCTTTGCAAACATTCCCCATGTTATTGGTGCCATCGATGGAACCCACATACCCATCATCTACCCAAGAGTGAGTGAACAGGTGTACAGAAACAGGAAGAACTTTCACTTCATGAACATCCAATTGGTATGTACAGCAGACCAGTACATATCCCACGTGAATGCCATGTTTCCTGGTTCAGTCCATGATTAATTTGTTTTGAGGGACAGTAGTGTGCCACAAAAGATGGAACAATTCAAGAGGACAGAGGGTGGATCATAGGAAAGTGTGCCTGTCACTAACTGACACATTGCTGAAAAACAGCCTGTCAGACTAAAGACATTCCAAAGACGACTCTGTATTGACCATTTCTCTAGGTGATTCTGGCTATCCAAACTTGCGTTGGCTCCTGACACCAGTGAGGAATCCCAGGACGGATGCAGAGAGGAAATACAATGTGGCCCATGGACGTACTAGGAGGGTGATAGAGCGTACTATAGGTCTCCTGAAGGCTAGATTTCGGTGCCTACATATCTCTGAGGGTTCCCTGGCCTATGGGCCTGATAAGGTGTGTAGGATAGTGGTGGCCTGGAGCATGCTGCCCAACGTGGCAGTGAGACATTCAATCCTCCTTTTGGAGGTGGAGGGTGCTATAGGTCCTGATCTGCTACCTCAGAGAGGTGAGGAGAGTGATGGTGAGGATGAGGAAGGGGAAGATGTAAATTCCAGAAACCAACTGATACAACTCTACTTCCAATAAATGTCTTGGACTTCAGCCTGTATATGTGGTTAGTGACTGATACTGTAAGTGTGCCATGTCAACTAGGGGGAATTGGTCATGATATGCGAGTTATGGACCTCTTCAGCATGGTACAGACAGACAACATAAGCATTCCCTTCTTGACTTTTTAGAAACACACTGTACCAGCAGCATGCACAATTTGACAATAAAGTTCATCCCTGCCTGTTGCATCATTACTCCATTTTGTTCAACATTGAAGACAGGGGACAGTGTTACAGGTGAGATATGTTGTTTATTGGTGAAATACAGTGAAATGTGCTATGTACAGTGATGAAAGTCGTTATGGTTGGTTGTCCTCAAAACTGACTTAGTGGCAGGCCTGTTTAATTTCATAGGTGGTTCCTATTTGTAGTTCTGTACATCATTTAGCCCTCAGCTAAGTGAAGTTTGTGAATGGGTGGGTTGGTTGCTTGGCAGTAGCAGCAGTGTCAATTGTTGGTAAGGGGCTTGTTCTTTGCTGGGTTTCCAGTGCCATATCTTGGCCTGAGACTACGTTTGGGCGCCTGCTGTGAAGCTACTGGGGGTGACATGGTCGGCCCTTGTGATTCCTGGGAGGGTTTTTCCTGTGCTGTTTCAGCTACCTGGGACAACTGTTGCTGTTTGTCCAGGGCTGTTGTGGGGGCATCTTGTTCGGTGTGGGTGTCTAAGGGTTTGTTGACCAACTGCAGCAGTGCTCTAGCAATGGTGGCCATTGTGGCATTGTGTTTTTTCCACTTCTCCATAGCCTGTTGGTGGTGTTCCAGCTGCATCCTCTGACTTTGCTCCAGGGTGGTTACAATCTGTGCCAACCTGTCTTGGGTATGTTGGTATGCCCCCAATATCTCTGCAATGATGTCCTGGGCTGCTGCATCTATCCGGTGCCCTACCCCCTGACCCACTGGGGCACTTGACCTTGCCCTGGCCCCCTGTGCCTGTGTCCCCTATGCAGGTCTGGACGTGCCACTAGTACTGGGGCCCTCGTATTCCTGCATGTTGGGGGAGGGAGACTGTGGCCTCTGTTGCTGTGGTCCACCTGTTTGTGCCCTGGGTCCACTGGTGTGGGCACGCCTCCCCTGGCCTGCTGGTCTTGACTGGGTGTTAAGGGTGACAGTGTTTTCTTGGGTGGGGCTGCTGCATTTTGAGCATCCAGGGCTGTGTGAGGGGCCTGCCTGCTCATCAGTGTCCAGGGATCCTTCACCAGTGTCCTGTGATGTGCCTCTGTCTCCCTGGAATGCTGGCACTCCTTGTCCCCTCCATTAGGGTTGCATGGGTGGTGGTGCCTGTTGGGGGACATAGAAGTGTTTGTTACATATGCAGGAGGGTCTGAGGTGGGCAGTACTGTAAAATTTAGTGCTGGTGTGCCTTTCAGTGGCCTTCAGGGGTGCCTTTGTGAGGTGGACATAGCATCTAGTGGCAGTGGTGGTGTTACATTGTGGTGGGGGTTATTATTCCATTGTGAGAACCTGCAGGGGTGGGTGGTTGTGCACAGCGGGAGTGATGTGGGCCTGGTAGTGAGTTGTGGTTGATGCAGGGTGGTGGATGTGGTGGGTAATGGCTGGGAGGGGTGTGGGTCTAGGTGGGTGTGCGTGGGGTGGGGTGGTGCATGCATTACAGGTATGGTGTACATGGGGTAAATGTAGAGGTCTTCCTCGAGTCCATTCGTCCAGTGAGTCCAGTAAGTCCCTCTGGCTGAAGGATGGCGAGTACCTTCTCCTCCCAGTCAGTGTAGTCGGGTGGTGTTGGTGGCGGCCCTCCCCCAGTCTTCTGCACTGCGATGTGGTGCCTGGATGCCATGGCCCGGACCTTCCCCCGCAGGTCGTTCCAACTCTTGTGGATGTCGTCCCAGGTGCGTGGATGGTGTCCCACTGCATTCACCCTGTTGACGATGGTCTGCCACAGCTCCATTTTCCAGGCGATGGGTGTGTGCTGCACCTCAGAGCCGAATATTTGTGGCTCCACTTTTAGGATCTAGTCCACCATGGTCCTTAGCTCCCTTTCGGTGAAGCGTGGATTTTTGGGGGGGACATGGTGAGGGTCGTGGATGGCGTCAGGACTGGGGACGGAGTTTGGGTGCTCCTGTGTGTGTCGCTATTCGTGTCCTGTCTGCTGGCGTTCTCTGGCTCTGGTGCTCTCCGTCTTCTGGTCCTGGTTTCCTTGCAAGGGATTGTGGGGTGTGTCTGGGGATGTTTTATGGTGTTCTGGATGTGCGTCAGGTGTGTGGGTGCTAAGCCTAGCCAATGTGTGCAGTGGTTGCTGTTGGGCCCACTTGCTGCCCGTGGCGGTCCCAGCTGCCAATGGTCATCCGGCCTCCACTGTCCGCCGAGGTGATTTGTGCATCTTTATTTGGAGGGTGGGATGTGGGTGTTCTTGGTGGTGGCGGGGTGGGGTGGGCAGTGATTCCCGCCGACAGGGTCCTGGCGGGGAGTGGTGGTGTGGTAATGTTTGGCGGGGTTGGTTTTTTTGTTCATTATATGGCAGATTTCCATTCGCCATCGTCGGCATTCTTTACCGCCATGTTCATAATGACCGCCATAGTCTCTTCAAACACTATAGAAAATAAAAAGATCAGCAACTAACTTATATAGTTAAAAAAAAATCTATCAATTAGCATAGGCATGTTTTCCTATACTAATACACAAGAAGAGTAGTAATATAGTTAGAATAAATAATAAAATATTGCCTTCAGTCAAATATGCGCTGCCGTGCGCATCAGCCTGTAAACCCAACAATGAAATCCATGCGCAACTGTGCATATCGGCGTAAAGTAAGAGTGATAGACACGCTCTGTGGTAATGTCACACACTGCCATGTGTATAGGCATACAGTAGTTGTGGATGAAATTCCAAAACAGAAGTACAACTGTGCACCTTAATGTAATGCCACCATATGTATCGGAATTTATGTTTTACCTAGAGAAAGCACTCAAAACATGGCCGTGCGCAAGAATATAAACAAACCGGTGTGCATCAGCGTCCAGATCCTTCAAGTAAAAGTGCCCATCACAGATGGCATGTACCTGCATGTGTGACAATGTCACCACACTTCCTGGGAGCCTTCTATTCATTCCTGGAAGCCGACGCCCTTCACGATAGAGACGACTTTGTAAATGTTTAAACGTCCTACAGTAAGTTCCGATAACAAGCAAGGCACGGAACTCAGAGGCTTCGCTCTGAAAACGCCTTGTGAAGTCCTTGCTAATTGTAGCGACGGCAGTGTGGTTGACAGTGAGAAACTTTCAATACAAGCCAGAATAAAGTTTAAGGGGCTTATTACAACTTTGGAGGAGGTGTTAATTCGTCCCAAAAGTGACGGTAAAGAGACGGATATACCACCAGCCGCATTAAGAGTTCCATAGGATATAATGGACTCATAATACGGCTGGTGGTATATCCGTCACTTTACCATCACTTTTGGGACGGATTAACATCTCCTCCAAAGTTGTAATAACCCCCTAAGTCAATACCTTGCTTAAAATCTCATTCCAGGAATGATTGTCTAACGTAGGTTCTGCTACAAATCCTGTTTAAAGCAGCAGGAATTACATGTTCAAAGGTTTTTTCTCTGATAAATCATAAGACCAGTTCCAAATGGCCAAAAATAGACTGATAACACTCCTGTGCTGAATGTTGGTAGTAGGTATCTCCATATTTTCGTTCCCTCGTCGCCAGTGTTGCATTCAAAAAGATGACTTCAAGTTGGATTTGAAGTAGATTTATTGGAGCCAGCGCAATGCCCATCTTCAGCTCAGGCAGGGCAACAACTTCACTTCCATTCTAGATTTTGAACACTTTGGGGGTCATTACAACCTTGGCGGTAAAAGGCGCTTACCGCCGTGCAGAAGACCGCCAATACACCGCGGCGGCGGCGGTATTCTGCCACAGCTATTATGACACACATCTCGGAATCTGCCGAAATACAGACACCCACACAACACCGCCACATCAAAGGTATGTGATAAACTGGTGGGAACAAATCCTCCACCTCCACACCAACAGAAACACGCCCATGCTATTACGACCCACGAATCCACGCGGCGGTCTTTCAACCGTGGTATTCCATTGGCGGTACACACCGCCGCGTTCAAAATACACACACAGCTCCAAAACACCGCCACATTGGACAAATACAAATACACACACCTGATGCACATACACACACCACTCCCACACACCCAATACTATATAAAACACACACCCACATCACCCACAAACCCCTATGACCAAATAATCACGAACGAAGGCCAGAGAGAAAGCACAGAATAGACAACCGCATCGCACAGAGGCACACCACACCATCACCCACACAACATCCACTCACAAAACACCACTACACTCACCACACTCAACACCACATACACCACCCCACACATCACACACACCACCCCATATCACGCCAAAGACACCCCCGCTTCTCCGAGGAGGAGCTCAGGGTCATGGTGGAGGAAATCATCCGGGTAGAGCCACAGCTATTTGGCTCACAGGTACAGCACACATCAATAGCCACACAGGGGAACTGGGAGGGCTGCTGTGCGACAGGGGGCGGACAGGCCAAGGGAACCCACTCTCCACGAGGCCCTATCCTCCATAATGGGAGCATACCACCACTCCCAGGAGACGACGGCCACAGTCCTGGAGAAGTTGCAGGACACCCTGCGCCTGCAGGAGGAACAGTATTTGGGGTTCAGGGAGGAGCTCAGGACCATCAGCTCTGCCCTGGGCACCATCATAGGGGTGCTGAAGGACATACAGCACACCATGAGGGACACCGTGGCACTCCAAGGGGCCCCTGACACTAGCCAGGACGATGAACTGCCCACGACCTCCGCCGGCGCTAGTGGACAGGAGGCACCGCCACAGGACCACCACACCAGCACCCCACCCCCTGCAGACGGAGAACCACCACGCAAGCGGTCCCTGAGATCCAGGAACAGGACAGAGCAAGATGGCAAGACCCCGCCAGGAAATGACACCACCCTGTTTGTCCTCCCACTGTACCACCTTGTTCCCCTATCCATACTTAAACTGCCCCAGCTCCACTTCCTATGCCCAGATGGGCAGTGCACCTGTGAGACTAATAGACTGGACTCTGCCATGGACATTCCTCCACCATCACCCATCCTCATTTAACAAACCCCTCACATTTCTGAGCACTTCAATAAACACTTCAATAAACACCCTTGAAACACAAAACAATCTGGAGTCAGTCTGTGATTTAGTAAATATGTATTATCAATGACAGTGTCATAATGGGTTTCTCATTGTAAGGCTAACATACCTATGTCACACATCACAAGTCCTTGAAGGATGCAAGCAGATGACACGTTGGTAACCACACCTGTGAAACCGTAATGGAAGGGTACAACTCAGTTACCAAATAGTGATTGAATTCGAAAAACAGGATAGAGGTAGACATGTGAAAGTTAATTTAATGTTAAACATGAAAATGTTCTCACCTGTGTGTCACTGGAAATATTGCTGTATGACTGACTACCTGTTGTCGTTGTCTTCTTCGTCAGCTTCCTCCTCATCATTGTCCACAGGCTCCACAGCTGCTACAACACCGTCATCTGGATCATCCTCCTGCAGAAAAGGCACCTGGCGTTGCAAAGCCAAATTATGGAGCATGGAGCAGGCGATAATGATGTCGCACACCTTCTTTGGTGAGTAGAATAGGGATCCACCTGTCATATGGAGGCACCTGAACCTGGCCTTCAGGAGGCCGAAGGTGCGTTCGATCACCCTCCTAGTCCGCCCATGGGCCTCATTGTAGCGTTCCTCTGCCCTGGTCCTGGGATTCCTGACTGGGGTCAATAGCCAGGAACGGTTGGGGTAACCAGAGTCCCCCAATAGCCATACACAGTGCCTCTGGAGTTGAGCCATCATATCAGGGATGCTGCTATTCCGCAGGATGTAGGCGTCATGCACAGAGCCAGGGAACATAGCATTTACCTGGGTGATGTACTGGTCTGCCAAACAGACCATCTGGACATTCATGGAATGATAACTCTTCCTGTTCCTGTACACCTGTTCACTCCTGTGGGGGGGACCAGAGCTACATGGGTCCCATCAATGGCACCTATGACGTTGGGGATATGTCCAAGGGCATAGAAGTGACCTTTCACTGTAGTCAAATCTGCCACCTCAGGGAAAATGATGTATCTTCTTATGTGTTTCAGCAGGGCAGCCAACACTCTGGACAAGACATTGGAAAACATAGGCTGGGACATCCCTGATGCCATGGCCACTGTTGTCTGAAAAGACCCACTTGCAAGGAAATGGAGCACTGATAACACCTGCACGTCAGGGGGGATTACAGTCAGATGGCGGATTGGTGACATCAGGTCTGGCTCCAACTGGGTACATAGTGGCACGGTCAAACCGGTAGGTGACGATGACATGTCTCTCTTCCATTGTCAACAGGTCCACCAGCGGTCGGTACACCGTAGGATTCCGCCATCTTCTCACATGTCCCAGCTGACGGTGCCTACGAAGGACAACAGCGAAGAATCAGTCATTATTCCTCCAGATATGTACCCACAGTTACACAGAAGACTACACCACTCACAAAACCCTTCCTGTATGTGTGTTGAGTGTAGGCCTAGCTATGTGTGACGCAGAGGTAAATTAAGCCATGTGGGACCCTGAAATGGCGGCTGCCTGACCTCTAAACTGGGACAATGGGATTGTGGGGTAACTGCGCTGGCGTTGTACACCGTCGCGTTAGGCGGTCGTAGACCGCGGCACAATGCTGCATTTGTTAACATTGGACCCTATGGGTCCCAGGAGCCAATGAACAGGTGCGCCGGCGGTGATGATGCGCCCCGCCGTGGACGTCACCGCCATTTTCTATCTGTTCAATCACTAGATACCTGACCTTCGACAGGAGAGGACCTACACTGCAAGTGCTGCTGTGACCTCGGTCTGGAAGCAACGATGGCTGCTGCGTCTGGGGAAAGGGCCCCTGCCTTCACTGCACAGGAGTTGGAGAAACTGGTAGACGGGGTCCTCCCCCAGTACACTCTACTCTACGGTCCTCCAGACCAACAGGTAAGTACACAGGGAGCACGTTGTATGGGCTAGGCCTGGGTGGAGAGGGCTGGTTGGAAGAGGGAAGGGGGCAGAGTTCAGACAACATTAATGCATGGAAATGAATGGGCCACATGGCCAGAGTAGGGAGGGGGCCACTCACAACGACGGTGCAGTTGGTAATGACTGTTCCTCTTTCCTTGTGCATGTCATGTAGGTCAGCGCCCACCAGAAGAGGGACATTTGGCGTGCCATCGCCAAGGAGGTCCGGACCCTGGGGGCCCACCAGATACGGGGCACCCATTGCCGTAAGAGATGGGAGGACATTCGCCGCTGCAGCAAGAAGACGGAGGAGGCTCAGCTGGGGATGGCCTCCCAACGTGGGAGGGGTGCCCGTCGCACCATGACCCCCCTGATGTTCCGGATCCTGGCGGTGGCCTACCCGGAGTTGGATGGGCGCTTGAGGGCATCACAGCAGACACAAGGGGGTGAGTACAACCTCATTCTGCGGACTTTGCGTGCAGTGGAGGTGTCTGGGTGGGGGAGGTGGGCTGTCGGTGTCCCTAGGCCAGGGCGAGTTCGGTAGGCAAGGCCCCTCCGTAATGTAGGCCATGTGGCACTCTACCCCACCTCAGCAGAGTGCCAAGTCGAGGTATAGTTGCCCCTGTGGCATCCATGTGCGCAGATGTCCACCATTGCCATGTAGGCCATATCCCAGAAATTGCATGTGCAGAGGGCTGGAGCATGGCGTAATGCAGGGGGCTGCTGTGTCTGTCTTGTCCGCCAACTGTAGCGGTATGCCATGCACTAAAACTCTCTTTCTTCTGTCTCCCCCCCTTTTTCTGCTCTCCCTGTCCTTTTGTACATCAGCATCATCAGGCGGAGGTACAGTGGCACCGGAGCACGAGGGAGCTGCATCCCACAGGGCCATGGAGGGCCACACCACGGACTCTGAATGCACCAGTGGGACGGAGGGCAAGGGGAGCTTCACGTCGGCAACCGGATCACCAACCAGCGACACGGACTCGTTCGCCGATGGGGGCTCCCTTGTGGTGGCGGCACCATCTGTGCCCCCCACCTCTACAGGTACAGCCGCCACCTCCCCTACCAGCCCCGCCCTCCCTGCAGCCCCTCAGCGTTCGCCCCGTGCCCGCTCACCCAGGAGGGTGGGCATCACCTTCGCCCCAGGCACCTCAGGCCCTGCCCCAGTCACCCCTGCTGCCCTCAGTGAGGAGGCCATTGACCTCCTCGGGTCCCTCACTGTTGGGCAGTCTACCATTGTGAATGCTATCCAGGGTGTAGAACGAGAGTTGCAACACGACATTCATTCTGGTCAGGCTGTCCTTCAGTGAACCCTGCAATCTCTGGCCTCAGCACTGATGGCAGCCATTGTCCCTGTATCTAGCCTCCCCCCTCCAACTTCCTCCACCCAGACCCAATCTCCTGTACCTCAGCCCATCCCAAGCACACCTACAGACCAGCATGCACACAAGTCAGCACACACAAGTAGCTCAAGCACACATAGGCACCACACACACCACAGGCACTCACGCAAGCCTCACCCACGTACAGACACAGCAACATCCACTGCCTCCACTGTGTCCCCCTCCTCCTCTTCTCCCTCCCCCCTCCCAGTCTTGTCTACACACACACCTGCATGCACCACATTTACAGGCACCATGAATCGCACAAGGAGACCCAGCACCACAAGCCGCTCACCTGCACTCACCACCTCCACTGCCATTTACACGTCCCCTGTGTCCTCTCCCAGTGTGTCTGTGACGCCCCCTCCCAAAGTACACAAACGCCGGCAATCACTCACCCAACATCCATCCACCTAACGACAGCCTCCAGTACCTGCACCTGCACCCAAAACAGCTAAAGTGACACCTCCGACAACCACCTCCTCTTCCTCCACTCCCAGACTCCCTCCAGCTACCCATCCCAGTGTTCGTCAGAAACTGTCCCTCTGTAAAGTTGACCTTTTTGCCCCCACCCCCCCTCCAATTCATCAGTCCCGTCGTAGCGCCTCAGTCAAAAAGCCTCCAATACCAGTGGTGCGTGTTCAAGGTTTGTGGAGTGCACCGGCCACCAGGGCAGGCAGTATGACCCGGAGCCAAGGCACTGGCAGCCCACCCCCTGTAAAGGCTCTAAAATTGGAGAGTGGACGACGGGACAGTGTGAAGACTCCTGGTGGGACAACAACTCACATGGGTTCCAAGGGGATTGGAGAGTCAGCTGTGACTCCACCACAGGTGGGGAAGGGCCAGAGGAAGTCTGCCCAGCCTGTTGTGAGTGTCACGGCGGAGAAGTGCGCCATCATTTCCGGCGGTCGAGACACAACCGCAAGCACCGTCGTCACTGGTCCAGAGACCACCGCCGGAGTCACAGCCCAGGAGGGCCCAAGTATCGTCACTGGTCCAGAGACCACCGCCGGAGTCACAGCCCAGGAGGGCCCAAGTATCGTCACTGATCAGGAGACCACCGCCGGAGTCACAGCCCAGGAGGGCCCAAGTATCGTCACTGGTCAGGAGACCACCGCCGGAGTCACAGCCCAGGAGGGCCCAAGTATCATCACTGGTCAGGAGACCACCGCCGGAGTCACAGCCCAGGAGAGCCCAAGTATCGTCACTGGTCAGGAGACCACCGCCGGAGTCACAGCCCAGGAGGGCCCAAGTATCGTCACTGGTCAGGAGACCACCGCCGGAGTCACAGCCCTGGAGGGCCCAAGTATTGTCACTGGTCCAGAGACCACCGCCGGAGTCACAGCCCAGGAGGGCCCAAGTATCGTCACTGGTCAGGAGACCACCGCCGGAGTCACAGCCTAGGAGGGCCCAAGTATCGTCACTGGTCAGGAGACCACCGCCGGAGTCACAGCCCAGGAGGGCCCAAGTATCGTCACTGGTCCAGAGACCACCGCCGGAGTCACAGCCCAGGAGGGCCCAAGTATCGTCACTGGTCAGAAGACCACCGCCACCGCCGGAGTCAGTGCCCTGGAGGACCCCAGCTGCCACAGCCCCGCTGGGCAATGATGAAACGTCATGCCACACACCAATGCCCAGTGTAGAGAACGTCATGCCACACACCAATGTCCAGTGTAGAGAACGTCATGCCACACACCAATGCCCGTATCAGAATTTCACAACCGCCATGGCTAAACACCGCTGAACAGTCCAGAACCGCCATGGCTAAACACCGCTGAACAGGGCAAAGATCGCTATGTCAAAGCACCGCTGAACAGGGCAAAGACCGCCATGGCAAAGCACCGCTGAACAGTCCAGAACCGCCATGGCTAAACACCGCTGAACAGGGCAAAGACCGCCATGGCAAAGCACCGCTGAACAGGGCAAAGACCGCCATGACAAAGCACCGCTGAAAAGTCCAGAACCGCCATGTCAAAGCACCGCTGAACAGGGCAAAGACCGGCATGGCAAAGCACCGCTGAACAGGGCAAAGACCGCCATGGCAAAGCACCGCTGAACAGTCCAGAACCGCCATGGCTAAACACCGCTGAACAGGACAAAGACCACCATGGCAAAGCACCGCTGAACAGGGCAAAGACCGCCATGGCAAAACACAGCTGAACAGGGTAAGCACTGGGTAGGAATGAATGGACCGCCAAATCAGGCATCCTTATCCCAGGTGCAGCTGGGACAGTGACAGGACAGGAACTTTCACAGGGGAGACTCATCCAGTCTGGGCACCAGTCCCCCCCAGTACCAGTGGAGATCTGCATCTACTTGAGAGACTGTGGCTTTGCACTCCCCAGGATGGCACAGTGGGCAAGCCACCCACTGTAGAGACTTGAGAGACTGTGGCTTTGCACTCCACAGGATGGTACAGTGGGCAACCCACCCACTGTAGAGACTTGAGAGACTGTGGATTTGCACTCCCCAGGATATATCAATGGGCATGGAGCCCCATCGTGGATCTGGCTTTGCTGTCATCCGGCTGAGGTGCCCCCCCTTCCCTTCCCCCTGAGGTGCCTGTAGTATTTCTATCTGATGCCCCGGCAGTGTTCTCTCCGATTGTGGTCAGGTATCCATTGTGGGCCTCGCCCATGCATTTTTGGACTGTTGATGCACGGACATTGTTATGTACATATCTCCACTACTTCTCGTATTGTATATAATTATGACTGATTTTCATATACATATCTGTATATTTTTGTATGACATGTATATTGCCACATTGCAATGTTTGACCAAATTTTGCTTTGTCCTTGCATTCTTCGGGGGGGATTGTGGGTTGTTACTGTGATTTTTGTGAATTCATTGGTGTGTATGTTGTAATATGCGAGGGTGGGGGTGTTCGGTGGGTGTCCCCCTAACTTTTGCCTCCCCTGTGTCGTAGGTGCAGTACTCACCGTTGTCTTCGGCGCCTACGTAGCTGTTGGTCGTAGAGGAGCAGAAACACAAGGGCAGGGAGCATTTGGAGTTCCGGGTCCATGGAGTCCTCGTTCCTCGTGGGATGTGTTCAGGTGAGCACTTTCCCATTGCAAAAGATGTTTCCGCCGTGTTTTTAACCACAGTGAATCCGCCCCAGAAAAGGTGGCGGATTGGCGAGTTGTGATACTATGGGCGGTACTTTGTCTTCCGCCTGTCTGTTGGCGGTGACCGCCGCGCTGCTTGTCTGTACCACCGTGGCGGGCGGTGTGTTAAAGTGGCTTTCTTTGTTGGCGGTTTCCGCCAGGGTCATAATTCCCTTTTTTTGTCCGCCGGCCTGTTTGCAGTATTACCGCAGCTTTAACACCGTCTGCCAGGATTGTAATGACCACCTTTATGTAGCACTAGCAAGCAGCATGTACACAAGTAAACTCGATGATGTAAAGTGAACATCAGAGTATGTAATACTGAGTTAGGTGGTATTTACCACTCCCAGTAATTACCAGGTGAGTGAAATACCTCACTCGTCAGTAAATTTCCAGCGGTCAAATCTGACAGAACTTTACAGGAGAAAACATTATGATAATAACTGTCACATTCCTCAAAAACTTAAAATACTGTTTATTGCACCTGATAAATTCCTGACCTTGGGACTCCAGACTAAAGGGAATGTTTGCTGAAGCACTTTTTTTGCAAGGTGCAGCTAACTATGGACACTGATTGTAATGAGAATGTTCAGATTATGTCTACTATATATAAATAGAATCTAGATCAAACAATGAACAATGGCAAAGCTCCACAGAGTGGTTTGGGGTTGTCATATCAGTCATATTTTACAGGGGTCTGTGAAATATTTTCATAATTCATAGTAGTATCTTACAAAAGGCACTTTAAAAAAGGAAAAATGCAAAATGAAACGCTATATCAATAAAGCATTCTTTTTAGTTATAGATGTTCAATATTTTTAGGAACACTTTTGCCAAAAAATGCTACAGAAAGCCCATGTGAATGGTGACTTCTCAGGTCAGTTATACAGTCAGCACCTTGTGATGCAGTTCATTCCTGAACACACTACCACTCCCTGGCAGTCCCATCTGCACAGTTTGACGGTATGACCTAGTCATGTGGTTACTTCGTTGTGTCAGATGATTAATCGCCTGCAGTGATGCCATGCAGCACATACTCAGTCCACGTCAATATGAAAGTGATGTCTTTCTATTAGTGCCTTTTAATTAAACATTCATTTATGTTTTACAAAATAAGTGCTATGTCACGATTATAATATAGATGGACTTTGGAGTCAGTGGATAGAGATCACTAGTTGTGATCACTTTTGTTTCTGACCAGGTCTGTATTTTATTAACTGGTTCAATGCAGATATAGTTTCCAAGTTATTTTTCGAGTCTGAGATATTGCTTGCCATTCCAGACTGCATTTGACATGCTATTTTCATCTCCCTTTGGTTCTGACGCACCTGAAGCACTTTTACCACCTCCAGAATAATTATAAACAGTTAATGTTCTTATTCAACCGAAAAGCATACTATTCTAGATCGGGATGGGAAGCAGACAACCCTTACTGTACTTCAAAAGTACACACAGTATCATCACCAGTGCATATCTTGTTCAGCTGCACCTCACCTACATTTACATTTTCCTGGTTTAGCCACCTGCTTATGGTAATGCTTTTTATTCAACAAGCCTCCCTGTCCTTCACAGTTCCCAGAATCGTTATTCCCATTGGAGTTCGGACATTCATTGGCTCTGCAACGCTCCCTTACAACTGTTATTGAACATGAATATTAAGGGACTGAATCACTATGGGGGTCATTCTGACCTTGGCGGTAAAAGGCCTATACCGCCGGTCAGAACTCCGCCATACTACCGCTGCGGCCGCGGTAAACCGCCACGGTCATTCTGACCACCAACTGTGAATCCGCCAAAAACCCGACATCCAAGGAAGGCCGCCTCATCAGCGGGCCGCGGAAAACTGGAGATGACCAAACCTCCACCGCCACGCCAACACAAACACGCCCATGCCATTCTGACCCACCAATCCACGCGGCGGTCTTTCAACCGCGGTATTCCATTGGCGGTACACACCGCCGCGGTCAAAATACACACACAGCTCCAAAACACTGCCACATTGGGCAATTTGAAATACACACACCTGACACACATACCAACAACACTCCCACACATCCATACAACTATAAAACACACACCCACATCACCCACAAACCCCTACGACCGAAGATCAGAGACGAAGGAGAGAGAGACACATCACAGAATAGAGAGCTACATCACACAGAGGCACACTACACCATCACACACACCACATAGAAGCACAAAGCACCACACACCAACACACTCATCACCATATACACCACCCCACACCTCATCCACAACACCCCATGGCACCCCAAAGGCACACACGCTTTTCGGACCAAGAACTCCGGGTCATGGTGGAGGAAATCATAAGAGTTGAACCCCAGCTCTTCGGCTCACAGGTGCAGCACACCACTATAGCCAGGAAGGCGGAGCTATGGCAGGGGATCGTGGACAGGGTCAACGCGGTGGGACAGCATCCCAGAAATCGAGACGACATCCGCAAACGCTGGAACAACTTAAGGGGAAAGGTGCGCTCGATGGTCTCGCGACACAACATCGCAGTGCAGAAGACTGGCAGGGGACCCCCACCCACTCCACCCGAATTCACAGCATGGGAGCAAGAGGTACTAAACATCCTGCATCCTGATGGCCTCGCTGGAGTACACGGAGGAATGGACTCTGGTAAGTACAATCTCAACTACTTCACCCCCCCCATCATGCTAACCCCCACCACCACCCTCACCCCCAACCCCCATCACACATCCTCCCTGAGAATGTCTCTCCAGCACAACCCACCCAACACCAACCCCTGCATGCCACCACAAACTATGGACACCCATCACCTAAGCATGACCACTGCACATACCCCCCCCCCAAAACACCCCCACAACACCTCCCCCAAGGGAATGACAGCACTGGGGGACAAGGGCACCCATAAATGGCACGCAATAGCACACACAGAAACAATAACTATACTCTCTTACCCCATGCAGGACCCGAACACCAACACACCGGCCAGGAGGGTCCAGAAATGTCCATCCCCCCCCCGGAAGAGGCCCCCAGTGATGACAGCAGCTCTGTCGACCTGGAACCTGATGACCAGCCCGGACCATCGGGGACCTCTGGACAGTCGGTTCCCCACACACAGGCCACAGCAGACCCAGCCCCCTCTGGGACCAACAGCACAGCTCCCACCCAGCGGGCCCATGCCTCTGTCTCTAGGACAGGTCAATCAGCAGTGTGTCTGCCACTACAGGGCACCCAGGCTAACCCACCACCCCAACAACAACAGGGACCTGGGGGCAGTGGTAGTGGGCACACCGTCCAGGGGACAGAGGCCGGGGGAAACCGGGCAACTCGGAGGGCTGCTGTGCGACAGGGGGGGGAGGAGAGGCCCAGGGAACCCACTCTCCAAGAGGCCCTCACCACCATCATGGCAGCCTACCACCACTCCCAAGAGACGATGGCGACGGTACTGGCCAGGTTCCAGGAGATCCAGGCACAGCAGGAGGAACGCTACATGGGGTTCACCAATCAACTCACCAACATCTCTACCGCTATGGGGAGCATAGTCCAGGCCCTCAACCGGATAGAAGACACGTTGCGGGACCATGTGGCACCACACAGGGCCCCTGTCACTAGCCAGGAACAGCCTACCACCTCCGCCGGCGCTAGTGGACAGGAGGCCCCACCACAACGACAGGCCACCAGAACCCCACCTACTGCTGAAGAACAACCACCCCGCAAGAGGAGCCTGAGATCAAAAAAATCGACAGAGTAGGATGTCAAGACCCCCGCCAGCATGAGATACCGCCTGAAGTCATCCCACTGTCCCACATTGCCACCCTGTCCAACCTTGAACTGCCCCTGCTCCATCCTTCCACAGGCATATGGACAATGCACCTGTGAGACTGAGAACTGGACTCTGCCATGGCCATTACTCCACCCCCACCCATCACTGTGTTTATATCATGTACCATTATCTAGCACAAAAAATAAATCACTCAATGCACTGAAATCAAACAGGAGTCAGGCTGTATTATTTACAAATGTATAACACATTACCGATCAATTACTTTCTGTTAACTTTGTGCTGAACACATACCGAGATCAATAAGCATTAGTCCATGGGCTAACCAAGCAGAAGTCACGCAGTGGGTCATACAGCACTGAAAAGGGAAGGGAAAATCAAACATCAGTTTAAAAGAACTGGGGGGTCATAGACAAAGTTGAGAAGCAGGAGGCTTTCAGGAAAAGTAAAATGGCGTGGGTGATTCTTACCTGTGTGCTACTGAAAATACTGTTGGATAACTCTGTCCCTGTTGTCTGTGTCGTCCTCTGAGGCTTCCTCCTCTTCACTCTCCGCAGGCTCCACAGCTGCTTCAACACCACCATCTGGACCATCCTCCTGCAGGAAAGGCACCTGACGTCGCAATGCCAGATTGTGAAGCATACAGCAGGCCACGATGATCTGGCACACCTTCTTTGGTGAGTACATCAGGGATCCCCCTGTCATATGCAGGCACCTAAACCTGGCCTTCAGGAGGCCAAAGGTCCTTTCTATGATCCTCCTAGTTCGCCCATGGGCCTCATTGTACCGTTCCTCAGCCCTGGTCCGGGGATTCCTCACTGGGGTCAATAGCCAAGGCAGGTTGGGGTAACCAGAGTCACCTATTAGCCACACACCGTGTCTCTGTAGCTGTTCCATCACATAAGGGATGCTGCTATTACGCATCACATACGCGTCATGCACTGACCCAGGGAACATGGCATTCACATGGGAGATGTACTGGTCAGCCAAACAGACCACCTGGACGTTCATAGAATGGTAACTTTTCCTGTTTCTGTACACCTGCTCATCGTCTTTTGGGGGGACTAAGGCTACATGGGTCCCATCAATGGCACCAATTATGTTGGGAATATGTCCAAGGGCATAAAAATCACCCTTCACAGTGGCCAAATCAACCTCCTCAGGGAAAATAATGTAACTCCGCATGTGTTTCGTCAGGGCAGACAACACTCTAGACAAAACTTTTGAAAACATAGGCTGAGACATTCCAGATGACATGGCCACTGTTGTCTGGAATGAGCCACTTGCAAGAAAATGGAGGACTGACAGAACCTGCACCAGAGGGGGAATTCCTGTGGGTTGGCGGATGGGGGACATCAGGGCTGGCTCAAGCTGGGCACACAGTTCATGGATAGTGGCACAGTCAAGTCGGTATCGTAGTATGATGTGGCGTTCTTCCATTGTCGACAGGTCCACCAGCGGTCGGTACACGCGAGGATTCATCCTTCTCCTCGCAAGTCCCAGCGGACGGTGCCTAGGAATGACAACATGGAGCACAGAGTCAAGCCAATCACTGGTACGTTCACCACAGCTTGCATAGCACACGGTTATCTATGTTTTGAAAGGCGTGTATGTGTGGCAATGCAAGGCCTAGGCCTGTGTGTCGCAGTAGAAATTATGCCATGTGGGCCCTTGAAATGGCGGCTGCCTGACCTGTGAAGTGGGACAATGGGATGTGAGGTCAATGCGCTGGCGGAGCACACCGTGGCGGTAGGCGGTCGAAGACCGCTACACGGAGCCGCATTGGTTAACATTGAAGCCTATGGGTTTCAGTAGCCAATGACGAGGTGCGCCGGCGGTAGCGGTACGCACCGCCGCGGTACGCACCGCCGCAGGCGTGACCGCCATTTTCTATCTGCCTAATCACTCGAGACCTGATCATCCACAGGAGAGGACCTATACTGCAAGTGCTGCTGTGACCTCGGTCTGGAAGTGACAATGGCTGCTGCGACTGGGGAAAGGGCCCCTGCCTTCACGTCTGAAGAGTTGGAGAAGCTCATGGATGGGGTCCTCCCCCAGTATGCGTTACTCTACGGTCCTCCAGACCAACAGGTAAGTACACAGGGTGCACATGGAATGGGCGATGCCTGTGTGGAGTGGGGTGGATGTAAGTTGGTGGGGTGGGGGGCGAATGAGGAGTGCAACGCACGACAGATGAGAGCATGTGCCATATGGCAAGGTTGGGGAGGGGGGGCCAATCACATCTAACATGCAGTAAGTTGATGAATGTTTCCTTCCCACCCTGTACATGTCACATAGGTCAGCGCCCATCAGAAAGTCGAGATTTGGCGTGCCATCGCCAAGGAAGTCCGGGCCCTGGGGGTCCACGTCAGACGGGCACCCACTGCCGCAAGAGGTGGGAGGACATCCGCCGCGAAACCAGGAAGACCGCTGAGTCACTGCTGGGGATGGCCTCCCAACCTAGGAGGGGTGCCAGTCGTACCCTGACCCCCCTGATGTCCCGGATCCTGGCGGTGGCCTACCCTGATTTGGATGGGCGCTTGAGAGCATCACAGCAGACACAAGGGGGTGAGTATCAGCACATTCTGCTATCTTTCTGCGCAGTGGAGGCGTCTGGGTGGGGGAGGAGGGTTGTGGGTGACAGGCCAGGGCGCTTTCTGTAGTGTAGTCCTCTCCCTTAGGCATGACCCTGTGCTCCCGGCCCCCACCTCTGTAGGGTGACAAGTACAGCTATTGATGGTCCAGCCTCACACATCTGCGCGTTTGTCGTCTCTTGACCTGTTGTCTTAGTTAGAAGTACTGAGTAGTGTACCCCGAATGCGCGGCTTAGTGCATGAGGCTCCTGTGTCTGTCCTCTCCGCCAACAGTGTTGACATTGCATGCACTCAACCTGGTCTTCTTTTTTCTCCCCCCACCCTTCTTCTTCATCTTCTTGTGCATGTGTGCATTAGCATCATCAGGCGGAGGAGATTTGGCATCGGAGCACGAGGGAGCTGCAAGTCACAAGGCCCCGGTGGGCCCAGGAACAGACACCGAGGGCACCAGTGATCCGGAGGGCGAGGGGAGCACCACAACGGGGACCGGTGGTGAGAGCAGCGACACAGACACGTCCTCGGATGGGTGCTCCCTAACGGTGGCGGAAACATCCGGGACCCCCGCCTCTACAGGTACAGCCGCCACCCAGCGCACCAGCCCCGCCCTCCCTGCAGCCCCTCAGCCTACGCTCCGTGCCCGCTCACCCAGGAAGGCGGGCGTCTCCTTCGCCCCAGGCACCTCAGCCCCTGCCACCCCTGCTGCCCTCAGTGCGGAGCTCATTGACCTTGTGAGGACGCTCATTGTTGGGCAGACTACCCTTTTGAATGCCATCCAGGGGGTAGAAAGGGAGGTGCATCGGAGCAATGCCTACCTGGAGGGCATTCATTCGGGTCAGGCTGCCCATCAACGATCGTTCACTGCTCTGGCCTCAGCACTGACGGCAGCCATTGTCCCTGTTTCCAGCCTCCCTCTTCTGACTGCCTCCAGCCTGTCTCTGTCTCCTGTTCCTCAGCCTATCCCATCCACACCATCTGACCAGCCTGCACACACCTCAACACCCGAGGGCAGCTCATCCAGACACAAGCACCACAGATCCCACAAACACTCACCCAAGCAACACCCAGATGCAGACATTCCAACAGTCACTGCCACCCCTGTGTCCCCCTCCTCCTCGTCTCCCTCCTCCCTCCCTGTAACGTCTACACTCACACCTGCATGCACACCAACATCAGCCAGTGCTTCCATCACCACCACACCCTCCTGTACAGTCCGCACGCGTGCAGTCACCACCCCCACTGCCATTTACACGTCCCCTGTGTCCTCTCCCACTGTGTCTGTCACCCCCTCTTCCAAGACACACAAACGCAGGCAGCCACCCACCCAACAGCCATCCACCTCACGACAGCCTACAGCACCAGCACCTTCACCCAATGACAGCACACCTGACGCTCCTACAACCACATCCTCTTCCTCCACTCCCATCACCACTTCTCCTACCCTTTACGTTGGCCATAGAAAACTTTTCCTGGCTAATCTGGACCTCTTTCCCTCCGATGACCTACCCCCTCCATCTGCAAAGAGTCCCAAGAGCACCACAGCCACCACCAGCCCAGCTTCGGGTGTCACTGTTGTGCATGGGTTCTGGAGTCCACCCTTTGCCAGCAGTGACACCTCAATCAGCAGCAAGGACACATCCAGCCCCCCCCCCCGGCAAGAGGACCAGGAAACACAAGGGCCGCCGTGCGAGGACTGACACGGCTGCCCCCAAGGAGCAAAGTTCGCCCACTTCACCAGCCACATCATCTAGGGGAGGCAAGGGCCCGAGAGCCCCATCTAAGGAGCGTAAGGGCAGCAGGGCGGAGAAGTCAGGCAGCAGGAGCGCGGAGCAGGTGGGCCCCACATGCCACATCCCAGCTGGAAAGGAGGACACCAAAGGGCCCAGGACTCCGTCCCCGAAGGGTCCAGAAGCATCACGGTCGGAGGGCGACTGAGCAGGGAGTCCAGGCCAGGTCTGGCTCCCTTGACCTACTGGATGTGCACCGCTGAACAGGGCCCGCCGTGCAGAAGAGCACCGCTGAACAGGGCCCGCCGTGCAGAAGAGCACCGCTGAACAGGGCCCGCCGTGCAGAAGAGGACCGCTGAACAGGGCCCGCCGTGCAGAAGAGGACCGCTCCGCTGGGCCCCGCCGTGAAGATAGGCACCGCTGAACAGGGCCCGCCGTGAAGATAGGCACCGCTGAACAGGGCCCGCCGTGCAGAAGAGCACCGCTGAACAGGGCCCGCCGTGCAGAAGAGGACCGCTCCGCTGGGCCCCGCCGTCTCAAGCACCGCTCCGCTGGGCACCGCCGTCTCAAGCACCGCTCCGCTGGGCCCTTCCTGTCAAGCACCGCTCCGCTGGGCCCCGCCGTCTCAAGCACCGCTCCGCTGGGCCCTTCCTGTCAAGCACCGCTCCGCTGGGCCCCGCCGTCTCAAGCACCGCTCCGCTGGGCCCCTCCATCTCAAGCACCGCTCCGCTGGGCCCTTCCTCTCAAGTACCGCTCCGCTGGGCCCCGCCGTCTCAAGCACCGCTCCGCTGGGCCCTTCCTCTCAAGCACCGCTCCGCTGGGCCCCGCCGTCCAAGCACCGCTCCGCTGGGCCCCGCCGTCTCAAGCACCGCTCCGCTGGGCCCTTCCTCTCAAGCACCGCTCCGCTGGGCCCTGCCGTCTCAAGCACCGCTCCGCTGGGCCCTTCCTCTCAAGCACCGCTCCGCTGGGCCCCGCCGTCCAAGCACCGCTCCGCTGGGCCCCGCCGTCTCAAGCACCGCTCCGCTGGGCACCGCCGTCTCAAGCACCGCTCCGCTGGGCCCTTCCTCTCAAGCACCGCTCCGCTGGGCCCTTCCTCTCAAGCACCGCTCCGCTGGGCCCTTCCTCTCAAGCACCGCTCCGCTGGGCCCCGCCATCTCAAGCACCGCTCCGCTGGGCACCGCCGTCTCAAGCACCGCTCCACTGGGCCCTTCCTCTCAAGCACTGTTTATGGTTCACTGTGCCCACCATGCCTCCTCCTTGAGCAGTGGAGACTGTCATCCACCAGATGGACTGTGGCTTTGCACTCCCCAGGATGGTACAGTGGGCAACCCACCCACTGTAGAGACTTGAGAGACTGTGGCTTTGCACTCCCCAGGATGGTACAGTGGGCAACTCACCCACTGTAGAGACTTGAGAGACTGTGTCTTTGCACTCCCCAGGATGGTGAAGTGGGCAACCCACCCACTGTAGAGACTTGAGAGACTGTGGCTTTGCACTCCCCAAGATGGTACAGTGGGCAACCCACCCACTGTAGAGACTTGAGAGACTGTGGCTTTGCACTCCCCAGGATGGTGAAGTGGGCAACCCACCCACTGTAGAGACTTGAGAGACTGTGGCTTTGCACTCCCCAGGATGGTGAAGTGGGCAACCCACCCACTGTAGAGACTTGAGAGACTGTGGCTTTGCACTCCCCAGGATACATCAATGGGCATGGTGGCCCATTCGTGGATCTGGCGTCGTGGACTCATGTGGCTGTGGTGCCTCCCCCGTCCCTTCCCCCTGAGGTGCCTGTAGTTTATTCATCAGATGCCCCTGCAGTGTTCTCTCCAAAGGACTCAGGTCTCCTGTGTGGGCTTTGCCCTTGTGTCGCTACACTGTAGCCCACGGACTGTTCCATTTAACTTTCATGTACAGGACTAATTGCCTCGGTTCTCCATGGCAGTGTATATAGTATCATTTTGTTATGGATATTTTGCATAGTTGACCGCTCCATATCAGAGTCTATTTTTTATATAAAATTTTCATCCCAATTTATTTCTGTCTTTGCATTCTTAAGGGGGGTTTGGGTGGTGTCACTGTGCATTGTTGCTCTGCATTAGTGTTTACATAGTTTGGGGGGGTGGGGGTCGCATATGTGTGTGCCGTAAGCTTCACTCCTCCCCCCTCCCGTGTGTCATAGGTGCAGTACTCACCGTTGTCGTCTGCGCCGGAGTTCGTACTCGTGGTAGATGAGAAGGTAGACGAGAGCAGGTAGGATGTTTAATTCGGGTTCCATGCTGTCCTCCTTCCTCGTGGAGTGTGTTTTGGTGTGTGTTTTCCCGTTCGTAGTCTGTTTCCGCCGTGTTTTTATCGGCGGGGCTCCCGCCCCGGAAAAGGTGGTGGATTGGTGAGTTGTGATACTGTGGGCGGTACATTGTCTGCCGCCTGCCTGTTGGCGGTGACCGCCACGCTGTTTGTCTGCACCGCCGCGGCGGTCGGAGTGTTAATGTGGCGGGCTGTGTTGGCGGTTCCCGCCAGGGTCAGAATTCCATTTTTTCGACCGCCGGCCTGTTGGCGGGTTGGCCGCCGCTTTATCACCGACCGCCAGGGTTAGAATCACCCCCTATGTATTTTAGCGTGCGCTTCCTAGTGACTGGGGGCCTGATTTAGAGTTTGGCGGACAAGTGCCTTTGGATGTAATGCACTTTCAATACGGCGAATGGGATACATATGACATTTGTGACAAAGAAACATGGCTACTGAACTGTAAATCAGGCCCTAAGTATGCACATTCTACATACTGGATAAACGCTTTTCCCACTATACAAAGTCCCTGTGTTATACACGTTGAGTTTAAACAGCATCATTTATGGTCACTTTGAGGCTAAGTAGGACAGGAAGTGTGGATAGCTATGCGCCAAAATGCCAGGAATAGCAAAAATAACATTACACATCTTTTGACCCCAGCTGACACCAAATGGTTGACCCCTTTACTCACCCTTACCCTCTCAATAACTTCCTAATGCCGCTGAAAGCCTATGGTAAAGGAAATAAATTAAAACTTAAGGAATAAAACAGCTATGTTAGAGACTTGTTTTAACTTCTTCTTCTACCTTTGCTTTATGATCCCTGTGACCAATGGATGCGTGAGCAATGCCAAAAGTATCAAAGGGCATAGTAGGTGTAATCACTGTAGGACAAGTCACAGTACTGCCCCTTCTCTGAGGGGGCTGTGCCACACACATCCCCAGACCCCGCCCTCACAGACCTTACCATTCAGGTGACCCTGCTAATCAAAGGGAGATCGGCATGCACACCTTCATGTCAGTTCTACCCCAGTACTGTATCTGCGTTATTTGTCATGCGCCCTGCAGCACCCGGCATGGCCCAGTCACTGCTACACCTAGCTATCACTTAGATCAGAACATCCCTACAATCTAGCCGCTGTTCTTAGTGTTTAAGTCAAGGTTGAGAAGATGGGAATACAAGCACAAAGTATGCACATTGTGCAGTTTGCTGTTGCTGCATCCTACTTTCAATAGTGATCTGCAATAGCCTGTTATGTCTGGATGTTACACTAAACGTCCCGCACCCAGAATAATGAGTGCTTGCCTTTACCATTGTCATGTCAGAACACTGTGAGCAAGACTGTGCTTTATCAGGCTCCTATTATCACTAATGTATGTTAGTTCTGTTGTAAATGTTGATGTGAGAGCTTCAGAACCTCCCAGTCTCTGTACCATTCTCTTCAAGGATTTGTTGTCCCCATTGATCTTCACCTAGCTATCTTTCCTACATATGAACCTGAGTTTAATTAGGTCTGATAATAAACAAAGGGACTAAGGGCATCATTTATATCTGGTGGACTGCCTCCCATTCCACCAGGGAGATAGAGCAAGTACCTCTGTCTGCAAGACTGAGGGTCCGCCCACCAAATTTATAAATGGATTAAGAAGATCTGTCCACAGTTGAGGAGATTCATTAATTTGAGTATCACAGATACACCTAAGCCTCCATACACTTTAACTCCTGCTTCTTCCTTCTCCAACTCCTCTCCTTTCAAATGGCAATATTCACCAACATTAGAGTGGCACTTTACTAACATTTTAAAAACCTTACATGAGAAAGATACCACACATCTCCCTTCCAATAATTAAAGAAATAGGGTACTGGAAACACACCTAGAAGAGAAACTATTCCCAACATTTTCAGGGACCAACAACATACATTTATATATACACAACACAAAGGTGAAAGTATATGTTTTATATATTCAAAAGCTTTTAGATAGGTAAACAATATTAGCTCTATACGTCAGAGTAGAAGCTATGGTTAAGGCATAGACTTTCAAATTGCCATTTAAGAAACAACAGAAGGATCAAATATAGTCTTTCAAACAGCCAGGTTTGTTTTAACATCTTCCACCTTTTCTCACATGCACTTTATCAGCCCCATTAAAGATTTTCTCTTTTAATCCACCGCCATCATGATCCTAAGGAATTACCATGCCTGGCAATTTTGCGACTGTGTTGAGATTCCACACTCCATGATCTTCTGTTCTGACTGCATTTATGAATACTTTAATCATCTTCATAGATGGCAAAAACTTTGCATGTAGTGAAGTTGAACATTTCTTAGGATATCTTATTCTCATTATGTCCCCACTCATACATCCATCTTCTTTACAGCTTTGAGTATATTAAATCTCCTATTACCTTCAAACATTTTCTTCAGTTCCACACCATCCTTCTCCTGCCCATCATGTTCCACACTCATACCACTCTTAATTTTGTCATAGTGAGGACATCACCTCCACCATAAAATCCATCCACTCGGGAGCTCCCATAGACCTTTGCTTCCACTACATCTTCAAACTTGGAAACCAAAGAATCAGCCAGGAACTTACCACTCTGTTTAACACCTCTATCAACACTGCAACATTTCTCAACAGCTGGAAACAAGCCAAAGTCAGACCACTGCTCAAAAAACCCTCCAGCGACCCCAGCAAACCCAAAACCTACCAGCCTATCTCCCTGCTACTATTCCTAGTGAAGGTATTGGAAAAAATCATCAACAAGCAACTCATGTCATACCTGGAGTAGAAAAAACTACTCAATGCCTCCCAATCCGGCCTCTGCAGCAATCACAGCACCAAAAATGCCCTGTTTGCAGCCACCAAAGACATCTGAACCCTCCTCGACCAAAGACAAACAGCAGCCGTGATCCTCCTTGACCACTTGGCAGCCTTCTACACTCTATCCCACCATATGGTGATCAAAACACTTCACCACATCGGTGTCCAAGGGGAGCGCTCAGATGAATCACCTCCTTCCACACCTGAAGAACCCAGAAAAACTACCTCCCACTTTTCATCTCCGAGCCCAAGGATATCAACTGCGGTGTCTCTCAGGGCTTCTCCCTCAGCCCACCACTCTTCAACACATATATGAGCCCGCTGGCCAACATCGTCAGAGCCCACAGTTTCAACATAATTTTCTACGCAGATGACACCCAACTCATCCTCTCACTTACCGATGACCCCTCCACTACCAGAACCAGCTTCCACAGTTGCATGAAAAGCGTTGCTGATTGGATGAAGAACAACTGCCTATAGCTGACCACAGACAAGACAGAAATACTGATCTTTGGCAACAGCAGCAACACATAGAATGACTCCTGGTGGCATATCGAAATCATAATTGACAGCAAGCTCACCATGAAATCACAGATCAATGCTATCTCCTACACCTGCTTCCTCACTTTGCACATGTTACATAAGATCTTCAAATCGCTACCTCTACACACGACACGAACCGTGACACAGGCCATCATCACCAGCCGACTAGACTACTGCAATGCCCTCTATGTAGGAATCGTCACACACCTCCTACAGAGACTTCAGACCATACAGAACACCCCAGCCAGACTCATTCTGAGCCTTTCCTGATAAAACCACATCACACCCCACCTCAGGCAACTCCACTGGCTCTCCGTACAGTACAATGTCAATTCAAGTTGCTGATTCACACACACAAGGCTCTACACAACAAAGGACCCATGTATATTAATCACCGCCTGAACTCCCAACCATCAAGAAGACTACACTTTGCCTCCCTTTCACTTGCCCCTACTCCCCACATCTACTGAAGCAGAAGTGGAGGACGCCCATTCTCTCATGTTGCAACACACAACTGGAATAGCCTCCCCACACATCTCAGGACCATTACCTCACTCCTGCAATTTCAAATGGCCCTCAAGACCTGGCTGTTCGAATAAGCCTCTGGGACCTGCAAGCGCCTGGATATCCTACTGGGTAATTAGCCACTCTTTATAAATCTTGATTGATTGATTATTACGTCCATGAGGGACAAACCAATGAAAAGAGAGGAGGAGAAGCCTTTTTGTTCAAAAATCCATTCAAGGAAACCAATCACCTCTTTTGTCTCAATAGAACCTGTCACCTTAACCTCTAGACAAAAGGCCAAGGCAATGTCACTTTGTTACACTTCAAGCATTCCATACGCTTTTTCACAGCTCTTCCAGCTTGTTTATCCACCCAGGGCCTCCAATACATTTTTCACAGTCTCTCCTTTGTTTTAGAAATGCTTGATGACTATGATGGGTAAATGCTATCAGATGACCCATTACAGACGCCAGAAGAATCATTCTCGTCCCTCGTAGTAACAACCCAAGCAAGTTCACTCCTGACTTTCCAAAATGCCTTCAAGGATTCCTTCAACTTCATATGTTCCTTCCAAACATCTTTGATGCATTTGATCACAAGCTTCAACTCCACATCATTGCGGAGTTCAACAACCCATTCATCCTCTTTCATAATGCTGTCCCTCATCAGACCTACCACATCATCATCATTTTCACAAACGCTATGTTATGATCTGTTTCTGTACTTCAAGCTGGATTCTGGACAGCTTTCCCAATTTAACGGACTGCACAGGAGCTACTGCTTTCGGTGCTCTCCCTCTGACAATAAGGAGACTCCAATGACACAGTGAGAAGTGCTCCAATGCAAGCTGTAAGATGATTGTTGGAAATGGCCTTTCTGCAGGGTCACCCCCAAAACGTTTGCCTTCCTCCTTCCCTTTTTCTGACCTAATTTCTGCTGGCTTTGGGACTCTTCACACTTTACCACTGCTAATCAGTGCTAAAGTGCATATGCTCTCTCCCTAAAACATATTACCATTGGCTTATACCCAATTGGCATATTTAATTTACATGTAAGTCCCTAGTAAAATGCACTACATGTGCCCAGGGCCTGTAAATTACATGCTACTAGTGGGCCTGCAGCACTGATTGTGCCACCTATATAAGTGGCCCCTTAACCATGCCTCAGGCCTGCAATTGCAAGGTCTGTGCGTGCAGTTTCACTGCCACTTCGACTTGGCATTTAAAAGTACTTGCAAAACCTTAAAATCCCCTTTTTCCACAAATAAGTCACCCCTAAGATAGGTCCTGGGTAACCCATAGGACATGGTGCTGTGTAGGTAACAGGCAGGATATATGCCTGTGTGTTTTATATGTCCTGGTAGTGGAAAGCTCCTAAATTCGTTTTACACTGCTGTGAGGCCTGCTCCTTTCATAAGATAGCATTGGGGCTACCCTCATATACTGTTGAGTGGTCGATTCTAATCAGAACGGGGTAAATAGGTCATGTTTAGTCTAGGAAGCTGGCTCTGTATATACTATATCAAAATGAGATATAGGCCCTCATTATGAACATGGTGGCAATCACCGCCGACTACAGTGGTGACGTTGAACAGAAGACCACCAGTGACGGTGAACAGCACACCGCCGTATAATGATGCCAAAATCAAAAACCTCAAAAAATCCTGCAACCTCCAGCCACCGCCAGGGCCCATGATGGCGGAAAGGCTATACACCTTACCCCGCCATCGCAAAGCAGAAAAATACTCCGCCCACCAAATAACGATGCACAAATCACCGTGGCAGATAGTGGATGGCGAATGACCATTAGCGGTATGGACCACCACGGCCTGCAATGGGACCCAACAGCAAGAAATGTACACATTGGCAAGCTTGAAACCCACACACCTGACATACATCCACAACACTATAAAGCACTCACATACACACCCCAACAATCCTTTGCAGCGCCAATTGCATGAATGAAACTGACAACACTACACGCAGAGAACACAACATAACAAAAGTCACACACATACACAAAAGCACCCTCACCAATTCTCCCAGAACAGCACACCCATAACACACACCATGGCATCCCCAAAGCACCCACGCTTCACAGATTGGGAGCTAAGGACCATGGTGGACAAAATGCTGAAGGTCCAGCCACAACTTTTCAGGACACAGGTGCAGCAGACAGCCATCGGCAGGAAGATGGAGTTACGGCAGACGATTGTCAACAAGGTTAACGCAGTGGAAAACCATCCACGCACAAGGGACGAGATCTGCAAGTGATGGATCGACCTGCGCAGGAAAGTGAGGTCGATGGCATTCAGGCACAACATTGAGGTCCAGAAGACTGGGGAGGACCCCCAACTATACCCCCCAAATACACTTTCAGGGAGGAAAAGGTACCGGCCATCCTGCACCCTGAGGGCCTCACTGGACTCACTGGACGAATGGACTTGGGTAAGTCATCTAAAATTACTCCATATCCACCACACCTGTAATGCATGCACCACTCCACCCCTCCAACTACCACCAGGACCACTACCCCACCCAGGCCACAATCACTACATCCAGTCACCCTACATTCCCACAAACCCACTAACAGGCCCACATCCCTCCCCCTGTGCACAGTCACCTACCCCTGCAAGGATTCACAATGGCACTCCTGCACCTACACTGCACCTCCACATCCCATGCCAAATAAAAGGATAATCCCACAAAAGCTCCCTGCATGGCCCGACAGGGGAATAAACAGCACAAAATATGGCAGAGCTTTGCATCCATTTTCAAATCAGTACATGTCCATTCCCTCCCACAGGCACCACCACCCATGCCACCCTGACAGAAAGGCCAAGGAGTGCCAGCATCCCACAGGGAACCAGAGGCCCCACTCAGGAGACTGGAGGGAGATGTATGGACAGTGAGGAATACCCTGGCCCGTCACACAGTCCTGGACTGTCACCATCCAGCAGCCCCACCCAGGATACCACTGAAACCCTTACCAACCAACCACCACCATCAGCTCTGGCCAAACGACCCTACACCAGTGTGTCCAGGCCACAGACTGGCAGACCACATGTACAGAGGCCAGAGTCTCCACCAACCAACAGGCAGGATAATGATGCCCCCAGTGCAAGTGGGACTGCCAGACCTGTGCAGGGGACACAGACAAAGGGGGCAAGGGTCAGTGCGAGGGCATCAGATGCCCAGGGGAGAGGCCAAAGGATGGATGCTGCAGCCCAGGAGGTGATCAAATAGGACCTGGGAGCATACCACCATACCCAAAACAGGATGGGCCAGGTCCTGGCCACCCTGGAGCAGAATAAAAGGCTGCAGATAGCACAAAACCAAGAGGCCATGGAGCAATGGAAGAAGTTCAATGCCATCATGGCCACCATTGCAGGGGTGCTGCAGCACCACTACACTAGCCAGCTTGAGACCCCCATACACCTGGAAGCCCCTACCACTTCCCAGGACACAGACCTGCCATCCACATATGCAGCAGCTGCTGGACTGGTGGAACTGGCAGAGGACACACAGGAGACCAGCACCCCTAGCCCTGCAGCCCAGCACCAGTCCCTCAAACGTGCCCTCAGACCCAGATATGGCACTGGAACACCTGCCAAGACCAAGGCCCTGCTAAGAAGTAACTCTGCCCTGATTTGTCTCCCAAGTGTGCCACTGTGCTACCATGTTGACCCACCAATACCAACATACCAACTAGCAAAGCACATATGGGCCAATACCCAATGCCACCAACCGCTGAGCCCATGTACCTGGTATGGATATGCACCATGAGCCCATAAAATGTACGTCCCCTATGAGTTTGTATGCATTAGCCAGTCAATTCCATAGTCATACCTTTATTGCAGGAATGATACCCCACGCACAACAGTGTCTGAAGTAAGTCAACATTTACACCATTTTGTTTTTCCTGGCACATGCCCCTTCAGTCTTCAGTGAACAGTGTCAATGATACAGACACCACATCCTCAAGCAAATGAGTCAGACGAACATTATGCAGTGCAGACAATAGCATCAGGGAACAGTACCTCATAGTCACTGGAAGTATAGGCGGATCAGCTGGTTCCTGGAGTTGACATCTTCCTCCTCTTCATCCTCACAATTACTCTAATCCCCTATCAGAGGTTGCAGGTCTGGATGTACAGCACCCTCCTCCTCTAGAAGGGGGATAGCTCTCCTCACAGAAAAGTTGTGCAGCATGCAGCAGGCCACCACTATTTTACTCACCTTCCCAGGGCCATAGCAATGGGATCCCCCAGAGAAATGGAGGCAACGGAATCTAGCCATCAGGAGATATAAAGGCCCATATATATACTTTTTGATGCAAATCAGCGCCAGGGCAGATTTGCGTCAAAAAGTTTACCGCCGGCTAACGCCATTCCAACACGCCAACCGGGCGCCTTATTTATGGAATGACGTTAGCCGGCGCTGCGGCCTGGCTTGCGTCAAAATAAATGACTCAGACCGGGCAGTGAAGGTGTAGGGAAGAATGGGGGTTGTGCGTCAAAGAATGGTGCAAGTCAGGTTAGAGTAAAAAATACTGGCTCCAACCTGACCTGCGTCATTTTTTGACTCACAACCCCCATGGAAATGACTCCTGTCTTAGCAAAGACAGGAGCCATGCCCCCTGCCCAATAGCCATGCCCAGGGGACTTCTGTCCCCTGGGCATGGCCATTGGGCACAGTGGCATGTAGGGGGGCCCAAGTTACGTCCCCCTCAATGCCACTCTAAAAAAATAAATAAATATACTTACCTGCATTCACCATTGGTGGGTCCCCCCATCCATGGATTTCCTCCAGGGGTGGGCTAGGGTGGCAGGGGTGTCCCTGGGTACAGGGGAGGGCACTTGTGGACTGATTCCGTGGTCTCCCACCATGGAAAAGAGCCCACAGGTCCCTTAACGCCTGCCCTGACCCAGATGTTAATTTTTGACGCAAATCAGGGTTTACGTCATTTTCCAGCTCTGCCTCCAAGTGGTGCGCCATTTTTGCCAGGTTGGATAAATATGGCGCACAGGTGTTTAAGTAATTTTTTAGATAGGAACGCCTACCTTGCATTTCATTAACACAAGGCAGTTTCATGCATCCAGAAAATGATGCACACTGATAAATGTTGACGTTAGCGGGGTCTAACATCAAAGTATAAATATTGTGTTAGGTTTGCTCCAATTTTTTTTTTTTTAAATGACGCAAACCAGATGCAAGCAGAGTATAAATATGCCCCATAGTGCGCTCAATTACCCTCCTAGTAGGTCCATGGCCCTCATTATAATTCCTCTCTGCATCTGTCCTGGGATTTCTCACAGGTGTCAGGAGCCATTGCAAGTTCGGGTATCTAGAATCATCTGCAAAAATGACTGATAGGGGACCTTAACATAATGCCATTACTTGCATACAGGCTGGTTGTCAGCTATGTACAGATCCAGTGTCATACACACTCACCTATGAGCCATCCTCTGTCCCCTTGTGGTTCTCCCATCAAGTACACTGCTGTTACTCAGGACAAAGGAATCATGGATTGGTCCTGGAAACCTGGCATTGTCATGTGATATGTACTGGTCAGCTGTACAGACCAACTGTATGTTCATTGAGTGGAAGTTCTTTCTGTTCCTGTACACCTGTTAATTCACTCTTGGGGCAATGAGAGCTATGTGGATTCCATCAATGTCACCTATCACATGGGGGATGTTAGAAAAGGCATGAAATTCAGACTTGATGGCAGGGAGTTCAGCCCTTTGGGGAAACAGGACATATGTCTGTATGTGTTGGATGAATGCATCCAGGATCTTGGACAGGATGAGGCTAAACATTGGCTGTGAGAACCCTGCACCCATGCCCACTGTCACCTGAAATGAGCCCGTAGCCAAAAAATGGAGTACAGATAGCATTTGAACTTCAGTAGGGATGGCATGCTGATTCCGATTAGCCGGTCTACATACAGGATCCAGTAAGGCACATAGATCATGGATTGGTGCACGATTGAGTCTGTAGGTGACAATGATGTTACGTTCATCCATCATTTCCAAATCAACAAGAGGTTTGTACACAGATGGAGCCCTCCCTTGCCACGTGGGTCTGAACCTATGGGGGAGGAAAGAACACATATGAGGGGCACATATACATGTGCAAAACAGGTTGAAATGAACAACTGGTGTGCAATACGTAGGTTACACACACAAGCCATGTATTATGTACAAGGTTAGGCACATTTATTCAGAGATACCTCTGTTCTAATGGCATGCCAGTGTGGATACATTTCATGAGATGGATGCATGTGAGGGTCAGTCACTCATGTGAGCATGTGACTAAGGGCTGGGATTTGTAGGCCCTGAATGGGGTCCTTGACCAGGATACATGTACGCAGTGGTAGCAAAATGGCAGCCTTCTGTCATCCAGATCTGAGGGAGTGGAAGTGACATCATTCCGCTGGCGGTAGTTGTCATGGCGGAAGGCGGTGTTCACCGCCGTGCACCCATTCATTGGTTTACATGGTTGTCAATGGGGAACCCGGGTCTAATATGATCACTGCCGGCGGTGAAGGTGCACACCGCCGCAGAGCGTACACCATGTCGTTACACCCATTACACTTGACTCCCGATTCCCGTGCATGCAAGTACTCCACTGAGTGTGCTGCTGTGTCCTGACTCTGGTTACTCCAAAAGCGCGAGTCACAGGGGAACGGCCCCCAGCCTTCACCACGGAGGAGCTCAAGAAGCTGGTGGACGGGGTCCTTCCCCTGTATGCCAAGCTATATGGGCGACCAGAGGAGCAGGTGAGTTGGCGGTTGTCTTGCTTGGATGTTTGTGATGGTGGCGGATGCCTGTATGCATGTGTGCTTGATTTTTAACTGTACAGGCGTAAATTGTGTGGCATGTACTGTTTGTGAGTTGGTAAAATGATTCTGTGAAGTTTCTGTCCCATAGGGGACGACATGTCAGCTGTATCAGATGCCCATATCCTGATGTCTGTTTCTCTTCTCTGTGTGTCCCATACAGGTCAGAGCCCATCAAAAGAAAGGCCTGTGGCAAGCCATCACCAAGGAGGTGCGGACCCTGGGGTCTACAACCTGCAGAGCACCCACTGCAGGAAGGGTGGAAGGACCTGAAGCACTGAGCCAGGAAGACCTGTAAGGCCCAGCTGGGGAAGGCCTCCCAATGAGGAAGGGGTGCCCATCGGACCCTGACCCCCCAATGGCCCTCATTCTGACAGTGGCCTATCTGGATTTGGATGGGTGCTTGAAGGCAGCACAGCAGCCACAAGGGAGTGAGTAGCAACACTGTTTAATACTACTTTGATGGATGTGTTTGGGTGCTGTGGTATGTATGCTGTCTAGTGCCATGCACTCTGACAGGTGTGTTTTGCAGTCCTGCCCCCCATAGACACGGAAATGGTGTGGGGCATGTATTGACTGTCCAAATAGGCCCATGGGGGTTGATCTTCCTATATTTCTTGGATGCTTTGTGGGCCCATGGACTAGTGGCTTCATTGGCTGGGCATGGTCACCCTTGTGTGTAGTCTACACAGTTCATCAGGTCCGTGTTTCATGTGGAAAATGTGTTGTATGCTGGGGTATTGGCCATTAGTCAGGAGCATAGTCATGGCTATTGTGTAGGTGCTGTGTGTAGGTGTGTGAGGTGGATGTGGTTTTGTGTGAACCAAGTAGGTACATTCATTCTGTTATTTACAGATTTCTCTCATGTTTTGTCTCCCCCCATGCTCTTGTGTTTTTGTGTACATCAGCATCATCTGGCAAAGGCACCAGTGAGTGGGGATGCAGCGGCCCACGGTTTCAAGGAGACAGAGTTGGTGGAGCCCAAGGGGACCAGTGGGTTGTAGGGCATGGGAAGTACCATGGGGCAGGCATCTACTACTTGCGGTAGTGACTCTGATACCCCCTCCAATGGCAGCTCCCTGGTGGTGGCGGACCCTAGTGGGCCCATCCACTCTTTGTCATTTTCCGCCACCCCCATGCCATCTCCGCCCTCCCAGTTGCTCCTCACCCACTTGCCCATGCCCACTCACCCAGAAGGGTGGGCGTCTCTTTCGCCCCAGGTACCTCATCCCCTGCCCCAGTCCTGAGGACCATCTCTGTAGGGCAGACAACCATTGTGAATGCCATCCAGGGACTAGCATCCCAGATGCAGTGATGCAATGCATGCCTGGAAGGCATTCACTGTGCCATGTATGGCCTACATAGATTTTTTCTGGCTCTGGCCTCCTCTTTGATGTCTGCCAGTGTCCCTGGTCTTTCCGTCCTACCACCAACCACTTCTACCCCTTCCAGCACCCCACTCCCTTAACCAAACCCAAGCACATGTTCAGATAGCCATTGCACACACCTCAACACACAAGAAGCACACAGACAAACACAAGCACCACACTTCCACCACAGGCATAAACACAACCAACATACAAAGGCACACACAGCAACATCCACTTCCCCCAGTGTGTCAACCTCTCCCGCCTCCCTGTCTGTTACCTCAACATGCACACCCACAAGCACTGCAACCTCAGTTACTGCTGCTGGCCCCATTCTTGCAGTCACCACAACATCTGACATCCAGTCATCCACCCCAGACACCACACCTGTGTTGTGTAGCCATTTTAGAAATAGCTCCATGCACGTTAGTTTAACACACTAGGCCGCTGTGCACTTTAACGTAGATATATTTTATTCGGCTTCGCATTGTTATTTTTACAATAACCAGTTTTACGGTCTTGTTTTATTTTCATCTATCTAACTGTTTTTGCCTAGGTCAGCACTGTGTTCTCAAACAAGACATTCTTGATCACTCTGCTTCCTTCAAAACTACAGTTTGGTACATTGCCGGTGAACGTGGTAGAAGTTTAGTCTCCAACGTTCATAGAAAATACACATGCTTACGTAGGGACATTTCCTTAGAACATTAGCTGTGTTATTATAAAAACACTTCCTAGTCCCATTACACGTGAAGAGGGAGATTCCAGCCAAGGAACCACGACTGTACGCCAATTGCTGAATGCTTCGCTACAGATTCTAGCACAGATCACAGGCCTTTGTTCAGGTTTAAGGGTTGATGTCCTCCCGGGGGAACCTGAAAGGCAGAATTAGAGCTTAACACGCTGTGCTCAGATTATGACTTAGATAGAAAATAGTCCATCGGTTATAGTGACAATATGATAGCGTTATTCTTATGCTTCACTCTTCTCATCACCATTTTAATACTGTCATGTTGTGTTGTCGTGGTTATTGCAGCTCACGCTTTGCTATCTAAGATGCAGTCGTTTTATTAGACGAATCACTGAAACATATACTGCTTCTGTCTGTCATTTATATATGAGACTGAATTGTGAAGGAGAGAACCGGATGTGACCTGAGTGACCACGACTTCCCTGAGAAGCCTAATATGTCATGCCCTCAGCTGCCCAGTAATCCTTATCCTCTGGTAGGGATGAGGCACTGCTAGTTAGCCAGAGCAAAACCCCGATTCAGAGCGTCACCCACAGTGGGTCAGATACAGGCTCCCACACCGTGGATGACCTTGCGGCTCAAAATCCATTAGTCTCATTAGAATAATGAGAGCCTACGTGACATGGCGCCGCCAATGTTTGGTCAGGCTCTAATTTTCGGGTCTTCCGGAGCATCTCTGTCTCATTATATATAATGACACCTTAATGCCGTATGCGGAGACATCTGTGGTGCTGAGGATTTCCACCAGAGCTGTGCAGGTGATACCACTACAGATGGAGGTTGTTCAAGCTTGAACTTTAAAAGGAAAACCCCATTTTGGTGTGCCTTCTCTGAACTCATAGTGTTACTATCATGGCGAATCCCCAACAGGTACAAATAGCGGTTAATATGAGACAACCTCTAACAGCACATTTACTAGCGAATGGCCTAACAGCCCAGGGGAGTCCAGTCACATTCGTGGTGGACGCCCATGCAGCTTATAGAACAGAACTATTTTATTCTTGGGTCACATTTTCAGCAGTTGATGGGAACACAAATACATTTCACCAATATACACCGGCGAATGCGCCTTGACAATACATAGCATATGCATATTTAGAGATACCTCTATCTTATCAAGAACATAATAATTGCTTGATGGCGCCCTACCCCACACAATATTACCAGTAAGGTTAAGTCCACTAAGTAATGATGGTCGTACCTGGCTTTATTGGCCACCTATACACCACATCCTGCAGTTGCAAATTTAGCAGTAGCTGAGGTTTGTCACTTATATATTGAATTAATAGTGATATATAGACGATTAGTACAATTTGTGATGCAAACACTAAATACAAACCCAGCACATCCACATGCAGCAACGCCAGGTATTAATCCTGCAACTGTACATTCGATTATGGGTAAAGTACCTGCCAAACAAGAAGAAACTCAGTTTTGGTTAGCACAGAAAATTAATACGTTGGAGGCAGTATTTCCCTATACGGGACCTCAGGATAAACAGAGAATATTAACAATGTGCTTGCCTTTTGGGATGGTCCCTACAGTAGAAAACTGTAATACTTGGGGCGCGGTATTTGCCACGCTCTATACAACCGCACATGGTACACCAACACTTGCCAACTTACCAGAAGCATTGAAACAAATTCAAGATGAATTGGGGCTGCCCCGGCCCTAGATTTGGGGATGCAATTGATGGGCAATTTTGCCACAGTATCCTCAATCATTTTAAGTAACCTTAAAGGGGAAGCAGTCGCACTTGCAGTGCGTATGTGGCTTTGTGACATTCCACAACAGGATCAGGAACGAGAGCTGCCTAAAAGAATGGCAGAGACCTATTCAAGTATTGGTCGAGATAGCTTAGGGGCCAGACCACAAAAAATGCAATTTCAGGGTAAATCGAGTAAAGATTCCCCCAAGCAGGCACCTGAGGGTAATAAGAAACGCTGGGATAAAAAGCAACAAACTCCTAAAAAAGAGAGGGGAGAATCTCTGCGTATGGAGACCCCACAAAATAGGTATAATATCAGAAATAGAGATAATATAAAAATGCCTGATAGATATCAATATACTGATACACGCCAATCTCGTTCCTTTCAGGACTCATCGGAAAAATACAAATGAGACAGGTGGGCGATCAGAGTGAAGAACAGAGTACGTGAATCCGAGACAGGAATCACAACGCTCTTTGGAGGTTTCTGTTAAAAAGGAAGAGAAACCCACCCAACAAAAACAACAATTTAAAAAGAAAAAAGTGCCAGCAGCCGCAGTCCGACATGCCACACAGGAAGAGGGTTCTCTTGAAGAACAAGACTTGGGCTCTAGCCTTGCTAGACAGTGCGGCTGAGGTCACAATATTTAACCGGAATCTTCTAGAGCATCTGGAGGTGAAAGCAACTGATGACTTTATACAAGTAGAAACTGCGGACATGCGTATCTCCACACCTGATATGGTGTACAAAGTAGGGTTACAGTTAGAAGGAGACATTGAACGCACAATAGATGCAATCTTTTGGGATCGCATAGTAAGTAGATGATGTCTTGTTGGCCAAACATGATTGGCCACCTGACTTTGTCTGTACCTGCCCATATGGAGAAGAAGTCATTAAGCCTTCTTTCTCGCCCCTTGTTCCAGAGGAACTCGCTGAATCCTATTCCATTGAATGGGCTTTGGCACAAGCACCTGCATTATACAGAAATCACGTGGGATGGGATAAAGAATCCCCCCATTCCAATTAAAAGTGAACCTCAGCCAAAACCGCAATATCCTATAAACAATTAAGCAAAAGCACCAGTGAGAGAAATACTCACGCAATTAGAGTACCAGGGTGTGATTGAACTCTGTGTCTCACCAATGAATAACCCATTATTCCCCGTATTTAAACCAGACCATTCATACAGAATGGTCTTAGATTACAGACATTTAAACAGTCATACACGTACCTATGCTATCCAAAACTTGCATAGCACAGCACTAATGAGCAACATGGTGCGTAAAAAATACAAAACACGATAGACATTTCCAGTGGGTTTTTCTGCCAGAATATAGCGCCTGAGAGTAGAGACTTAACAAGTGTCAGCACACCAGGCTCCCAGAAAACATTCTGTCGTTTACCTCAGGGGTATAAGAACAGCCAAGGACTGTTCGCGGCACGTGTCACTGCTATTTTGCACGAGATTGACCCTGAAGCATTGTCCTATGTAGATGAGATCTATCTCACGGATGATGAATTACTACAACATTTAAGACAGGTAGCCCGCATTGTTGTAGGGTTTGCTGAATTTGGAAACAAATTTAACTTAAAAAAAACAAAAATAGCCTTCTTCAGCGTCCTGTTCCTAGGATATGAGCTGTCAAGTTAAGGGACGAACCTAGCGCCACAATTTTAAAAGAAATGCGCACAGTTACAACCACCGAATACGATAAAAAAAATCCAATCACTATTGGGTTTCCTAAATTTTGGCAGAACCTACGTTCCAGATTATGCTACACACATTAAACCTTTGTATGACTTATTACGTCCAGATTTTTCAAGTAAATTCTGGACAATTGAACATACACGTGTACTTCAAGAGTTGCAGACAGATATGCTTGCAGCACAACACCTACATACGAGGGACAACAAAACACATTTCGTCATCAGAGTAATAGCTGGGGCCATCGGTTTCACCTATGTGACGTTTAATGAAGGTGAGACAGTCCCGATTGCATACAAATCGCACTTGTACGCAGCAGCAGAACAACACTTTGCTCCCACAGAGAAAATTCTCACTGCTGTACAGATGGCTGTCATTAAAGAAAGACTGCTTGCCCAAGGAAAACACATTATTGTCATTTCTCCAATCCCAGCCCTAGAGGCTGTTACAAAAGCTTGCGTTCCAAACTCAAAAGCATTACATTCACGTTGGATACAATGGGCTACGTCTCTGACAGCCACTGATGTAGATTACATTTTTGACCCAAAGTTACAAACTCAGGAATTTTTGCAATATGAAATAGAATATCCAGTTCCAGCAAATACTTTGCCTATTGGGCAATATCATAGAGTCATGTACACCGATAGCTCTGCACAAGCTGCAATTGGAACTAAACATCAATATTCTTCTGCTTGTGCAGTCGTAAGTGGCCATATGGAGGGCAATACTTTTTGCCCTCTACATACCTTTACAAAAACCCTAGGGGATTGTACAGTACAATTAGCTGAGCTAAAAGCTCTGCTTTTGGCACAGGAACACACGGATCCTGCACAGCCTACGCTGATTGTTTGTGATTCATATTAGTGTGTCCAATCCTTTAATAAATACCTGCATTATTGGCGCAAGAATGCGTTCAGAGATTCCAAAGGCAACACCATTAAACACAGACTACTGTGGGGGAAAGTAGCTGACCTGAAAGAGACCCTACCGAATGTCCATGTTGTCCACACACTTGGACACCAGCGTGTTGCACTACATGTTGCTGGAAATACACTGGCTGATGAAGCCTCACTCGAGTTCCAAACTGGACGCAGACATTTGAGCTGCCGTGACAGCTACGGCTGATGGTACACCCTATCCTAAAGGATTTCCTAATAAATATCATTATCGTATGGGAAATATGCTGAACGCTGAAGTTAAGATACCAGGCGTAGGTGTACGAGACATCCCCAACAAAGACATAAGATCACAATTGATTAAAGCAGCGCATGAAGGGGTGGCATCTGCCCATGCTGGTGTGGTGGCTCCAGTTTTGATCTTGCAGGCCCGTTATTGATGGCCAGGTCTCTATAAGGAGACTAAGCAGTATGTCCTTTGTTGTGACATCTGTCAACAAATCAAAGTTTCCACTGCCAAGCGCCCGCCGCAGACACCCCTCTTAATTTCAAATAAACCATTACAATGTGTGTACTTGGACCACTGTGGTCCCTTAACACCTGATAGTGCATACAAATATATTTTAGTCGCTGTTGATTCATGCTCCAGATTTGTATGGGTGTGGCCACAACGCTCGGCTGACGCTCAGACTGTCATTAAACATTTGCGAGTCTTTATCGGTACATATGCAGTTGCGGCTTTTCATTCGGACCAGGGCCCTGCTTTCGCCTCAAGGGCATTCAGGGACACCATGGCTTCATTGGGGGTCCAACTCCAGTACTCCTCTACATTTCATCCCGAGGGAAATAGTGGAGTGGAGTGATTAAACCGCAATTTAAAGCAATCCTTAACAGCCAGAGTCTTAGGTACGGGTCGTAGCTGGCTTAACCACCTGTATGGAGTCCAGAGAGCACTAAATAATCTGCCTAGAAGGTCCCTGGGGGGTCGTACTTCATATGAGTGCCTGTTCGGAAATCAAATGTATGTTCCGGATCTTGATGGTCTTGGCGTGGAGGCAGCAGAAACACCTTTTGACATAAATGAACATTTCACTGTCTTACAGAAATTGCAACAATTCTGTGATGATAATTCTTCCAAAAGTGCCGCCTCCACAGGGATGTGCCTGTAACATCTACTGGCTGCATTCCCAGGGTTGCGGATCTTGTGTGTGAGAAGGTCGCAGTGAAAAAGGAATTTGGCCCTTCTTACCGAGCACCAGTCCCTGTATTAGGTATACACGGTACCAGAACTGTTATTCTACCACCGTTGGCCGGTGCCAAAGAAAATTGTTTTGTCTCCATTGACAATGTCAAACTACACAATTTGGCCGATCCTGCACAGCTGACCAAGAGGAACATCCAGTAGTTCCCGAATCCCTCTCACTACTGGTGAAGAATTTCCTATACAAGTTGTTTATACCAACACTGACACCTCTTCGAGCTTGGGGAAGGTGGAAGATGATCTTGCATTAGTTCCACTAACGTCAACTCATTTAGAAACATTTGACTCCAACACAAACAGATGGTGCTATCTATAGTGTGCTACCGCAGGAAACACCAACTCAATCACTGACAACGGCTCCGCCATTTGCACAAACTGCCTCTGGTTATTTTGCCGACTTCAACTATGATTTCTCAGACTCATTCGCCTCTTCGACAGCTGATTTGTAAAGTACACGTAAGCTAACAAACTGGCTTAAAGAAACATATTTTATTCTTCCATGGAACTATCTATGGCTCTCTTTGACTGTCCTAGCCTTTCTACTTTGGATTGGTTTCGTCATTGCCTTTTTCTTGTTAATACATGGTCATTTTTTACCTGAAAGATCGTCAGTTGCACTGGTGGAGGAGGTTTTGAAACCTCATTTTTCATCACATAAAGTCCGAAGAGATTTATTGTTTGTGAACATTTCTGCAGTGCCAATTCCCGATGGGATTGTTTGGGACAAAGTAATGTTTGATATATATGGTCCCACTGAAGTTATTCAAATACCGTACGTGTTCAAATTATCAATGAATGATATAATAATACCAGGCATTGTTTCTGATGATTGGGATGTGAAAACAGTTGTATCTATGATGACTGAATTGCAATATTATACTGTCTTTGAAACGAAGATGTTTACCAATTTAAAGAAAATGATGGTGATATGTTTTGTTTTAATAATTATGGGCACCATTTCATACATGGAGCGAGCAGTCCCAAAACTGTTTTCAATTACACGCATTGCCCAACTCCGCCTCAAGGGAGTTCCAAAACAAATTCTGAAAAGTTTGCATATTTTTCTGGGCACAATCAAAAGAATGCTGAGTCATATTATTTTAAAGTACCACCTACTAAAGATATCAATATATTACTGACCAAAACAAAATGTATATATTCGGAATCCTTTGTTTCCCGGTTATCGATAGAAGGCTATGAATATTGGTTCAAATCAATTGATCTGAATAGTGTGTGGGGAACAAAAAAATTGGCAAATTAAGGGAAAGGAAACATTGTTTAGAGCATGCCTTATTCCTGTACAAATGATCTTTTTAAATGAAACAGTACAACAGACGAGTTGTCTGGGCTTAGCTAAAATTAGGGAATTAAATATGCCCAGTATACCTGCCCCTGCAAAGTATTATAAATGGCAAAAATGTACAAATGCAACTGAAAATGAGCTTGATGAGTGGGTCCAGAATGGTACATTTAATGCTTCACTGACACGTCCTGGCAGGTGGTTATTGTGGCCAATAGATACCAATGGTTGTCACCAACGTTTTATTAACTTCTCGGGGGGTTTTAGGACAAGTATGCCAGACCCTCGCTATATATCACCAGAGCATGCGGGTATAATTACAACATATAGGCCCTCATTACAATCCGGGCGGTCAAAGACCGCAAGGGCTGTTTTGGAGTTTGTACCGCTAACAGGCTGGCGGTACAAACTCAGCCATTACGACCGTGGCGGATGCGCTGCGGTCGCACCGCCGGGACCGGCCGTTTCCTGCCACTTTTGTCCCGGCGGTTGTAATCCCCCAGAGCGCTGCCCAGGGGATTACGAGTCCCCCTCCCACCAGCCTTTTCATGGCGGTATGAACCGCCATGAAAAGGCTGGCGGAAAGGGGAGTTGCGGGGCCCCTGGGGCCATGCATGGCAGACAGTGAAAAGCGTGACTGGTGCAACTGCACCCGTCGCACCGCCGCAACACCAGCGGCTCCATTTGGAGCCGGCTCCCGTGTTGCGGCCGAGATCCCTGCTAGGCCGGCAGGTGGAAACCAGGTTTCCACCTGCCGGCCCAGCGGGGATCTCCAAATAGACCCCACAGGAGTGCGGCTGCATTGGCTTCAAAATGATGCCAGCAGTGGCTAAAATCATCCACATTAGACACAGTTAGAGAACACCCAGTCTCCTGTCTAACTCCACTGACTTACAAGATTTTTTGCCAGCTACCCAGAACACCACGTAGGAAGCGTTTCTTATATGCAGTATACAATGAAATTTGGAAACTTTCCCAACAAGATGCTGCTACCCGGTTAAGGCAAATAGATCAGGAAAATCTAAAAAAGGCATTAGCTGTTGTGAATAAGGGAATTGTCCGACCGGATATACACCATAAATAATATTGGCCCTCATTCCAACCCTGGCAGGCGGTGTTAAAGCCGCGACCATACCGCCGACAGGCTGGCGGTCCAAAAAATGGAATTCTGACCCTGGCGGTTACCGCCAACAGAGACCGCCGCTTCAACAGTTTGACCGCCACGGTGGTACAAACAAACAGCCTGGCGGTCACCGGCAACAGCCCGGCGGGAGACAATGTACCGCCTACCCGATAACGACCCACCAATCCGCCACCTTTTCCGGGGCGGGAGCCCCGCCGATAAAAACACGGCGGAAACAGACTACAACGGGAAAACGCTCACCTCCACATACTCCACGCGAGATTCCGGCAGTATGGAACCCGAGTTACAGGTCATCCCCGCACTCCTATACCTGCTCCTGTACCAGGAGCATGCCCGGCGGCGCGGAAGACATCGGTGAGTACTGCACCTACGACACAGGGGAGGGAAAAGATTACCGGCACACACCCACCCACCCACACCCACTACAACACACACATCAATGCATTCCCACAGATCACTGTCCCAACCCACAAACCCCCCCCTCCGAAATAATGCAAAGACCAAAAGAAGAGATCTTAAACGGGCAGATATATTGATAAATGGACAGCAGTAATCCAAATAAATAAATAAACTATGTACAAAATATATACATCTACTATATGTAGTCCAACCACTGTCCGTGGACCACAGGGGTCCTGAGCAAAGGGGCAAGGCCCAGTCCCACGACAAGAACTCCACGGAGAGAACACTGCAGGGGCATCAGAAAGAAAAAAGGACAGGCACCTCAGGGGGAAGGGAAGGGGGGGCACCTCAGCCACTTGAGTACACGACACCAGATCCACGAGGGGACTCCATGACCACTGGCCCATCCTGGGGAGAGCAAAGCCACAGTCCATACAGTCCATACAGTGGGTGGCCTGCCCACTGGGCCATCCTGGGGAGAGCAAAGCCACAGTCCATACAGTCCATACAGTGGGTGGCCTGCCCACTGGGCCATCCTGGGGAGTGCAAAGCCACTTACCATACAGTCCATACAGTGGGTGGCCTGCCCACTGGGCCATCCTGGGGAGAGCAAAGCCACAGTCCATACAGTCCATACAGTGGGTGGCCTGCCCACTGGGCCATCCTGGGGAGTGCAAAGCCACAGTCCATATAGTCCATACAGTGGGTGGCCTGCCCACTGGGCCATCCTGGGGAGTGCAAAGCCACAGTCCATACAGTCCATACAGTGGGTGGCCTGCCCACTGGGCCATCCTGGGGAGTGCAAAGCCACAGTCCATACAGTCCATACAGTGGGTGGCCTGCCCACTGGGCCATCCTGGGGAGAGCAATGCCACAGTCCATACAGTCCATACAGTGGGTGGCCTGCCCACTGGGCCATTGGGGGAGTGCAAAGCCACAGTCCAAACAGTCCATAACAGACTCCACTGCCACTGGAGGAGGCATGTTGGCCAGAGGACATCCTGCAGCCCTGCCCGAGACAGATCCTGCCCTGCCACGTCTGCCAAAGGGCCAGCGGTTCTTGCCTTGAAGGGCCCAGTTCAGCGGCTCTTGCCTTGAAGGGCCCAGTTCAGCGGTTCTTGAGACGGCGGTCCCCAGCGGAGCGGTGCTGGAGACGGCGGGGCCCAGTTCAGCGGTTCTTGCCTTGAAGGGCCCAGTTCAGCGGTTCTTGAGACGGCGGTCCCCAGCGGAGCGGTGCTGGAGACGGCGGGGCCCAGTTCAGCGGTTCTTGCCTTGAAGGGCCCAGTTCAGCGGTTCTTGCCTTGAAGGGCCCAGTTCAGCGGTTCTTGAGACGGCGGTCCCCAGCGGAGCGGTGCTGGAGACGGCGGGGCCCAGTTCAGCGGTTCTTGCCTTGAAGGGCCCAGTTCAGCGGTTCTTGCCTTGAAGGGCCCAGTTCAGCGGTTCTTGCCTTGAAGGGCCCAGTTCAGCGGTTCTTGAGACGGCGGTCCCCAGCGGAGCGGTGCTGGAGACGGCGGGGCCCAGTTCAGCGGTTCTTGCCTTGAAGGGCCCAGTTCAGCGGTTCTTGCCTTGAAGGGCCCAGTTCAGCGGTTCTTGCCTTGAAGGGCCCAGTTCAGCGGTTCTTGAGACGGCGGTCCCCAGCGGAGCGGTGCTGGAGACGGCGGGGCCCAGTTCAGCGGTTCTTGCCTTGAAGGGCCCAGTTCAGTGGTTCTTGCCTTGAAGGGCCCAGTTCAGCGGTTCTTGCCTTGAAGGGCCCAGTTCAGCGGTTCTTGAGACGGCGGTCCCCAGCGGAGCGGTGCTGGAGACGGCGGGGCCCAGTTCAGCGGTTCTTGCCTTGAAGGGCCAAGTTCAGCGGTTCTTGCCTTGAAGGGCCCAGTTCAGCGGTTCTTGAGACGGCGGTCCCCAGCGGAGCGGTGCTGGAGACGGCGGCCATTCTATGGCCAACTGCTCATTGCCTGGTGGTGCCCTCCTGGGCAGCGGGGATGGTGCTCCTTCAATGCCCACCTGGGCTGTGGGTGGTGGGGCCCTCCTGGCCAGCTGGGCTAGGTCCTCCCTGGGCAGCGGCTATGGGGGTGGTGGGCTCTCCCTGGGCAGCTGTGACGGTTCCTCCCTGGGCAGCGGCTATGGGGGTTGTGGGCTCCTCCTGGGCAGCTGTGACGGGTCCTCCATGGGCAGCAGGCCTGCTGCCTGACTTCTCCGCCTTGCTGCCCTTGCCCTCCTTAGTCGGGAGTCTGTGGCCCTTTCCTCCCTTTGGAGCTGTGGCTGTTGACGGTGGCTGGCTAGTGTCCTGGGGGGATATAGAACCCGGGCTCCTGCGGCGGCCCTTCCGCCTTCTGCTCCTCTTCCCAGGGGGTGGGCTGCCTGTCCCCTTGCTGCCGGGCGAAGATCCATACATGCGGGCTGGTGGGCTCCAATACCCCTGCACCCTTGTCAAGGGGGCTGCAGGGCTGGTGGTGGCTGAGGTGCTCTTCTTACCCCGACGAGAAGGAGGGGGGGGGCTCAGGGTCAGGAAAGAAGTTAGCAGTAGCGAGAAAGATTTTTTTAGGACAATGGAGAGTGGTAGGTACAGTGGGAATGGGAGTGGAGGGAGAGGATGTGGTTGTAGGTGAGTCACGTTTGCTGTCTTTGGGTGCAGGTGCAGGAGGAATAGGCTGTCGTGAGGTGGATGGCTGTTGGGTGGGTGGGTGGCTGCGTTTGTGTGGTGTGGAAGAGGGGGTGACAGACACAGTGGGAGAGGACACAGGGGACGTGTAAATGGCAGTGGGGGTGGTGACTGCACGTGTGCGGACTGTACTGGAGGGTGTGCTGGTGATGGAAACACTGGCTGATGGTGAGGTGAATGAAGGTGTGAGTGTAGACGTCACAGGGAGGGAGGAGGGAGACGAGGAGGTGGGGGTCACAGAGGTGGTAGTGACTGTTGGCATGTCTGCATCGGAATGTTGCTCGTGTGAATGTCTGCGTGATCTGTGGTGCTTATGTTTGGATGAGCTGCTCTTGGGTGTTGAGGTGTGTGCAGGCTGGTCTGATGGTGTGGGTGGGACAGGCAGAGGAACAGGAGACTGGGAGGAGGGAGTTAGTAGAGGGAGGCAGGAGACAGGGACAATGGCTGCCGTCAGTGCTGAGGCCAGAGCCTGGAACGATCGCTGATGGGCAGCCTGACCCGAATGAATGCCCTCCAGGTACGCATTGCTGCGATGAACCTCCCTCTCCACCCCCTGGATAGCATTCAAAAGGGTAGACTGCCCAACAATGAGCGTTCGGAGGAGGTCAATGACCTCCTCACTGAGGGCAGCGGGGGTAAAAGGGGCAGGGCCTGAGGTGCCTGGGGCGAAGGAGATGCCCGGCTTCCTGGCAGAGCGGGCACGGGGCGAACGCTGAGGGGCTGCTGGGAGGGCGGAGATGGTGCGCTGGGTGGCGGCTGTGCCTGTAATGGCGGGGGGCACGGATGGTGCCACCCCCGCAAGGGAGCTCCCTTCCGAGGACGTGTCCGTGTCGCTGCAGGGTCCAGTCGTCCCCGTTGTGGAGCTCCCCTCGCCCTCCGTCTCACTGGTCCAGTCAGACTCTGTGGCATGGCCCTCCTGGGCCATGTGAGATGCAGCTCCCTCCTGCCCCGATGCCACTTCTCCTCCGCCTGATGATGCTGATGCACACAAGCACAGAGAGACAAACAAAAAGGGGGGGGGGAGAGAGAAATAAAGAGATTTTGAGTACATGGATCACCGGTACAGTTAGCGGACATGACAGACACAGATGCCCCCTGCACTAAGTTGCGCACTTGGGGTCCGCTACGCATTCCGTGGAACATGCCCTACACGCCTAGAGTTGACAACTGCACCCATGGATGACACGGCCCAGGGATGGCTGTACTGGCACACTACTGAGGGTGGTGGCTGGGGACACAGGGGCTTACGGGGGTGCCCAGCCTACAGATATCACCCTGGCCTAGGGGGACCCACAGCCCTCCTCCCCCACCCAGACACCTCAACTGCGCGACAACAGAGTAGATTATGCTTGTACTCACCCCCTTGTGTCTGCTGTGCTGCCCTCACGCGCCCATCCAAATCAGGGTAGGCCACCGCCAGGATCCGGAACATCAGGGGGGTCAGTTGACGGCAGGCACCCCGCCTACGTTGGGAGGCCATCCCCAGCAGAGACTCGGCGGTCTTCTTGGTCTCGCGGTGGATGTCCTCCCACCTCTTGCGGCAGTGGGTGCCCCGTCGCTGGTGGACCCCCAGGGTCCGGACTTCCTTGGCGATGGCACGCCAAATCCCGATCTTCTCATGGGCGCGGACCTATGTGACACGTACAGGGAGGGAGAAATACCACGTTCAAGTTTGTCTGCATTTTCGTTGCCAGTGGCCCAACGCCCCCCATCCCCGCCAGGCCCCCCGTCAGGCCCAACATGCCCCCCATCCCCGCCATGCCCCCCGCCAGGCCCAACATGCCCCCCATCCCCACCATGCCCCCCGCCAGGCCCCCCGCCAGGCCCAACATGCCCCCCATCCCCGCCATGCCCCCCGCCATGCCCCCCGCCAGGCCCAACATGCCCCCCATCCCCGCCATGCCCCCCGCCAGGCCCCCCGCCAGGCCCAACATGCCCCCCATCCCGCCAGGCCCCCCGCCAGGCCCAACATGCCCCCCATCCCCGCCATGCCCCCGCCAGGCCCCCCGCCAGGCCCAACATGCCCCCCATCCCCGCCATGCCCCCCGCCATGCCCCCGCCAGGCCCAACATGCCCCCCATCCCCGCCATGCCCCCGCCAGGCCCAACATGCCCCCCATCCCCGCCATGCCCCCCGCCAGGCCCCCCGCCAGGCCCAACATGCCCCCCATCTCCGCCATGCCCCCCGCCATGCCCCCCGCCAGGCCCAACATGCCCCCCGCCAGGCCCCCAAGCCAGCCAGTGGCCCCAAATCCATATTGAATTAAACTCACTTGTTGGTCTGGAGGACCGTAGAGTAGCGCATACTGGGGGAGGACCCCATCCACAAGTTTCTCCAACTCTTCTCCAGTGAAGGCAGGGGCCCTTTCCCCAGGCGCAGCAGCCATTGTCCCTTCCAGACCGAGGTCACAGCAACACTTGCAGTATAGGTCCTCTCCTGTGAAAGTTCAAGTCGCGAGTGAATAAGTAGATAGAAAATGGCGGTCACGCCCGCGGCGGTGCGTACCGCCACCACCGGCGCCCTTCGCCATTGGCTCCTGAAACCCATAGGCTTCAATGTTAACCAATGCGGCTTCGCGCCGCGGTCTTCGACCGCCGACCGCCGCGGTGTGCCACGCCAGCGCATTGACCTCACATCCCATTGTCACACTTCACAGGTCAGGCAGCCGCCATTTCGAGGGTCCACATGGCTCAATTTCAACTGCGTCACACAGGCCTAGGCCTTGCATAGCCACTCATACACGCCATTCACTGCATAGAGAATCGTTTACTGTGCAAGCTGTGAGTACGTACCTGTGGGTTGCTTGACTGTGTGCTCCATGTTGTCCTTCCTAGGCACCGTCCGCTGGGTTTGGCGAGGAGAAGGAGGAATCCTCCCGTGTACAGACCGCTGGTGGACCTGTCGACAATGGAAGCACGCCACATTATCCTGACCTACCGGCTTGACCGTGCCACTATATATGAACTGTGTGCCCAGCTGGAGCCCGACCTGATGTCCCCCATCCGCCAACCCACAGGGATTCCCCCTCTGGTGCAGGTCCTGTCAGTACTCCATTTCTTGGCAAGTGGGTCATTTCAGACAACAGTGGGAATTGCTTCTGGGATGTCTCAGCCCATGTTTTCGAAGGTGTTATCCAGAGTGTTGTCTGCCCTGATGAAATACATGAGGAGCTACATCCTTTTCCCTGAGGTGGGCAAATTGGCTACAGTGAAGGGTGATTTCTATGCCCTTGGACATATTCCCAACGTCATTGGTGCCATTGATGGGACCCATGTGGCTTTGGTTCCCCCCCAAGGAAGTGAGCAGGTGTACAGGAACAGGAAAAGTTACCATTCTATGAACATCCAGGTGGTGTGTTTGGCTGACCAGTACATCTCCCATGTCAATGCCAAATTCCCTGGGTCAGTGCATGACGCCTACATCCTAAGGAATAGCAGCATCCCTTACGTGATGGAACAGCTAGAGAGACACCGTGTATGGCTATTGGGGGACTCTGGGTACCCCAACCTGTCGTGGCTACTGACCCCAGTAAGGAATCCCCGGACCAGGGCAGAGGAACGGTACAATGAGGCCCATGGGCGTACTAGGAGGGTGATCGAACGCACCTTCGGCCTCCTAAAGGCCAGGTTTCGGAGCCTGCATATGACAGGTGGATCCCTAATGTACTCACCTAAGAAGGTGTGTCACATCATCGTGGCCTGCTGCATGCTTCACAACCTGGCTTTGCGCCGCCAGGTGCCTTTCCTGCAGGAGGATGGTCGAGACGTTGGTGTTGTGGCAGCTGTGGAACCTGTGGAGAGTGACGAGGAGGAAGACGACGGGGCTGAAACAGACAACAGGGACAGAATCATTGCACAGTACTTCGAATAGGACACAGGTAACAATTCAAACATAATTTAGTAAATGTAAACTACTCTCCTGCATCTCTGCTTCCTGTCTATTTGCCCCAGTGTATGATGACTGAGTTGTGGCTTTTCCCTTCCTATTTCAGATCTGGGGTCCCCACTACGAGTCCTGTGCTTCGTTTCCCCATGGACTACAGCTTTGTGGCAGCGCTTTGTTGACTTCACTATGTACAAGGAAATATTTGCACTGTCATGTCAATTACAATATTTTGAAATCACAGCCAGACTCCAGATAGTTTTGTGCAAAATAGGTGTTTATTTCAGTGCTCAAAATGGGATGGGTGGTTTCAAGTGGGTGGGGGCTATGGTGAAGGAATGTCCATGGCAGAGTCCAGAGTAACAGTCACACAGGTGCATTGTCCATAGGCCTGTGGAGAGATGGAGCATGGGCAGTTCAAGGATGGACAGGGTGACAATGTGGGACAGTGGGATGACATCAGGTGGTATCCTTTGCTGGCGGGGGTCTTGACATCCTACTCTGTCTTCTTGCGAGATCTCAGGGCCCTCTTGCGGGGTGGTTCTTCTCCTGCAGGAGGTGGGGGTCTGGTGGGCTGCTGTTGTGCGGGGGCCTCCTGTCCACTAGCGCCGGCGGAGGTGGTTGGCTGTTCTTGGTCCAGGCTAGTGGCAGGGGCCCTTTGTTGTTGTTGAGTGTCCGTCCTGGTGTTGATGAGTTCCTGCAGCAGCCCTACCATGGTAACCAGGGTGGAGGTGAGGGCTCTGATGTCCTCCCTGTACCCCCGATAGTGTTCCTCCTGCAGTACCTGGATCTCCTGGAACCTGGCCAGTACCGTCGCCATCGTCTCCTGGGAGCGGTTGTATGCTCCCATGATGGTGGTGAGGGCTTCGTGGAGAGTGGGTTCCCTGGGCCCGTCCCCCCCGTCGCACAGCTGCCCTCCCAGTTCCCCTGTTTCCCTGGGCCTCTGCCCCCTGGCCGGTGTGCCCACTACCACTGCCCCCAGGTCCCTGTTGTTGTTGGGGTGGCGGGTTATCCTGGGTGCCCTGTAGTGGTAGACACACCGCTGATTGACGCGCCCTGGAGACAGAGGCATGGGCCCGCTGGGTGGGAGCTGTGCTGGTGTTCCCAGAGGGGTTTGGGTCTGTAGTGGCCTGTGGCTGTCTGAGGGGAACCGACTGTCCAGAGGTCCCCGATGGTCCGGGCTGGTCATCAGTGTCCAGGTCGACAGAGCTGCTGTCATCGCTGGCGGCCTCTTGGGTGGGGGGTGTGGAGAATTCTGGGCCCTCCGTGGCGGTGTGTTGGCGGTCGGGTCCTGCAGGGGTATAGAGGTATGGTTATAGTTTCAATGTGTGCCATATGGGTGTATCTGTGGGTTCCCGTGTCCCCAAGTGCTGGCATTCGTGTGTGGGGGCTTTGGTGAGGGTGGCTTGTGGGGGGGATGTGTATATGCATTGGGCATGCTTTGGTGATGGGTGTCCATGCTTAGTGGACGCATGCAGGCCTAGGTTTTGGGATGTGTGGGTTGTGATGGTGAGACATTGGCAGGGAATAGGTGTGCTGGGGGTGGGGGTGAGGATGGTGGTGGGGGTGAGGGTGGGGGTGAGGATGGTGGTGGGGGTGAGGATGGTGGTGGGGGTGAGGGTGGGGGTGAGGATGGGGGTGGGGGTGAGGGTGGGGTTCGAGGATGGGGGTGAGGGTTGGGGTATGATTTGCCATGCAGGTGGGGGGGGAAGCAGTATTGAAGCTTCAACTTACCAGAATCCATTCCTCCGGCGACTCCTGCGAGGCCGTCAGGATGCAGGATGTTCAAGACTTCCTCCTCCCATGTTGTAAATTGTGGGGGTTGAGGTGGGGGTCCTCCACCAGTCTTCTGCACGGCGATGTTGTGCCTGGATACCATGGAACGCACCTTCCCCCGTAGGTCGTTCCATCGCTTCCTGATGTCTTCCCGATTTCTGGGGTGCTGTCCCACAGCGTTGACCCTGTCGACAATCCTCTGCCATAGCTCCGTCCTCCGGGCAATGCTGGTGTATTGGACCTGTGTGCCGAAGAGCTGGGGCTCTACCCGAACGATTTCCTCCACCATGACCCTGAGTTCTTCGTCTGAGAAGCGGGGGTGTCTTTGGGGTGCCATGGAGTGGTGTGTATGATGTGTGGGGTGGAGTATGTGTAGTTAAGTGTGTTGAGTGTGGTGGTGTGTGTTGTTTTGTGTGTGGATATTGTGTGGGTGATGGTGTAGTGTGCCTCTGTGTGATGGTGTTCTATGATCGCTGCTGTGTCTCTCAGTGCTTCTTTTTGGATTTTGGTCGAAGGGGTTTGTGGGTGATGTGGGTGTGTGTTTTATATTGTATTGTGTGTGTGGGAGTGGTGTGTGTATGTGTATCAGGTGTGTGGAATTCAAATCGTCCAATGTTGCTGAGTTTTGTTAGTTTGTGTGTATTCTGACTGCGGCGGTGTGTACCGCCAATGGAAAACCGCGATTGAAAGACCGCCGCGTGGATTCGTGGGTCAGAATGGCATGGGCGTATTTCTGTTGGCGTGACGGTGGAGGTTTGGTCACCTCCACTTTTCCGCCGACCGCTGGTCTGGCGGTCTGTTGTGGCTGTCGGATTTTCGGCGGTTTGGCTGCTGTGGGTCAGAATGACCGTGGCGGATTACCGCGACCGTGGCGGAATTATGGAGGATTTCTGTCCGGCGGTAAGCGCCTTTTACCGCCGAGGTCAGAATGACCACCATTGTCTCTTCTGCTATAGACATTATACAATCAGATATGTCTTCTTTACACCATGGACAGAGTAAGATCAGGTCCATTATGCAGTTGGGTTGGACGCTTCAAATATTGAAGGCGGGTCGCATCCCATGGCAGCACGTCAGTGCAAGGGAGATATTTTCTTCTTTTAATTTAATGCAACAACAACAACTAATGGCTAAGAAGGAAGCGACTTATGTCATGCTTAACATCGAGAAGTTAGAAAAGTTGCCTTTTACCGGGGCAGAAATACCATCGGCTGAGTGTTTAATACATGGGGTTATTAATCTGCCTATTTCAACACTACAATTCACCTCCTGTTTAAAACACATTCCGGTAGGCAGGTATGAAAAATTAGGAGATAGCTATATTCATGAGGTGTGGGAGCTTCCCTTCTCGTACAAATGCTTCAATGCATGAAAGAGGTCTTTCTTAGCGGTAGTAAATGCAAGATTTCAGTCAGCCATTCGAAGATTTGTAAACAGCTATCCTTGCATGGGGCATGTGACACCTCAGCTGCAAACTTGGCTTATCGGAAGGGAGTCTCAGTCCCCTTGATTAGACCTACGTTTCAGGTGCTTTCAAACTGCAGCTACATCCTTCTCAATACTGAAGGCTGTTGTGGCATGTGGGCCGGAATAGTTTACGTTGTTTCGGTCTCTAAGGTCGTTACATGCTGTGGGAACGTACTGTTTCCCCCCCACTAAATTAAGGGAGGTAGCTGATATTTGGCCTTACATTGCTACTTCAAATGTGAATTTTGACAAGTTAAATAGACTCAAGGCCTTATTGTTTCAAAAGCATGTGGCCCTTACATCTGCGCGCGAGACCTACGTACTTCAAGTGGCAAGGTCATCAGCAGAAATACAGTCCCTGTTAAATACGAACTTTCTGAGACACTTTGGTGAACTCGTGGGACGAATATTTATTGCGGCCAGTACAACTGGAATCGCATATTTTTTCAAAGTTGTTGGTTCTGGTTTTGTTCACACCTTCTCCTCCAGATTTGGTTTGATACCTTCAGCTAGCCATCCAATTTTCTGTAGTATTTTGGGGGGATTTCCAATAACTTTGGCTTCATTTGCTGGCATCCTGCTGTTGCTGTTGTTTATGCGCAATGGCTGTCCCGCCACAAAGAGGAGAAATGACGGTGCTCCCATCAGGGCATGTTTCGTGAACGAATGATGCAGTACTTTGGAGCAACACTCCTGGAGCAATTGGAGTGTGACTGGTCTTTGTCATTCAGACCGGTTTTGTATTGTGTGCAGCCCGTGTTCCGGTGCCTCTGGTGCTCTTTCGAACATGCACTGGGAGTCTGTCTTTCACAGCAGCGCTTGCCTGAAGTAGATGCTAATCTGTTGATGTTCTCGCTGAGGGTTCATTACCAGAAATGCGCATTGAGGTTGCATTTGCTGCGTGAAGCTAATTATAAGTTACCCTTCCTGGAGGAAGTTGTTGACAACTCATCAAAGAGCACTCCATGGGATGCTGCTTTGGTTGACACTGGGGCTATAGAACACACTTGCTCCTTGATCCTTTTTTGCGAGGACTTTCCGGCTTTGACATCTGCTGAAGTGGAAGATCTCCTGTTCTCCATGACTCGTACCTAGTTTGGATCTTTTCTAAATTGACATGTCTTTTGAATTTGGTTATAAATCACATGCTCATGTTTTAAATTGCCACGTAGTATGCTTGTGTGTACTTTTAACTTGTCCAAATTGACCTGGTTTTTATATATATCTTAGGTTGAGCTTTTAGCAATGAGATTTTAGCTTTGGCTTTGAACCACTTTCAACCGACAAGGGGAGGGTGTTGTTTAGCCATTTTAGAAATAGCTCCATGCACGTTAGTTTAACACACTACGCCGCTGTGCACTTTAACCTAGATATATTTTATTCGGCTTTGCATTGTTATTTTTACAATAACCAGTTTTACAGTCTTGTTTTATTTTCATATATTTAACAGTTTTTGCCTAGTTCAGGACTGTGTTCTCAAACAAGACATTCTTGATCACTCTGTGCTTCATTCAAGACTATAGTTTGGTACATTGCCGGTGAACGTGGTAGAAGTTTAGTCCCCAACATTCGTAGAAAATACACATCCTTAGAACATTAGCTGTGTTATTATAAGAACACTTCCTAGTCCCATTACACGTGAAGAGGGAGATTCCAGCCAATAAAACACGACTGTACGCCGATTGCTGAATGCTTCACTACAGATGTTAACACAGACCACAGGCCTTTGCTCAGGTATGAGGGTTGATGTCCTCCCGTGGGAACCTGAAAGGCAGAATTAGAGCTTAACACGCTGTGCTCAGATTATAACTCAGATAGAAAATAGTCCATCGGTTATAGTGACAATATGATAGTGTTATTTTTATGCTTCACTCTTCTCGTCACCATTTTAATACTGTCATGTTGTGTCGTCTTGGTTATTGCAGCTCACGCTTTGTTGCCCTGCTGCCTTGGTGGCCTCTGGCTCTGCTGAGAAGTGCTCTCCAAGTGCTTGCATTGAGCCTGCCTCCTGTTCCTGAAGCCTCAGGGCCAAAAAGACTTCTAATCTTCAAGGCAACTCCTTGTACAGTGAAAATCGATACACCGCCTGCTGTAATCTACGCACAGCCTGCCCAGCAGTGAAAGAATCACTGCATCGCCGAACCGGAAAGACGCAGCCCAGCTCCCCAAGTGGAGATCGATGCAGTGCCTGCGTTGCGACCAGAACTTCAGCGCACAGCCCTACCGGATCGACACATTGCCAAGCCAGAATGACAAAGCCTGACTTCCTGCATGAGGAATCGACATAGTGCCTGCGGTGTGACAGAAACACATTGCCACACTGGATCGATGCAGCACCTGTGACTTTGTCCTGCATACCCAGGATTTCCACACATTGTCCTTGGGTGTCAAAAGACCCCGGAATCGACGCACAGCCCTTGCAGCATGGGAATAATCGACATATAGTCTGTTCTCATCAGGAATTCCGACACACACCTTCCTTTTTCCACGCATTTCCTCCTCTGCGGTGTTCGTGCGTGCGTGCATACCAGTTATTTTGTGCACATAAGAGACATTTGTTGATTTCTAAAGACTTAAGACTCTTCTTCTCATTGCAAGAGTGATATTTCAACTTGTGCTTATCAAATCTTGATAGTTTTGACCTTAATTTACTCAGATAAATATCTTATATTTTTCTAAACCTGTGTGGTGTATTTTTGTGGCATTTTCACTGTGTTATTGCAAGGTTTATGGCACAAATACTTTACACATTGCCTTCTAAGTTAAGCCTGACTGCTCAGTGCCAAGCTTCCAGAGGGAGGACACAGGATAATTTGGATTGTGTGTGACTAACCCTGACTAGGATTGTGGTCCTTACTTGGAAAGGGTGTATACCTCTGCCAACCAAGAATGAGAATCAGTTTTCCTACCTTCTCATGATAGTAAGATTTATTTTGACACTTTTTCTGAATCATTTCAGTCTTGGAATCCTTAGATTCCTAGATGCTTGAATGTTGGGATTTGGACAGTGTCTCCAATGTTGCTTCTCAGCCACTCTCTGCACTCTCAACTACATTCTTTTCAATTCCCTTGTCATTTGCTATTGCTCCCCCAGGTCCAATGCTCAGTAGCTCTTCTATTGAGTGACTTGACAAATCACTAGAGTGGCTGTGTGGCTTTCACTTTGATGTTCACTGTGACTTGTTCGCAGGATTTCCCTCACTTTAACTTTGAGTATGTGATATCCTTTTGGGGTCTGGCTTACCTTTCTTCCTGCTCCAAAATTGACTTACTTGTTTAATGTTGGTCTTTGCTTCTGTACAGGGTGATACATGAGAGTGGGCCAGGAGTTACCAGACATGGATGTTTATACATTTGCTACAGCTTTGCACTACAGGAACCTATCAAGATGCACCTTGCAATCCAGATCTAACAGAAGCATTGGGAGTTTCCACACTTTGCAGAACCAACAGACAACTTCACAGTATTAATGTGTGTATGTCTACTATGCAGGAACCAACTCTCTGGGCTTGGTGTGAGACCCAGCAGTTGTTCCTTCCAATGCTAAATTTGTAAATGAATAATGCAGAAGACCACAGCTGGTGCTATGGAAGGTCGGGCTGCCAGATACCAAGGTTGTGTAACCCCAATTCCATCTCATGCCTCTTTAATCCACTACTAGACACTCCCTTCCTCTCTATTTTACTCTGGTGGTTTAATTTTCTTCCCTCCTTTAGTCTTCTGATACTGCTTTTACATTTTACTCTTACTCTTTTCCCCCCTGTTTTGTGCTTTTCTCTCTCTTGCTGTGGATCAGTCTTTTGAGGAAAAGTTAATGGCTGATCTCAAGAATGAGTGGGCCCCACCTGCAACCATCTGCTCTAAAAGTTCATTAGGACTACTGAATGTTAATGCAAGACTCAATGAGTGATTGCACAAATGTAGACATCCATCTGCAACTTCTATGTAATAGTGAAAATCATGCATGAGAGCACATCTGAAAATGTGTTGATGATTAACAAATGAGGGTGTGAATTCAAACACACACCAACCTTGCTGAGTGTAGGATCACATTTTCACATTACTTTCTAATGGGGCAAATGCAACAAGCACCTAGGGTTAATGAGTACTATGATATTGTGATTTTTATATCGCACACATCACCCTGATCAGGGTATCCTGGTGGTGAGGGATTACTACTGACAGGAGAAGTGTGAAGAATCAAGAAAAAATAGAAAAGCCAGGTTTTGATTTTCTTTTTTAAATCTTGAAAGGAACTGGCAGATAGCAGGATTTGTTGAAGATAGTTGGCTGGTTCCAATGCTTGACTTCAACAGAGGAAAAGGAGTGCCCGCCTGTGCATGAATGGTGGATGGGAGTGCTATGAGCGAAGCAGAGACTGTAGTTGCAAAGGACTCCGCTTTGATTTAGGAAGGAGATTCTATGGTTAAGGTGGCTGGGGTCGATCTTGTTGAGGGCTTTGAAGGTGTTGTGGAAAAACTTAAATAAGGCACTTTGTTGCGACAGGAGCCAGTGAAGGCCCCAAAGATGAGGATGAGTGATCAACAGACATATGCTGGAAGGTTCAGTAAAAACCTGGCAGTAGCATTTTCCACCAGAATACCACCAGATAGTTTGGCATGCCTGTATCAAGCATGTTTCTGTAGTTTACTCTGCTGGTGATAATGATTTGAGTGACAATCATGCAGATGTAAATAGGCAGCCAATAAAAGATTTTGTGAAGAAGCTTCAGAGTGCGGAATCAAGTGGCTGAGACATTCTTAATTTGATTGCCCATTGAGAGTTGATTGTCAATTATGATCCAAACGTTCTCAGCTGCAGATTCTGGGTTAGGCTCATAACAGTTCTCTGGGACACCAGCCACTTCACCAGTGTACAGTATTGTTTACAAAAAAGATTATTACAGTCTTGTTGCCGTTCATTTTCAGGCAGTTTTCTCCCACCCAGCTCAAGCTTACAAATGTTAATGATTGAATAGTACAAATGTCATTAAATATGGAGAGTGTGAGTTGAGTGTTGTCAGTGTAGAATACGACCTTGAAGCCTGATGAGCTGATGATTTCTGCCAGAGAGGCAATATACACATTACAAAGTGTAGGACTGTAAGAGTGTAGATTTTTGTGTTTATTTTTTACATAAGTAACAATACTCATATTTTCGTATATTAATCATTGTGTACTAATTGTAATGTTAAAGTCGAGTTTGGTGATCTACTGAATGGCCGCCATAATATGTAGGGCCTACTTTTCATTTTCTATGCTAACTTAAGCTAATGAAATTATTCTGTTTTCAAGAAGAGTGTGTTTCTTCGCTAAAACAAATGTTAGAATTAGTGTGTATTTAGTGGCCCCTGCTGGAGTAAAGCAGAAGCATATACAAGGCCACTGTAGAAGTTACCAAAATAAATGTTTCTGATGTGTTGTATTTCTTAGCAGCATTCCCATGGCCTAAATGACTTTATTTATTGTATCTGTATAATTTGCTTGTAGTTGTGTTTCTAACCTATGTTCTTTTCCTTGAGGGAAAAGAGTGACAAGATGAAAATGTTTCCATGTTTTGTAATCGTGATCCGGAGACAACGTAATTGGAGCTTTAAACAAAGGGTCTACAGATGCAACGGAAGAAGAAATAACAAACATTTTGTCAATGGAATAACAGGAAATAGAAAGGTTTAGAGCTAACATTTTATATAATTTTGATATCTGTTAGTGTTTTGATTGGATGTAGTTTTCTCAACATATACCTTTGAACCAATCAGAGTGTTTAGCAAGTTTAATTTAATGTTCAGTCACCATTGATTTGGGTAGTCAATCAGTCATCCAGGCTGTCTTTCATTCGCGTTTCGTATTGGGAGATCGTCATTAGCTAATATTTATTATTTTCTGAATTTACTTAGTCTGTTCAATACTGAACAAATACTTTGATTGTTTAGTAATCTTAAAGTCCAAATTCTAAACCATACCCCTCATTTTGTTCCTGTTCCGATCCTGTTTTGACTCTGATGCCTGATGTTGATGTCCCCTTGATGAAGTAGACGTTGTTGCTGAATACCTTAGTGAATGGGTAATTGTATGAAATGCATATTGTTGTTTGTCTTTTGTTTTTCAGGTACCAACTGCTGATAATATAATACTGCTGCTATATTTTTGATAGTTCCTTAGCTAGATGTTTTTCTAAATTTGTGTTACTAAATTCTTTTCACATGAAGTCCAACATGTTGATGCTAATTAGTGGTTAGTGAGGTATTATTCTTATATGTAATAACCATTGAGATATTGTGTTTATTTGCATTGAATAAACTTAGATTCATGCATAGATTAAGTCAGCCATTATTGTTTTTGCATATGTATCATTTGAGTCTGAGAATGATTTTCGAGACCTTAGCATTGTTAATATAGGGAAATAAATCTTTAACTTCTTAATAAATTGGTGTGGTTGGAGTACTAATTGATTATTGTTGATTATGATTTATTGCTTATGACGTTTAGATTGTGATGTTTTCTTTAGAGCAAACTGGGTTCGGTCCGTCGACCTAGGGGATGAAATCCGCTGTTTGGTCTGACATGACTAAATGGTTAGGATTGTCCCACGTTAACAGTTTTGGTAGCAGAGTTTGGTTTACTGTTTCTTTGAATGATGTAATAATTGAGTCATAGGTGGTGAATTAATTAGTGTTTTGATTAATGTTGTTTTTGAGGATGTTGTACCATTTTGGTAAAATGATTTGCTAAGTGCCTGAAGTGACTTTCCCTGGTTCTTGAAGTTTCCCTAGGTTCGTAGGGCATATTCTCAGCGTTCTGTCATTAGATTGAGTAAGTTGAAATATGCGCCTGCACAGCGTTAGCTAATTTGCAGTTGATTGAGTTGTTTGTGAGATTTTTAGGGACTGTGCATACTCCAGAAGTAGAAGAATATGTTAGAAAAAGAGTTGGCATATTCTAAAGTGTGAGATTAGGGAAGTCAGCGAATTTCATATGTGTGTGTGCGCTTGTTACTTGGAAAACAATTGTCCACATGGTTGTTGGTAAGACGGACCTCAGAGAGTAGGTATAAGACTCAAGAGTATATTAAAAGTATATGGAGACACTTGATTTATGTTGTAATTTGTCTATTTAGTAGACCAATCGGGTGGAATTTTGCTTGCGAATCTGGAGAACTGAAAAGAAGAACTGCAAGAGCGGAAGCCGACTAAAGCGATTTTGTTACCTTTCCTGTAGTAAATAGACAATTTTTTAAATGTTTTGTTTTTAAAGATTAAAGAAGTGCTCACAATTAATTTGCATTGTTTTTGAGTGTATTTGGGTTAAGGAAGACTAGCCGCAAGACTTTGTCAGCCGTTGTGTGTAGTGTGACGTCATTTTTGTGCAATGCTGGGATAGGTTGGTCTGTGAGAAGGGTCGTTCACGGATTGGTGGACAACTGTGAAGCACAATTGGACGAGAAGGGTTATGAAGAGGATTGTGGTATTGTAGTCACTTCCTGATTATTGATTCTTTTGAAATAAAATTGTGAAAATGAAGTTTTTCAAAGCTTTCAAAAGTGCTCTTAGAGGAGAAATTTGTCCGCCAGTAGGTACTCTGGCATATATTGTAATTGAAGAGAAAGGTACCTGAGCATGTCTTTGGTTAAAACATTGGGTTAAGATCACAAAAAGGAAGGTTGTTTAGTGTGTCCTGAAAATGGTCTTTAATTGGAGGATTTGGAGAATTTGAGACTGGTGATGTAGGGTTTAAGACCACCACCGAGACCAGTTCAGTTTGAATCTTTAGCAGTTTGGGAGCTAGTAGCTAGACAGCAACAATCACTGAAATTTGCAAGAAGAATGAGCAGAGAAATCACTAGCAGAAGCTAGATGGGACAGTGAACAGCGACAGTGGCGACTCAATACCTTACAAGGTGTTAGGTTGTGTCCTGCAATGACCGTATAGAGTGAGAAGGTTTCAAAGAAATCTAAAAGGAGCTCTTCAGCAGTCGAAGAGCAGACATCAAAAGAGCCTACAGGATTTCTAAATAATGATGATGAATCAGGAGGAAGACGAGTTTATTTTACAGATGTTGATAAATCGTCCGCCACCTTATGCAGTTCAAGAAGGATCGAGTACAGCAGGTACAAATCCTACTGCACCGATACCAAGTACAGCGACTCAGAATACAGTACAGAGTAACCAGGACACGACTGGTAGTTCCATACAGGTTAATCCATACGTGAATTAGAGCTCAGTTCAGACTAGTCCTTCAGTGCAAATATCGATGCAGAGTAGTCTTAATGAATCAACTGACAATAGACAACTGGCTAAGACTAATATGCCTGGGACTTATTCTGATGCACCAATTGTGAATACTACTGCTAAGCTAGTAGTATCTTCAGGTCATAATTTACAGGAGTTGAGATTGATTCAAACAGAGCCTACTCCAGTGTTAGTGCCTCGAATGGAGAATGCAGGAGTAGTGAATTCTCAGAATGTCGAAACCAAGAGCCCATATGGAATATCAGTACCAATTACATTTGGTCCACCTGTGCCTTTATATGCTCAGAATAAAAAGAGCACAGTGAATCAGAGAATCAGAGAATCAGAGAGTTGAAAATCAGAATAAAGTCATTAGATTAATGCCACCTGTGGGACAGACTTTGAATAGATCAGGGTCATTATTGGATTTAACTCCAATTAGAAATTCTGAAATAGATGGATCGGAAAATGATTCTGCGTTTAAAAATTCTAACTCCTCAACAAGTGAGTCCAATGCAACAGCAGTTACCGTGTGTATAATCTGGTTATTATTTTGTTACAAAATATCACTGCACAGCAATTAACGAAGTGGTTAGAAGATTTGAGTGCTTCAAGCAATCCAGAGAGTCAGTCTAAAAGTGTTCCTGAGAGTCAGTTCAAGGGAACGGAGTACTTTGTGAAAAAACAGGTCCGTTTTCTTTGGGAAAATGTAATGTGTCCATGTTGTGTTTTTGGGCATTTCCTGTTGCGGGCACTAGGCCAACCAACATGAGTGAGGTACCATTTTTATCAGGCGACTTGGGGGAATGCTGGGTGGAAGGAAGTTTGTGGGTCCTCCTAGATTCCAGAACTTTCTATCACCAAAATATGAGGAAAAAGTTTTTTTTTTTGCCAGATTTAGAAGTTGGCAAAGGATTCTGGGTAACAGAACCTGGTGAGAGCACCACAAACTACCCTATTCTGGGATCCCCTAGGTGTCTAGTTTTCAAAAATGTCCAGGCTTGGTAGGTTTTCCTAGGTGCCGGCTGAGCTAGAGACAAAAATCCACAGCTAAGCACTTTCCAGAAAACAAGTCAGTGTCAATGTAAAAATATGAAGGGTCCATGTTACGTGTTGGGGCGTTTCCTGTCCTGGGCACTGTGCCTACCCACACAAGTGAGGTACCATTTTTATCAGGAGACTTAGGGGAATGCTGGGTGGATGGGAATTTGTGGCTCTTCTCAGATTATAGAACTTTCTATCACCAAAATATGAAGAAAAAGTGTTTTTTTACCAAGTTTTGAGGTTGGCAAATGATTCTCGATGACAGAATCTGGTGAGAGCGCCACTAGTTACCCCATCCTGGGTTCCCCTAGTTTTAAAAAAATTCACAGGTTTGGTAGGTTTTCCTAGGTGCCGGCTGAGCTAGAGACCCAAATCCACACCTAGGAATTGTAGGAAAGTACCATCTTGCCTGGCATGTTACCCCCATTTTTACATGTATGTCAGTTTGTTTTTGCCTGTCTCACAGGGATACTGCTAGCCAGGACCCCAGTGCTCATAGTTAGTGGCCTGAATTTGTATACCTGTGTAGTGACTAACTGTGTCACTGAGGCTCTACTAATCAGAACCTCAGTGCCTTTAAATTTGTCACTATAAGCTAGTGACCACTTTTACCAATTTAGGGAGCTCAGACAAACATTTAGACAGGACTGCTACTGCAGCCGGAGTGAAATAACGCACACGTTATTTCACAGCCATTTTCACTGCACTTAAGTAACTTATAAGTCACCTATACAGTATGTCTAACCTTCACTTGCTGAAGGTTAGGTGCAAAGTTACTAAGTGTGAGGGCACCCTTGCACTAGCCAAGGTGTCCGCACATAGTTCAGGGCCATTTCCCTGGACTTTGTGAGTGCGGGGACACCATTACACATGTACACTACATATAGGTCAATACCTATATGTAGCTTCACAATGGTAACTCTGAATATGGCCATGTAACATGTCTAGGATCATGGAATTGTCCCCCCATTCCAAATCTGGTATTGGGGAGCCAACTCCATGCATCCCTGGGGCTCCACTATGGACCCCGGGTACTGCCAAACCAGCTCTCTGGGGTTTTCTCTGTAGCTACTGCTGCTGCCACCCCACAGCCAGGGTTCTGCCCTCCTGGGGTCTGGGCAGCTCAGTCCCAGGAAGGCAGAACAAAGAATTTCCTCTGAGAGAGGGTGTTACACCCTCTCCCGTTGGAAATAGGTGTTAAAGACTGGGGAGTTGTAGCCTCTCCCAGCCTCTGGAAATGCTTTGAAGGGCACAGATGGTGCCCTCCTTGCATAAGCCAGTCTACACCAGTTCCCAGTCCCTGATGTGGTGCGAAACTGGACAAAGGAATGGGGAGTGACCACTCCCCTGTCCATCACAACCCAAGGGGGGTGCCCAGAGCTCTGCCATCTTGGATCCAGAGGTGAGAGGGCACTCTGGAGGCCTCTGAGTGGCCAGTGCCAGCAGGTGACGTCAGAGAGCCCTCCTGATAGGTGCTTACCTGACTAGGTGGCCTATGCTCCTCTGAGGGCTATTTAGGGTCTCTCCAGTGGGCTTTTCCTCAGATAACGGCTTGCAAGAATTCACCAGAGTTCCTCTGCACCTTCTGCCAAGGATTAACCGCTGACTGCTCCAGAACGCCTGCAAAACTGCAACAAAGTAGCAAGAAGACTACCAGTGACATTGTAGCGCCTAATCCTGCTGGCTTTCTCAACTGTTTCCGGGTGGTGCATGCTTTGGGGGCTGCCTGCCTTTATCCTGCACTGGAAGCCACAAAGAAATCTCCCGTGGGTTGACGGAATCTTCCCCCTGCTTCATCAGGCACCAAACTTCAGTGTCACCGGTACTCTGGGACCCCTCTCATCTGGACGAGTGTGGCCCCTGAAACACAAGTGGCGGACCCCATTGACCCAGACTGTCCAGTGGTCCAACTGTCCAAATTTGGAGGAGGTAAGTACTTGCCTCCCTTCTCCAGACAGTAATCCTGTGCACTACGTGAACTGCATCTACAAGGGCTTCTGTGCACATTTACACAAAATCCTGCTTGCACAGCCAATCCTACATCCCCAGCACTCTGTCCTGTGATGCTCAGCTCTCTGAGTTGATCTCCGGTGTCGTGGGACCCTCTTCTGCAGTGTTGAGACGGCCGCCATGTTCAGACATCTTGAACCCATGTTCAAGGACTTCTGCGGGTGCTACCTGCTTGTGCATGGGCTTTCTATGTTGCTGAGGGCCCCCTCTGTCTCCTTTCCCAAGTGACGACATCCTGGTCCTTCCTGGGCCCGTGCCGCACCCTTTTTCTCCAAAAGCAAATCTTGCAGCTAGCAAGGCTTGTTTGCGATATTTTGCCAAGGAAACAACTCTGCATCCTTCAGCACTCTATGGGACATCTTCTGCATGAAGTAAAAGTTCCTAGCACCTTTTGTTGTTGCAGAATCTTCAGCTTCTTCCACCCAGAGGCAGCCATTCTGCACCTTCATCTGGGGTTTAGAGGGCTCCTGCGCCCCCTGGACACTTTCACAACTCTTGGACTTGGACCTGTCCTTTGCAGGTCCTCAGCTCCAGGAATCCATCTTCAGGCTTTGCAGTCTGTTGTGGTCTTTGAAAAATCCCTTATCACGACATTAGTGTGTTTCTGGGGAAATAGTAGTACTTTACTCCTACTTTCCAGGGTCTTGGGGTGGGGTATCTTGGACACCCTTAGTGTTTTCTTACACTCCCAGGACCCTCTACACACTACACTAGCCTAGGAGTCCATTTGTGGTTCGCATTCCACTTTCTTAGTCTATGGTTTGTGTTGCCCCTAGGCCTGTTGCATCATATTGTATTCTACAGTGTTAGCACTACTTTCTGACTGTTTTACTTACCTGATTTTGGTTTGTGTGTATATTTCGTGTATTTTACTTACCTCCTAAGGGAGTATATCCTCTGAGATATTTTTGGTACATTGTCACTAAAATAAAGTACCATTATTTTTAGTAACTCTGAGTACTGTCTTTCTTATGGTATAGTACCTATATGATATAAGTGGTATAGTAGAAGCTTTGCATGTCTCCTAGTTCAGCCTTGGCTGCTCTGCTATAGCTACCTCTATCAGCCTAGGCTGCTAGAACACTACTAATCTACTAATAAGGGATAACTGGACCGGCACAAGGTGTAAGTACCATTGGTACCCACTATAAGCCAGGCCAGCCTCCTACAGGCACTTTCCAAAAAATAGGTCAGTTGTCAATGTAAAAATAGGATGTGTAGTGGGGCTTTTCCTGTCGCAGGCACTAAGCCTATCCACACAAGTGGGGTAGCATTTTTATCAGGAGAGTTGGCGAAATGCTGAGTGGAAGGAAGTTTGTGGCTCCCCTCAGATTCCAGAACTTTGCAGCACCGAAATGTGAGGAAAAAGTCTTTTTTTTGTCAAATTGTGAGATTTGCAAAGGATTCTGGGTAACGGAACCTGGTGGGAGCCCCACAAGTCACCCCTTTCCAAATTCCCCTAGGTGTCCAGTTTTGTCCAGTTTTCACAAATGTACAGGTTTGTTAGGTAGGCACTAAGCCTACCAACACAAGTAAGGTACCATTTTTATCAGAAGACTTGGGGTAACACAGAATAGCAGAACAAGTGTTATTGTCCCTTGTCTTTCTCTACATTTTTTCCTTCCAAATGTAAGACAGTATGTAAAAAAGACGTCTATTTGACAAATGCCATGTAATTCACATGGTAGTATGGTGAAACCAGAATTCAGGGATGTGCAAATAACCACTGCTTCTCAACACCTTATCTTGTGACCATTTTGGAAATACAAAGGTTTACTTGATGACTAATTTTCACTCTTTATATTTCACCAAATGAATTGCTGTATACCTGGTATACAATGAAAACCCATTGCAAGGTGCAGATCATTTATTGGCTCTGGGTACCTAGGGTTCTTGAGGAACCTACAAGCCACATACATCCCCACAACCAGAAGAGTCCAGCAGACGTAACGGTATATTGCTTTAAAAAATCTGCCATAGATGAAAAAAGCTACAGAAGAAAATGTGGACAGAAATTGTTCTTTTTTCACCTCAATTTCAACATTATTATTTTTTAGCTGTTACTTTCTGTAGAAAAACCTTAAAGGATCTACACAAATGACCCCTTGCAGAATTCAGAATGTTGTCTAGTTTTCAGAAATGTTTAGCTTTCCGGGATCCAGCATTGGTATCCCACCCATTTCTGCACTGACTGGAAGGAAGCTGAAAGCACAAAAAATAGTAAAAATGGGGTATATTCCAATAAAATGCCAAAATTGTGCTGAAAAATGTGGTTCTATGATTCAAGTCTGCCTGTTCCTGAAAGCTGGGAAGATGGTTATTTTAGCACTGCAAACCCTTTGTTGATGCCATTTTAAGGGAAAAAAATCAAAAGCTTTCTTCTGCAACCCTTTTTCCAATTTTATTTTTGAAAACAAACTTTATGCTGTATTTTGGCTAATTTGGGTACCTCTAGAATTCCTGGGAGGTTGGAAAAAAAGGACGGAAACTTGGCGTGGGTAGCTTATGTGGACAGAAAGATATGAGGGCCTAAGCGCAAACTGCCCCAAATAGCCAAAAAAAGGCCTGGCACCTGAGAGGAAAAGGCCTGGCAGTGAAGGGGTTAAAGAAAGGGTTTGAAGCGCACAAGACCCCTGCCCTTCCTTCCCTTGCTCCAGACTCACTACAGGGGAGTTTGCAGCTCTTTATGTGGGGACAGACCCAGCCCTTTTGTGATCCACCATGCACAGTTTTCCCACCATTAATTTCTATGAAACTGTTACAGTGCCACTATCAGTGATGTCAGAAAGGATGAAGTGAGTGATGTAATATGTTATCAAAGATTTAATGAGTGCCGTAGTTTGTGGGGTTATTAGCAGTGCATGGCGAGCGAGCAAGTTATAGTTACCTAGGGTACGAGTTATAGTTTCTTGAGAAAACTATGACTATAAATGCTGAATTTCTATGGTTTTGCGTGTGTGTAAAAACTGAACTTAACTAAAACATCCCTGTAACCTTTGATATTTTTGTGAATTTCTAAAAAAATGTAACCGTCTATTTCCTAACTATAATATCTCTGTAACCTTTGGTTTTTTCAGTGAATTTCTAGGGTTTTCTGGAATGTAAAGTAATATTTAATTACCATATGTCAATCCAACTGCTGCCACGTGGCTTTTGGCTGTGCATGGTGAAGGGTTGGTACGGCCAACCCAGGCATGCAGCCAGCCCCACACTGTTCACGACTCTGCGGCCAACCCCCAGCATGAAGCCAATGCCACGCTGTGGGTCTTTGAGTGGGTATGCATAGTTGTGTGGGTGGGTAAGTGCATGCATGAGGGTATGAGTGGGTGTGTTAGTGTGTGTGAGTGGCTGTGCTTGTCTGTAAGTGGATGTGGTTTTCTGGGTGTATGAGTGGGTGTGTCAGTGTCTGTGTGGGTGTGGTAGTGGGTGTGAGAGTGTTTGTGTGGGTGTATTAGTAAATATTCCCATAAACAAACATAGAAAATTAACTTAAAAAACAAAAGGTTACAGGGACATTATTATTAGGCTCCCATTTCAAACATAAGAAGCCATAGAAATTCACCTGTTAGATTTATCTCAAGTAACTATAACTCTTCCTTTTAAAAAGTGAGCCTAACTATAATGTTCCTCTAACATGTGTGAGCGTGTCAGCGGGTCTGTGAGTAGGTGTGTGAGTGTCTGTCTGGTGTGAGAGTGGGTGCATCAGTGTCTGTGTGGGTCTGTGAGTGGGTGCTTGAGGGTTTCAGTGGGTCTGTGGCTGGGTGTGAAAGGGCTTGAGTGGGTCTGTGAGTGGGTGCGTAAGTGTCTGAGTGGGTCTGTGAGTGGGTGGTGAGGGTGCGAGCGGGCTGTGAGTGGGTGCACAAGGGTCTGAGTTGGTCTGTGAGTGTCTGAGTGGGTCTGTGAGGGGGTGCATAAGGATCTGAGTGGGAGAAAGAGATTGAAAAAGAGAAATTGAGACAGAGAAAAAGAAAGTGAGAGGGCAAGACAGAGTGCTTTTTTTAAGCTTTAAACATGGCCCTGTATTACATTGCATTTAAGCCCTGGGGATGTCGTAGTCCCAGGGGCTGCGGGAGGGGGGCAGGTTGCGCCTGCATTGAATTACATTTAAGCCGTGGAGAGGTGGTGGTCCCTGGGGCTGCGGGGGGACACGCACCCCGCATTAAAATTAACAATGCCCCCAGGACTAGGCTCACCTAGGGGCTTGAGAATGACAAAGCGCAGGAGCCAGTGTTTTATTGTTATTTGATTTTTGCCAGATCTGCATTGAACCACTACAAACCTTTTTAAAAAATGCTTTTTTGCTTTTGGGGGGTCCGTCTGGGACCCAGCACCAAGGCTAAGGGGTCAGGGTGATTATACCCTGGCCTTTTTTTTTTTTTGTACACTTTTTTCAGCTGAGTCCGATCATGGCTGCCAACACTTCCTTGTTGAAATGCTGGCAACCACTCAGATCTCAGCACAAGATAGGAAAGGGTCGTGAATCCTTCACGTCCCTATTTATACAAATGTGGATTTTTGTTAATTTCTCTAAAACTATTGAACAGATTTACACCAAATAACAAAAAGGCCTATTTGAAGACCAAGAGGTACCTTTCTGCCAAATTTGGTGTAAATCTATCTAGTGGTTTCAGTGCTATCGCTGTTCAAAATCCCTATGAAAACAAAGAATGGGAAAATCGTGTTTTAGGACCACCCCTTTTTGTTGACTCCCGCCTAGTGGCTCAACCCAAAACTTTCCACACAGCAGCTGAAGTGGGCGTTAACATTTTTGGGAAAATTTTGTGAAGATTTGTCTACTGGCGCCAAAGATATATGCAAGCAAAAAAAACTATTTTTCTATAGAAACTAGATCCTGACTATAACTACCTTGTGGCGACAGCCAGTAGGTAATATCTATATCTATATTTAGGTATCTAAATCTGTTTCTCGATAGATAGGTAAATAGATAGACAGATAGATAGATAGACAGATAGATATAGGCATAACTATCTATCTATCTATCTATCTATCTATCTATCTATCTATCTATCTATCTATCTATCTATCTATCTATCTATCTATATTACCTACTGGCAGTATTTGATAGTCATGTGAGCTGTTGTCTAGGGACCTAGATAAAGGGGGGGTGAAATTTAGAGCGTTCCCAATGTTAATTCCCATAGAAACAATTTAACAGCAAAAGGGCAAAAACCACTGGACGGAATTACATCAAATGTGGCAGAAACATAGCTCTTGGTCCAGAAAGAGCCCTTTTTGTTATTTGGTGTAAAACCGTTAAGTAGTTTTTGAGAAATTTAAGGAAATCCAAATTTGCATATATAGTGATGCAAACGATTCACAGCCCCACCGATCTCGTGCTGAGATCTGATTGGCTGACAACACTTTATCAAGGAAGTATTGTCAGCCATTTTGGGACTCAGCTTCATCTGAGTCTCAGAAAAAAATGCAAAAAAAATTAAAAGGGGCCAGGAGCACCCTGGCCCCTTAGCCCTGTGCCAAAGGATCCGCAGGGCTAAAAAGCAGTAAAAAAAGAAAAAAATGTTACTGCAAATTTGTGATGGGGTTGCGAATCCTTGGTAAAAATAAAAAATAAACAAGTGCTTGATTATAAGTAAGCCCCCAATTGGGCCAGGCCCAGGGGCATTCTTTTTAATAGGGGGGCCTCCTGGGCCCCGGTGCCCCGGGGACCACCACCCTCAGGGCAAAAATGCTTTCATACCGTGGGGGAGGCCCGATGCCCTCCCCCACAGCCCCAGGAACCACCACCTCTGTGGGGCTATCCTGAAATATGAGCAAGGGGCACACGTCCCCCTGCACCCTGAGGACCACCACCCTGTGCCATTTGACAAAATCGGTGCAAAGGGCCAATTGGGCCCCCCACAGCCCATGGGACCGCTACACCCGAGGCATTCAACAAATTGGGTGTGGGGGGTGCTTGGGGCCTACTGCAGCTTCAGGGATCACCAGCTCCCTGGGGCTGTAATAAAAATGTAACAGGGGTCCGTTTCAGACCCCTTTTAGCCCCAGGGAGCACCATTTCCCCGGGACTATGCCAACATTGGAGGGGGGCCACATGGCCCACTCAGGGAGCCACTGATGGTACTAGGCACTGCAACACCCCAGGGCCGGCTCCTGCTATGTCACGGGGTGCCCACCGACCGGACATAGCTGGTTGCTGTGGCTTAGCTGCAGCTTTGAAGCTGGAGTCAAGCCACAGCAAATACTCCGCTGTTTGACAGCGGGAACCTGTGAAGCAGTACAAATTATTTGAAATTTTAAAGAATGACAGACTCATTTTTCATTTTAATTTGTGCAGAAATATCTTATTCTAAGCATATCATACAATAAAGCCTACAAAACTTGCTATCTCTATCCCTCTGACTTTCTCTCTCTCTCTCTCTCTCAATGAATTTCTCCCACTCACAAACTCACTCAGACACTCACGCACCAACTCACAAAACCACTCAGACCTGTGAGTTATACGCACCTTAGGGCAAGAGTTATAGTTAGTTGAGGTAACTCTAACCATAACTGGTGAATTTACGTTGAAAATGAGAGCCTAACTATAATGTCCCTGTAACCTTTGTTTTTTTTAGGTTAGTTTATATTTATATATATATTATATTTTTGGACTGTTTTGCTTGTGCAGGGTCATCCCCAATCTTTTTGCCTCCTGTCTCCTAATTTTTTCTGACCTGTTGCTGTTGGTTTTTTAACTCTGAGCACCAGTGCTAAAGTGCATATGCTCTCTGTGTAAATTGTATTGTTGATTGATTTATCCATGATTGGCATATTTGATTTACTAGTAAATCCCTAGTAAAGTGCACTGGAGGTGCCAGGGACTGTAAATCAAATGCTACTAGTGGGCCTACAACACTGGTGGTGCCACCCACATAAGTAGCTCTGTAACCATGTCTCAGACCTGCCATGGCAGTGTCTGTGTGTGCAGTTTTAACTGTAGATTCGACTTGGCAAGTGTACCCACTTGCCAGGTCTAAACCTTCCCTTTTCTTACATGTCAGACACCCCTAAGGTAGGCCCTAGGTAGCCCAAAGGGCAGGGTGCCGTGTATGGTTAAGGTAGGACATATAGTAATGTGTTTTATATATGAAATATTGCTAAATTATTTTTTCAATATTGCAAGGCCTGTCCCTCTCATAGGTTAACATGGGGGCTAACTTTAAATCTGATTAAAGTGTAGATTCCCTTTGGGAGCGGATGGACATGTGGAGTTTGGGGTCTCTGAGCTCACAATTTAAAAATACATATTTTATTAAAGTTGATTTTAAGATTGTATGTTTGAAAATGTCACTTTTAGAAAGTGAGCATTTTCTTGCTTATACTGTTTCTGTGGCTCTGCCTGTTTGTGTATTCCCTGTCTGGGTCAGTTTGACAGTTGGGCTGGTTGCACCTCACACTAGAGAGTGACACAAAACGAGCTGGGGTGTACTCTGCATTTCCTGATGGGCCATCTGTGCTAGGAGGGAGGGGAGGAGTGGTCACTTTCACCTGAAAGGGCTGCACCTGTCCTCACACAATGCAGTCTCCGACCCCCTGGTGAGTGTCTGGGGCCTGGCTAAGGCAAGGCAGGATTTCACATTCAAAAGAGACTTTACTTTAAATTAGGCCTACTTCAAAGGAGAAATTGGGTATAAGAAGGGTACCGAAAACCACAGACATTAGATCACTTCTGGACATCAGAGGAACCTCTGCCTGGAGAAGAGCTGAAGAGCTAAGGAGAAGTGCTGCCCTGCCTGTGACTGTGCTTTGTGGAGCTATCCTGTAGTTGCTGCTTCTGCCAGAGTAAAAGGGCAAAGACTGGACTTTGTATGCCTTCCATCTTGTGAAGAAATCTCCAAGGTCTTGATTTAGAGCTTGCCTCCTGTTGTTTGAAGTCTCAGGGAAGGCAAAGAAGCAAAGACTTCTCTCTGCCAGCACCTGGAGTCTCTGGAGAGACTCCTGCTTGACAAGTGGTGCCCTATCCTGTCCCTGGGCCCTTGAAAGGAAAGCTGGTGGAAATCCAAGGAAATCGACTTTGGACGACTTCGGTCCGACGCCGCTGCTGAATCCGGTGACGCTGCCTGCAACTGACTCCGTGATCTTCGCTGTAACACAACGACCTTCACAGGCCCGACACCACTGCAGCCTTGCTGAAGTCCGTGACTCCGTGGAAGTCGCCGCACCACGTCTTGACCGACGCCGCTCGAAGTGTGCGGATTCAACGTTTCGCACAGACGGCGCGATCCCTGACTTCGCGATCCCCGACTTTGCGCGTCAACTTGTTTTTACTCTTCACCAAAGGTACTGTACTTGGGGGTCTGCGTGCTTCCATGTCCGGTGCCGCTGGTGTCGGCTTGTTGAAAACGACTCCGTCACGACGCTGTGTTAACACCTCATCGAAGCATTCTGTGTTTCTGAGCGCTATTTTTGAGTTTAATCTTTAAAAAATTCAAAACTTGACTTGTGTTTGTCGAATGTTTGTCGTTTTGGTCTTGTTTTGTTTAGATAAATATTTCCTATTTTTCTAAACTGGTGTTGTGTCATTTTGTAGTGTTTTCATTAAGTTACTGTGTGTGTTGGTACAAATAATTTACACCTAGCACTCTGATGTTAAGCCTACTGCTCTGCCAAGCTACCAAGGGGGTAAGCAGGAGTTAGTTGAGGGGGATTCTCTTTTGCCCTGACTAGAGTGAGGGTCCTTGCTCGAACAGGGGGTAACCTGACTGTCAACCAGTTATATAATGTTATTATGTAATTATGTATTCACTGCTCACTGCTTGCATGGGGTTTATGATACTTTTTATAGAGTTGTGCCAACACCTTATTGTCTGCAAGCTCACTGAAACTAGAGAACTGGCGAAGGAGGCAGACCTCTGGATTAGTAACAGAGTGTCTGAGAAGATACCTGGGAGTGATCATTAAATGTTACTAGTGGGCCTTCAACACTTATTGTCCCACCCACCTACTTAGCCTTGTTAACCATGTCTCAGGCCTGCTATTGCAGCTAGTGTGCAGTTTTAAACTGCCAAAACTGTCAAATTGGCCTGACAATTGCCAGGCCTAAAAAACTCTTTTTAATACATACAAGTAACCCCTAAGGTAATCCCTATGCAGGCCATAGGGCAGAGTGCTGTGTTTTTAAAACTAAAATGCTAGACATGTAAGTCCTGGTAGTAAGAAACTCTCAAATTAATTTGTCACTACTGTAAGGCCTAAGCTGTCCCACAGAATAACATTAGCCTGCCTTATTACATTTAATAAGCAATAGTTTGTGAGGAGGTAAGAATGTCATATTTGGTGTCTAAGAAATCCTATTTAATGGTAAAGTCAGATTTTAGGTCACAATTCTGATAATCAAACTTTTAGAAAGTTGGCATTTTCTTGTCCTTACCATTTGGTGCCTGCAGCCTGTTTCCTAGGTCACGTGACTAGGTAAAGTTGGCTGTTGGCCTTTCGTGTATTCCCACCAGAGAGTCACACAATAGGGGGACGGATGTTTGGTGGAATGGCCATCCTGACAGGATGTAGGCAGGACACTGCCCCAGCATTCAAGCACAGAACTTCACACTAGCCTTATGTGCCACCAAACACACTAAGACCAGGGCAAGGAGACAGGAAATTCCATGCACCGCTGTGGGGGAATAACTTTAGAAGTTTCTTTCAAGTCAACGCTGTCATGAGGTGCAAAACTAAGACCTTCAAACCCACTCTTCAGTACACTACTGTACCTGTGGATGCTACAGAAGAAGGGCTGCCCTGCTTCCAGAGGACTGCCATGCTACCTGCTGCCTGCCTTGCTGTCAGAGAAGGAAGCTGGTCCTGTTCCCTTCATCTGAGGTCATGTTAAGTAACTACAAGGGCCAGCTGACTGACCTCCTGTTCAGAGCTAGAGGAACTTAACAATTTCCAGACGCCTCCCCACAACTGCCCAGCTGAACTGCTGCACTGCACCTACCTGGACCAGCAACTGGACCTGTCTGAGTCCTGCTGGCCCCTGCTGAAATGAATTCCTGATTCTCAAGAGGTATCTCCCAGGTCCTAGATGCTTGGTGTAGCATCAGTTGAGCTCCTCCTGGAAGAAAAGGAGAACCTGACTCTCAGCGCCTCCGTGACCGCCAGTGATGACCAGCAGTGCAAGATCTGCTCTTCACGCTACAACATCAACAACCTTCAGTGACCACTTTTTGTGTGCTGTATAAATGTTTTACAAGTTGCTTTATTGTGTTTTACCCTCACATCGATTATGGCCATTGCTTGAGTAGGGTTTCAACCCCCTAAATCAACAACCTAATTTCTTAAATTAGTATGTTGTGTAAATTGTGTTGATGAAAGCATTTTCTCTAGTAATTCCCCCGGACTATTCTTCATTGAAAGAATTGCCTTGAAAATGTTTTTCTGATGTGCCTGCTATGCAAAATGGATTTGCAATTCAATTTATTGATGCATGTTTTGTTTTTAAAATTAAATTACACTCGAAGCATGTTTTATTTTTGCAAATTAACATAATTTAAGCATATGCGTTTAATTGAAACCATATTTGTGTACTGTTTTAAAAGCTTGGATGTGGGATTAAACAGCACAGGGTGTTGTTAAACTCTACACTTTTAATGCAAAGTAGCACGATAAATTACGGTTTAGCAGACTAGAGTTTCATTTTTTCTATAACACTAATTTATTTGGACATTTCATCTATACATGTGCAGAAAAAAATGTCTTCAGGCCTACCTTCCTACAAAGAAAAGGAATTTAGGCATCAAGCGTACTCAAGCATTGATTTACATGTCAATTAAGGTGTTAAAACGTTTAGAGCACACATTAACTTTTACACTTGGTTTAACTTCTGTGTAGGAAAAGCGTGACAGATATTTTGGCATTATATTAAAATCAGATACTTTAGAGGCCTGGATTGTCCTTTAAAAGCAAATGCGTCGCAAATAGGGAAAGAGTTTTCCGACTTTTGAAAAGAATAATTCTCTGCTCAAGAGATGCAGAGTCTAAAATGACTATATGAAAAAATATGCCTGCAAAAAGTAATTTTCCTGCGGATTATTTGAAGGCGTTGTATGTCCTATGCTCTTAAGGAAGATATCAGCTTCACACATCTCCATCTCCAGCTGCGCCTTTATTCTTTTCTGACGTAGGGGCCTCTCTGAGGTGGTCACCGTGACCATCTATGAGAGGTAGCCTTTTTTTTAGGCAGACCTATACATATAGGTTATTTGAATCAACGCTCCAAAAGGATGGTATTGCGCAGATGGTCCGGAAATAGCTCCTTTGTTCAAACGTTGCAGGAATTAGAGCACAAAAACGGGACGCTGCACAGAAAAAATATATAGTGAGCAAAAAGGTATGCCGGTATTTATTGCTGTTCTTCAACATGAACTGCGCTCTTACCCTACTTTATTCCACGTTTTAAGATGAATAGTAAGATTCTGACTTCTATTTCCATGCGTGTTTAATTATGGATTACACTATTTCTACTAATTCAAATTACCCTTTATGGCGGCTAATGCTGCGCCAGAGTCCCTAATGCTAAAACTGAGGTGGCATGGTGTAAAAATAAGGATGGATCGGGTGAGGCCCAGTGAAATTAACAGTGGCTGGGATTAATTTAAGCGTTCCATCCTTCACTTTTTTGCATTCATTAGTGTGTATCCCTAAGTACGACGGCCTTGCCCAGACGTGAGTCCTGTGCACACTGTGCCACTGGAACCAAGCTATTGGGGTCATGGGTTACTTGTGTTCAAGTTCAGGAAGGCCCTGACTTCCCAGCTAGTCCCAACTGTTCCCAATGGAGTGTGTTCAAGACTGATTTGCATGTCGCTATGTCCAAACTGAGGTGTCATGGTGTGCAAAATAATAATGGATTGGGATGTGGCCCTGACTAATTACCAGTGGCTGAGATTAATTCAAGCATCCCATTCATCACTTTTTTGTATACTTTAAAGGCCCCATTGAAAGTATAGAAAACAGGCACCCTTTAGCCCCCTTAGTTAAAAACAAAAACAAAAAACAGCTATAATTTTGCAGCAAAAAACCTCTAATATTCCTAGTACCAGCACCACAACACAGATGCTTCTGAAATTAAACTTTAAATTTAGACAAAAGAAAAATTCTGCATTGATGTTCTCAGGCATAACATTTGAAGAGTTTTGAAATAGACAAAATGAATATACCAACAAAGTTACCATATGCTGCCATCGTTTGAGTATATGTATAGGCAGCTTACCTTTGCCAAATTATACTCAACATATTTAGAACGTGTAGCATGTTACTTTTTTTTTAAGTGTGATTATCCCATGAAATGTAGACAAAGTTCAATTAGAGTAGAAACTGCGCTAACCTTCTCTTACCTGGGCATAATGTTCGACAAACAGGGTTCCTGGGCTAATTGTAGGAAAACGAAAAAAGCTCAGCTTACTAAAACAACTGTGGCTTTAAGGCTTTTTTCCAAAAAGATAGGGGGGATTACCCCGCCAAATATGATAAAAATGTACAAAGCCAAGTACGGGTCTGGAATTTGGGGATATACTAATTGTAACCTGGTGCAGACGGTGGAAAACGATTTTATAAGACATCTATTGATGGTACCAAATGGCACATCTATTACATTATCCACTCAGAATTGGGGCTCCCCTTTATTACAGACTTGATAAAGATTCAACCCTTACTGTTATGGCACAAAGTCTGGACCTCGGAATATACTGAACTAAATAAGGCCATCTTGACTGACTGCATGGAGTCTATATACGCAGCAAGTGTGCCCTGGTTAAGATACATTATGACCTTCTTTGAAAACATGGGTAATAAAGCTTATTACACAAACCCAGCTTCGCTGGAAAAAAACTCTTGGAAGGACCTGAGTGCCCTGGCATTAAAATATTTAGAAGATTCACGATGGGAGGTTGAATCAAAAAAGACCACCATCATTTACAATCAAATAATTCTGTCGACGGTGGCCATACAGCCTTAATTGACGAATGTGGTAAACCCCCGCCACTGTTTTGTTCTTACCAGACTGAGGCTAGATATATTTCATCGTTTAGTGACCTTTCCAACTATGAATGATTGGAGCACCACCCTGAAGGCCTGTCCATGTGATGCAAAGGCACCCCAAACCACAATTCATGTGGTCTTATTTTGTAAATTCTATGCCAAGCAAAGAAAGCGCTTAGTAGCCCCTCTTCTAAGGTTAATTAATCTGCCCCAGTGTCGTACCGCGTACGCCGGCCTCCAGGTGCTATCCTCTATTGAGATGTGTGGAACCTTGGCTAACTTTTTATGCTCCGTATTAAATACAAGAAACCGTATGGGGGTAGCAATGTAATTTTATCTAGTCTACCCAATGGTTCGTAACTAGGAAATTTTTCTTAAAGAAATTTTAAATATTCTGCATGTACGTACCCTCTTATCAATGAAAATCATCTATATTTTAGTTTATTTATTGTATTTATTGTATATTGAAATGTAAAATATTTGATACTTTTATGACTTGTTGAAAGTCGAATAAAGATTGTACTACTTCTAATTTGTGCACGGGAAATTAAGTATAACCCGCGACATCCTGTGACAAAAGTATCAACAGTAATATTTCATAAGTTTCCATTTAAGTTGTCATTTTGTTTGTTTGATTTATTTGCCCACCAACCACGGCTCGATAAGACCTCCAAAATTCCCCAGTCTATACGTTATTGCTATGGCACATGTGACGATGATGACGTGATTTATATTATTAGGGAAGTTATTATTTTTATTTTGTGACTGCAAGGAAAGTTTCACAGGTTTATACCATGGCCCCACGACCACAACTACGTTTTTGAATTAGTCTTCTATGAGCATGTATTCATGCTTATTCGAGTAAATGGCGATGGTGAACACTGAGATAACCAGGGGTGACTCCCCTGTAATAGCGAAGGAGCATCACCCCTTTGCTCAGCACCAGGAAATGAAAAATAAAACAAAAATAAAACAATTTTATTATCATTTTATTTTTCATTCTGACGGAGCCATGTCTTGGGAAGGGCCAGGCCATGGCAGAGAGGAAGAGTGGTGGGCACTGTAAAGTGTGCATATTGGGTTGGCCGTCTGTCTCCAGCCAGCCAAATCAACATGCGCATTTAGATTTCTCTAACCCAGCTGTGTTACACAGCTGGCGGAGAAATGTCACAGGCTTCCTTTGCCTGAACAAACATCAGACCAGTCAACTCAGGCCAATCTGGCTCTGCTCTCATGCTATGTGTATAACGAAAGCAGCGATTGGATTCTGAGCCTGTGCCCCAGTGACTGCTGGGAAGAGAGGAGCGATGGCGGTGGCTGGCAGTGGGATTTGGAGTGGCAGGTAATTCTTTTTTATTATTCCCCTAACACCTCCCCACCACTTTAAGTTGGTGACAGCGGCCACTGGAGATAACAGCAGTTATCTGGGAGGCATGGGTGGTATTAAAGCTGTATTCATAGCCATGGATGCTTCAATCACAACATTGCGTAATGTGAGTGCATACATCACCAGCACTGGAAAGATTTCTCTTCCTTAGTTGGGGAGCAAGAAAGATGTTTTTTTATATATATAGTTTGGTTAAGGCGTAGCTAAGCGGCAGTGGAAGTGGAAGTGATTGCTAGCACTATATAATACACACATTGAGTGTACTATGCCAGTTTACATCGTAGGTTCAGGTCTGGATCACAAAATATTTATGACTAGCAAAACATCATGTACTTGGTGATAAGTTAAGGCAGTGCTTGGTGCAAACTCCTTTTAGCACCAAGCAAGCCACAAAGTGGGGTCCTGATTGGAAGTCGGAAAGTTTGTGCATGTTTGTTGTGTGCCATTTTGCTGTGGTGGTGTGTTATGTCGTTCTTGTGCTGCTATGTTTTGAACTAGATTTCTGCTATGTGCATTGTAGTATGTATTACAATTGTTTTTATGTTGCTTTCTGTTTTGACTAATTTGTTGTGTTGTGCAATGTTGTACTTTACGGCTATCTTAGATGGAAAACTGGCACTGCTCCTGCAATTGATCTATTTAAAACACCATTCAGCGTAAAAGTGTGAAAGAGACTTTGGGGGTCATTCTGACCCTGGCGGCCAGTGGCCGCCAGGGCCACCGACCACGGGAGCACCGCCAACAGGCTGGCGGTGCTCCCACGAGCATTCTGACCGCGGCGGTTCAGCCGCGGTCAGAAGCGGCAAGTCGGCGGGCTCCCGCCGACTTACCGCTGCTCGTGGGAATCCTTCATGGCGGCGGAGCGCGCTCCGCCGCCATGAGGATTCTGACCCCCCCTACCGCCATCCTGTTCATGGCGGGAAAGCCGCCATGAACAGGATGGCGGTAGGGGGGGTCGCGGGGCCCCTGGGGGCCCCTGCCGTGCCCATGCCAATGGCATGGGCACGGCAGGGGCCCCCGTAAGAGGGCCCCGCAAAGTATTTCAGTGTCTGCCTTGCAGACACTGAAATACGCGACGGGTGCCACTGCGATTACGAGCCGGCATCCTCGTGGGAAGGGAGTTTTTCCCTGGGCTGGCGGGCGGTCTTTTGGAGACCGCCCGCCAGCCCAGGGAAAAACTCATAATACCCTCCGCGGTCTTCTGACCGCGGAGCGGTATAATGGGGGCAGAATCACCCCCATTGTCTTAAATTAGCACTTCAGCTGCTCAGTTTATGTGTTATGGCTGCTATGGTTGAAACTGAATAATGAAAAAAGGTAGATGGTACATTCAGTATAACTTTTTCTTTCTATTTTTTTAAACGTTTATTTGTATTCAGGGAAGTGTAAACACAAGGTACATACATACAATTACAGGGAAATAGACCTTTGCTTTATGACACAAGAAAAAGGCAAAATACAGGCGAGGCAGTAAACTACCTATACAAGAGACAGTCCATGAATCAAAAGAGCAGGATTACATAACCTCTTATCAAGGCTCCTTCCCGGGTGCCTATCGCCACTATTCGACAGAGGACAGGTTTCCAGCAAAATGTCTATTAATCTAAACATTTCACTAGGGAAAAGGTTACAGAGGGAAAGGTGGGGAAAGAAGGGAAAAATAGAGAGGGATATGGATTGAGGAAGCAAAGGTAAGGTGAGTACAACAACAAAGGAGGTGCAGGCCAAGTAGGCCATGATTGCGCCTTCATCAAACATCCCAGCAACATAGCAGTAGCGGCAGATTACTGCCTGCTTCCACTTGGTCAACATCCCCAACCAAGGCATAATCGTAGTCACAGTCAACCAGATCACCTACCTCCGCAGGCTTATGAAGAATCGAGAAAGAGGCTGCCAGGGGACTGCCAAAGGGACTACAATGGCATATATGTTGCCACACCTCCTCTAATAAGGCTGCAGGACTTGGCAAGCTCAAAGGACGTGATAAAGATTACAAGAGGCCTCAGCAAACCTCCAACAGCAATTCTGGGGCAATACATGGGCAGGGTTTAACTTCCACTGGGTCGAGTACCAATCATTCAGGATCTTGAAATATAAGAGTCTCAGTTTGGAGGCTGCCCAGTCTTCTGGCTAATTGCGATTCCTACTGTCTTAGCTGTGCAGACAGCAACCGACATGCCTGCTCATATTGGTGCTATTGTAGTTTGCAAGGGGCATTTTCAGCACTTTTTGTAAAAAAACATGTTGAAGTGCTTCCTTCAGGAGTGTTGTGCTTGGTCATGCAGCTCATTGAGAGGAGAGGTCTTGTACTTTTGATTCTAGGAACGACAGGTCTGTGCATGCTTTGCATTTCGCAAGAGCAAAGTCTCTCATCAGCAGTCCCCTGATAACTGCCTTCCCAGCAGCCCAAAGCATGCTGTGAAAGGCAACAGAACCTGTGTTGTACTTGAGATAAGAGTGAATATGCTGCCGAAGCTATTCTTGCTGTCCAGGGTGTTTGAAGATGAAGGCCTTCATCTGCAATCTAATGGAGGAAAGGGGGTGCCATTATGCCTACATCCTGGTCCGATCGGAATGTACTGCAGTCTGAGACTCCGGTGTGGCAAATACAACAGGTTCACTAAAGCAAGTTGGTTTGAAGACCTTTATTTCTCAGTATACCGCCAATGACGCAGCACAACCTGTCAGCCAGGATCCTGACAGAAACTGCCCACTGTCATGGAATCCCCATTGGTCAGTTCCCTTCACGCGCGTGTGTGCTGATTTAAACCATAACCACACTTGTATGCCGAATAGATAACAATGTCTGTCGAATTATAATGTACAATACATTACCACATTACCACCCCCCTTTAAAAATGAACAACATTGAATAAACAAACAAATAAATAAATAAATACAAATACACGTGGCTAGGTACATAATTACATACATACTTAATCATACTAAACAAAAAAACTAAATTCTTATGACAACTAAGTGTAACCATACTACGTGGCCAATGATTTCAATATCTATTGAAATCATTAAGGGGGTCATTCTGACCCTGGCGGTCGGTGATAAAGCGGCGGCCAACCCGCCAACAGGCCGGCGGTCAAAAAAATGCAATTCTGACCCTGGCGGGAACCGCCAACACAGTCGCCGCATTAACACTCCGACCGCCACGGCGGAACAAACAAACAGCGCGGCGGTCACCGCCAACAGCCAGGCGGCAGACAATGTACCGCCCACCCTATCACGACCCACCAATCCGCCACCTTTTCCGGGGCGGGAGCACCGCCGATAAAAACACGGCGGAAACAGACATTTCCAATGGAAAACGCTCACCTCGAGACACTCCACGCGGAATCCGGACAGCATGGAACCCGAATTGAACATCATACCTGCTCTCGTCTACCTGCTCATCTACCACGAGTACGAACTCCGGCGCAGACGTCAACGGTGAGTACTGCACCTACGACACACGGGAGGGGGGAGGAAGAAAGGTTACGGGCACACACATCTGCGACCCCCCCCCCCAATATGTACACACCAATGCAGAGCAGGAAGTCACAGTGACACCACACAAAGACCCTTTAAAAATACAATGACACAACCAAATTTGGAATAAATTTTCATTTACAAAAAAAGCACCTGGAAATAATTGAGCAACCGTGAAAAATATTTACAAAAACCAAAAAGATATACACATCAGTGTATCACTGAAGTAACAAGTCCTGCACATCCTACGAATCTAACATGGACGTGGGCCAAGGTTCTGCGAAACAAGGGCAAAGCCCGCACACGAGACCTGAGTCCTTTGGAGAGAACACTGCAAGGGCATCCGATGTCAAAACTACAGGCACCTCAGGGGGAAGGGAAGGGGGGGCCACCACAGCCACATGAGTCCACGACGCCAGATCCACGAGGAGCCACCATGCCCACTGTACCATCCTGGGGAGTGCAAAGCCACAGTCTCTCAAGTCTCTGCAGTGGGTGGGTTGCCCACTGTACCATCCTGGGGAGTGCAAAGCCACAGTCTCTCAATGTCTCTACAGTGGGTGGGTTGCCCACTGTACCATCCTGGGGAGTGCAAAGCCACAGTCTCTCAATGTCTCTACAGTGGGTGGGTTGCCCACTGTACCATCTTGGGGAGTGCAAAGCCACAGTCTCTCAAGTCTCTGCAGTGGGTGGGTTGCCCACTGGACCATCCTGGGGAGTGCAAAGCCACAGTCTCTCAATGTCTCTACAGTGGGTGGGTTGCCCACTGTACCATCCTGGGGAGTGCAAAGCCACAGTCTCTCAAGTCTCTGCAGTGGGTGGGTTGCCCACTGGACCATCCTGGGGAGTGCAAAGCCACAGTCTCTCAGGTGGATTACAGAGTCCACTGGTCAAGGAGGAGGCATGGTGGGCACAGTGAACCATAAACAGTGCCTGAGACGGCGGGACCCAGCGGAGCGGTGCTTGACAGGAAGGGCCCAGCGGAGCAGTGCTTGAGACGGCGGGGCCCAGCGGAGCGGTGCTTGAGACGGCGGGGCCCAGCGGAGCGGTGCTTGACAGGAAGTGCCCAGCGGAGCGGTGCTTGAGACGGCGGGGCCCAGCGGAGCGGTGCTTGACAGGAAGGGCCCAGCGGAGCGGTGCTTGAGACGGCGGGGCCCAGCGGAGAGGTGCTTGACAGGAAGGGCCCAGCGGAGCGGTGCTTGAGACGGCGGGGCCCAGCGGAGCGGTGCTTGAGACGGCGGGGCCCAGCGGAGTGGTGCTTGAGACGGCGGGGCCCAGCGGAGCGGTGCTTGACAGGAAGGGCCCAGCGGAGCGGTGCTTGAGACGGCGGGGCCCAGCGGAGCGGTGCTTGACAGGAAGGGCCCAGCGGAGCGGTGCTTGAGACGGCGGGGCCCAGCGGAGCGGTGCTTGACAGGAAGGGCCCAGCGGAGCGGTGCTTGAGACGGCGGGGCCCAGCGGAGCGGTGCTTGAGACGGCGGGGCCCAGCGGAGCGGTGCTTGACAGGAAGGGCCCAGCGGAGCGGTGCTTGAGACGGCGGGGCCCAGCGGAGCGGTGCTTGACAGGAAGGGCCCAGCGGAGCGGTGCTTGAGACGGCGGGGCCCAGCGGAGCGGTGCTTGACAGGAAGGGCCCAGCAGAGCGGTGCTTGAGACGGCGGGGCCCAGCGGAGCGGTGCTTGAGACGGCGGGGCCCTGTTCAGCGGTACCTGTCTTCACGGCGGGGCCCTCTTCAGCGGTGCTCTTCTGCACGGCGGGGCCCTCTTCAGCGGTGCTCTTCTGCACGGCGGGGCCCTGTTCAGCGGTACCTGTCTTCACGGCGGGGCCCTGTTCAGCGGTACCTGTCTTCACGGCGGGGCCCTCTTCAGCGGTACCTGTCTTCACGGCGGGGCCCTCTTCAGCGATACCTGTCTTCACGGCGGGGCCCTCTTCAGCGGTGCTCTTCTGCACGGCGGGGCCCTCTTCAGCGGTGCTCTTCTGCACGGCGGGGCCCTGTTCAGCGGTACCTGTCTTCACGGCGGGGCCCTGTTCAGCGGTACCTGTCTTCACGGCGGGGCCCTGTTCAGCGGTACCTGTCTTCACGGCGGGGCCCTCTTCAGCGGTACCTGTCTTCACGGCGGGGCCCTCTTCAGCGGTACCTGTCTTCACGGCGGGGACCTCTTCAGCGGTGCTCTTCTGCACGGCGGGGCCCTCTTCAGCAGTGCTCTTCTGCACGGCGGGGCCCTGTTCAGCGGTACCTGTCTTCACGGCGGGGCCCTCTTCAGCGGTACCTGTCTTCACGGCGGGGCCCTGTTCAGCGGTACCTGTCTTCACGGCGGGGCCCTCTTCAGCGGTGCTCTTCTGCACGGCGGGGCCCTCTTCAGCGGTGCTCTTCTGCACGGCGGGCCCTGTTCAGCGGTACCTGTCTTCACAGCGGGGCCCTCTTCAGCGGTGCTCTTCTGCACGGCGGGGCCCTCTTCAGCGGTGCTCTTCTGCACGGCGGGGCCCTGTTCAGCGGTACCTGTCTTCACGGCGGGGCCCTCTTCAGCGGTGCTCTTCTGCACGGCGGGGCCCTGTTCAGCGGTGCTCTTCTGCACGGCGGGGCCCTCTTCAGCGGTGCTCTTGCAGTATGTCAAGGGAGTCATACCTGGCCTGGACACCCTGCTCACTCGCCCTCCGACCGTGCTGTGTCAGGCCCCTTCGGGGAGTGAGTCCTGGGCCCTTTGGTGTCGTCCCTTGCAGCCGGGATGGGGCTTGTGGGGCCCTCCTGCTCCGCGCTCCTGGTGGTTGTCCTCTCCGCCCTGCTGTCCTTCTGCTCCTTAGATGGGGCTCTCGGGCCCTTGCCTCCCCTGGCTGCTGTGGCCGGTGAAGTGGCCGGAGTCACCTCCTTGGGGGCAGCCGTCTCTGTCCGCTCACGGCGGCCCTTCAATTTCCGGGTCCTCTTGCCTGGGGGGGGGCTGGCTGTCCCCTTGCTGCTCACCGAAGTGTTACTGCCGCCAAAGGGTGGACTCCACATGCCATGCACCACTTGCACTGTAGTAGTTGGGCTGGTGGTGGCTGAGGTGCCCTTGGGACTTTTCCCAGTTGGAGGGGGTGGGTCGGGGGAGGGAAAGAGGTCAAAACTGGAGAGGTAATTTTTTTTGGGACCAAGGTAAGGGGTAGGAGTAGTGGTGAGAGAAGTGGAGGAAGAGGATGTGGTTGTATGAGAGCCAGGTGTGCTGTCCTTGGGTGCAGGTGACTGGGACGTAGGCTGTGGTGAGGTGGTTGGCTGTTGTTTGGGTGTCTGCCTGCGTTTATGTGTCTTGGAAGAGGGGGTGACAGACACAGTGGGAGAGGACACAGGGGACGTGTAAATGCCAGTGGGGGTGGTGACTGCAGGTGTGCGGACTGTAGTGGAGGGTTTGCTGGTGGTGGAAGAACTGGCTGATGTTGGGGTGCATGCAGGTGTGAGTGTAGACGTCACAGGGAGGGAGGAGGGAGACGAGGAGGACGGGGACACAGAGGTGGTAGTGACTGTTGATATGTCTGCATCTGTGTGTTGCTTGGGTGAATGCTTGTGTTTTCTGTGGTGCTTATGTTTGGATGAGCTGGCCTTGGGTGTTGAGGTGTGTGCAGGCTGGTCTGATGGTGTGGATGGGATAGGTTGAGGTACAGGAGACAGAGAAAGGGTGGAGGCAGATAGAAGAGGGAGACTGGAGACAGGGACAATGGCTGCCGTCAGTGCTGAGGCCAGAGCAGTGAACGCTCGTTGATGGGCAGCCTGACCCGAATGAATGCCCTTCAGGTAGGCATTGCTCCGATGCACCTCCCTTTCCACCCCCTGGATGGCATTCAGAAGGGTAGTCTGCCCAACAATGACCGTCCTCACTAGGTCAATGAGCTCCGCACTGAGGGCAGCAGGGGTAACAGAGGCAGGGGCTGAGGTGCCTGGGGCGAAGGAGACGCGCGCCTTCCTGGCCGAGCGGCCACGGAGCGAAGACTGAGGGGCTGCTGGGAGGGCGGTGCTGGTGCGCTGGGTGGCGGCTGTACCTGTTGTTGCGGGGGGCACAGATGGTGCCGCCCCCGCTAGGGAGCTCCCAAACGAGGACGTGTCCGTGTCGCTGGTGTCTCCACCGGCCCCCGTTGTGGTGCTCCCCTCGCCCTCCGGATCACTGGTGCCCTCGGTGTCTGTGTCAGTGCCCACCGGGGCCTTGTGACCTGCAGCTCCCTCCTGCTCCGACGCCAAATCTCCTCCGCCTGATGATGCTAAAACACAAGAAGACAAAGATTTAGGGTGGGGGGAGAAATTAAACTAAGTTGAGTGCATGCCTTAGCAATACCCTTTGCGGAGAGGACAGACACAGGTGCCTCGTGCACTAAGTCGCGAACTTGGGGTACACTACTCAGTACTTCTGACTAGGCAAACAGGTCTAGGGACAACACACGCGCACATGGGTGATGCTGGAGCATGGGTAGCTGCACTTGGCACCCTACAGAGGTGTGGGGCGGGGGCACAGCGCCATGCCTAAGGGAGCGGACTACACTACAGAGAGCGCCCGGGCCTAATGTCACCCACAGCCCTCCTCCCCCACCCAGACGCCTCCAATGCGCATACAGATAGGAGAATGTGCGGATACTCACCCCCTTGTGTCTGCTGTGCTGTCCTCAAGCGCCCATCCAAATTAGGGTAGGCCACCGCCAGGATCCGGGACATCAGGGGGGTCATGGTGCGACTGGCACCCCTCCTAGGTCGGGAGGCCATCCCCAGCAGTGTTTCTGCGGTCTTCCTCGTTCTGCGGCGGATGTCTTCCCACCTCTTGCGGCAGTGGGTGCCCCGTCTGTTGTGGACCCCAAAGTTCCGGACTTCCTCGGCGATGGCACGCCAAATATCGATTTTCTGGTGGGCGCTCACCTGTTTGACATGTACAGGGTGGGAAAGAGAAACCGTCACATATCTGCATGTTTGGAGTACATGCCCCCCCTCCCCAACCTTGTCATGGTTCCCATTCTCTCATCTGTCGTGCGTTGCACTCCCCATTCCCTCCACACCCCACCAACTTACATCCCCCCCCCTCCACACAGGCATAACCCATTCAATGTGCACTGAGTGTACTCACCTGTTGGTCTGGAGGACCGTAGAGTTGCGCATACTGGGGGAGGACCCCGTCCACGAGCTTCTCCAACTCTTCTGAACTGAAGGCGGGGGCCCTTTCACCAGTAGCAGCAGCCATTGTCACTTCCAGACCGAGTTCACAGCAGCACTTGCAGTATAGGTCCTCTCCTGTGGATGATCAGGTCTCGAATGATTGAGCTGATAGAAAATGGCGGTCACGCCCGCGGCGGTGCGTACCGCGGCGGTATGTCCCGCGACCGCCGGCGCACATCGTCATTGGCTCCTGAAACCCATAGGCTTCAATGTTAACCAATGCGTCTTCGCACAGCGGTCTTCGACCGCCTACCGCCACGGTGTGCCCCGCCAGCGCAGTGACCTCACATCCCATTGTCCCACTCCACAGGTCAGGCATCGGCCATTTCAAGGGCCCACATGGCTTAATTTCTAATGCGTCACACAGGCCTAGGCCTTGCAATGGCACACATACAAACATATCAAACCATAAATTTACCTGTACTGGGCAAGCTGTGTTGTACGTACCTGTGAGTGGATTGACTCTGTACTCCATATTCTCCTTCCTAGGCACCGTCCGCTGGGACTAGCGATGAGAAGGAGGAATCCTCGCGTGTACCGGCCGCTGGTGGACCTGTCGACAATGGAAGAACGCCATATAATACTACGATACCGACTTGACCGTGCCTCCATCCATGAACTGTGTGCCCAGCTGGAGCCAGCCCTGATGTCCCCCATCCGCCAACCCACAGGAATTCCCCCTCTGGTGCAGGTTCTGTCAGTCCTCCATTTCTTTGCAACTGGCTCATTCCAGACAACAGTGGCCATGTCATCTGGGATGTCTCAGCCTATGTTTTCCAAGATCTTATCCAGAGTGTTGTCTGCCCTGATGAAACTCATGCGGAGCTACATCATTTTCCCAGAGGAGGGTGATTTGCCTACAGTGAAAGCTGATTTCTATGCCCTTGGACACATCCCCAACATCATTGGTGCAATTGATGGGACCCATGTGGCTTTAGTCCCCCCAAATGACGATGAACAGGTGTACAGGAACAGGAAGAATTACCATTCAATGAATATCCAGGTGGTCTGTTTGGCTGACCAGTACATCTCCCATGTAAATGCCAAGTTCCCAGGGTCAGTGCATGACGCGTATGTTATGCGAAATAGCAGCATTCCCTATGTGATGGAACAGCTACAGAGACAGCGTGTGTGGCTAATAGGTGACTCTGGTTACCCCAACCTGCCGTGGCTATTGACCCCAGTGAGGAATCCCAGGACCAGGGCAGAGGAACGGTACAATGAGGCCCATGGGCGTACTAGGAGGGTGATTGAGCGAACCTTTGGGCTCCTGAAGGCCAGGTTTAGGTGCCTGCATATGACAGGTGGATCCCTAATGTACTCACCAAAGAAGGTGTGCCATATCATCGTGGCGTGCTGTATGCTCCACAACCTGGCTTTGCGACGCCAGGTGCCTTTCCTGCAGGAGGATGGTCCAGATGGTGGTGTTGTAGAAGCCGTGGAGCCTGTGGAGAGTGAAGAGGAGGAAGACTCTGAGGACGACACAGACAATAGGGACAGAGTGATACAACAGTATTTCCAGTAACACCCAGGTAAGAATCACCCACGCCATTTCACAATTGCTTATAGCCTCCTGCATCTGTACTTTCTGTAGATCCCCACAGATGTTTTTCATTAATTTTTGCCTTTCCCTTCCCTTCTCAGTGCTGTCTGACTCAGTACCTGACTTCTGCTTGGTTCGCCCATGAAATACAGCGTATTGACATTGGTATGTTGTCATGACTAATTGACAGAACAGAAATTGAACAGTAATATGTAATACATTTGTTAATAATACAGCATGACTCAAAACAGATTTGTGTGCAAAATGTGATTTATTTACAGTGCTAGATATCGGTACATGTGATTCTAAGGGTGATGGGTGGGGGTGGAGGAATATCCATGGCAGAGTCCAGTTCTCAGTCTCACAGGTGCATTGTTCTTTTGCCTGTGGAAGGATGGAGCATAGGCAGTTCATGGTTGGACAGGGTGGCAATGTGGGACAGTGGGAAGACTTGAGGGGGTATGTCCTGCTGGCGGGGGTCTTGACATCCTACTCTGTCTTTTTTTTTGGTCTCAGGCTCCTCTTACGGGGTGGTTGTTCTTCAGCAGGAGGTGGGGTTCTGGGGGGCTGTCGAGGTGTTGGGACCTCCTGTCCACTAGCGCCGGCGGAGGTGGTAGGCTGTTCCTGGTCCGGCCTAGTGACAGGGGCCCTGTGTGGTGCACCATGGTCCCGCAACGCGTCCTCTATCCTGTGGAGGGCCAGGACGATGGTCCCCATTGCGGTCCCGATGATTCTCAGCTCCTCCCTGAACCCCATGTAGCGTTCTTCCTGCTGTGCCTGGATCTCAGTGAACCTGGCCAGTACCGTCGCCATAGTTTCTTGGGAGTAGTGGTATGCCCCCATGATGGTGGTGAGGGCCTCTTGGAGAGTGGGTTCCCTGGGCCTCTCCTCCCCCCCCTGTCGCACAGCAGCCTTCCGAGCTGCCCGGTTTTCCCCGGCCTCTGTCCCCTGGACGGTGTGCCCGCTACCACTGCCCCCAGGTCCCTGTTGTTGTTGGGGTGTTGGGTTAGCCTGGGTGCCCTGTAGTGGCGGACACACCGCTGATTGAGCTGTCCTAGAGACAGAAGCATGGGCCCGCTGGGTGGGAGCTGTGCTGGTGTTGGCAGAGGGGGTCGGGTCTGGTGTGGCCTGTGGCTGCCTGAGGGGAACCGACTGCCCAGAGGTCCCCGATGGTCCGGGCTGGTCATCAGGTTCACTGTCGACAGAGCTGCTATCCTCAGTGTGGGCCTGTTCCGGTGGTGGGATGGACACTTCTGGACCCTCCTGGCTGGTGTGTTGTCGTTCGGGTCCTGCATGGGGTAAGAGAGTTTGGTTATTGTTTCTGTGTGTGCAATAGCGTGCGTGTTATGGGTGCCCTTGTCCCCCAGTGCAGGCATTCCCTTGAGGGAGGTGTTGTGAGGGTAGTTAGGGGGGGGGGGTTAGTGCAGTGGTCATGCTTAGGTGATGGGTGCCCATGATTTGTGTTGGCATGCAGGAGTTGGTGTTGGGATGGGTGGGTTGTGCTGGTGAGACATTGTCAGGGAGGATGTGTGCTGGGGGGTTGGGGGTGAGGGTGGGGGTGTGGGTTGGCATGCTGGTGGGGTGGGGGGGATCTAGTAGTTGAGATTGGACTTACCAGAGTCCATTCCTCCGGCTACTCCTGCGAGGCCCTGAGGATGCAGGATGTTCAAGACGTCTTGCTCCCACGATGTGAATTCGGGAGGGCTGGGTGGGGGTCCGCCGCCAGTCTTCTGGACCGCGATGTTGTGCCTGGAGACCATCGATCGGACCTTCCCCCGTAGGTCGTTCCATCTATTGCGTATGTCCTCCCTATTCCTGGGATGCTGTCCCACCGCGTTGACCCTGTCCACGATCCGCTGCAATAGCTCCGCCTTCCTAGCTATACTGGTGTGCTGCACCTGCGAGCCGAAGAGCTGGGGTTCCACTCTTAGGATTTCCTCCACCATGACCCGGAGTTCTTGGTCCGAAAAGCGTGGGTGCCTTTGGGGTGCCATGGGGTGGTGTGGGTGTGGTGTGGGGTGGTGTATGTGATGATGAGTATGTTGGTGAGTGGTGCTTTGTGCTACTATGTGGTGTGTGTGATGGTGTAGTGTGCCTCAGTGTGTCTTGCTTTGGATTGTCTGCTGTGTCTCTCTCTCCTTCTCTCAGTAATTATGGTCGCAGGGGTTTGTGGGTGATGTGGGTGTGTGTTTTATAGTTGGTTGATTGTGTGGGAGTGGTGTGTGTATCAGGTGTGTGTATTTCAAATTGTCCAATGTGGCTGTGTTTTGGTGCTGTCTGTGTATTCTGACCGCGGCGGTGTGTACTGCCAATGGAATACCGCGTTTGAATGACCGCCGTGTGGATTCGTGGGTCGTAATGGCATGGGCGTATTTCTGTTGGCGTGACGGTGGAGGTTTGGTCATCTCCAGTTTATCGCTGCCCGCTGATGTGGCGGCCTGCAGTGGAGGACGGAATTTTGGAGGTTTGGCCGTTGTGGGTCAGAATGACCGTGGCGGTTGACCGCGGCCGCGGCGGTGTTATGGCGGTCTTCTGACCGGCGGTAAGGGCCTTTTACCGCTGAGGTCAGAATGACCCCCTAAATCTTTTGGCGGTCCTTCTAATACCGGACCCATATATCTCATATCATCAACCTTTCTGGAAGATTTGCATCCACTACTGCCCAAGAATTCTAATTGACAGAAAATTGACCATATGACTCTATCTGATCACTCACAGGTTATAACCACTGTGCCCAATTAGACTGAAGAAAATCTTTCCTTTTGCACATGATGCATTCCTGCACTTATGGAAGTTTCACTAGCTGTCTTTTATTCCACCACCCTCTTCCCAAAATCAATGCCTCACCCTTACCGACCTTGTCCACCTGTACTGGCATCGAAAATTTCGACTCAATTTTTCTTAGCCCTGATAGGATTCAAAATCATTACACAATCACCTCTTTCTGGATGTACTCTCGACTGATTGTGTTTTTCTAAAAATTATGTTTCCTGTTCCATGTTATCTGAGGTCAGCCCCTCACTGTTGTTTCCCTTCAACTTTTCTTCAAGCACAACCGAAATTATGATGTGTGGACTCCTCTCCCTCTTAACAATGAAAACGGAGTCATGGCTGGGGTGCAATGTGGGGACCTATTATAGCTCCATATTTCCGGGGTAAAAAATGTGCCTATATTTAAACCCAATGCCAGAACAGTCTGCAATGCTTCCTTAATGATCTTTGTGAGAGGATGGTTCTGACCATCTGGTCTGTCCTGATTTTTTGCTTTCTGACCACCTGTTTTTTAATATTTTACTGTGAGGGAGCCTCCTAGTCGAGGACTCCCCCACAATAAACACAGTAAAATGGGCTGCAAGTGTGACCACTGGTGCCACCTTGCTAAGGAAGGGCTGCTGTGGTGCAGCAAGAGTAGGAGGCCACAGGCTGGTTACACGTAATCATGTAAGGGCTGCACGGGGAGGATCCTGTTGTGCGCAGCCCACGAACTGCGCTTAGGGAGCCTTTCACAGAAGGTACTATGCACAGTGGGTGGGGACCTGGAGTAGGCCTCATGAGATGGGTGTACACAGAGGAGGGATAGTCAGAGTGCTTACTGTATTTTTACTGTAGGAACACCCAGGACCTGTCAACATCAGTGTGTTTACTGTCTTTTCACTGTAGAGAGACTCATTCAATGTCAATGGGAAAGAGTGGCCTAGAGCATAACTCAGGTACCCTAGGGCTCACAAAGAGCAGAGTCACACTAATGTACACTGTAATCTGTGTGAAAAGAATGATGTAGTAGGTTACAAAAGCATATTTGAACAACTTATTAGAACATTGGAATGTTGGCAGCTCCATTGAAAACAATGGAGTGGTCCGGGCTTTTACTGGGCAGTAAAAGCCCGGAGCACCAACATTCCAATCTTCTTTGTTCACAGCAACAGCTGTGAACAAAGCCTCACGGAGCCTGAGGGGATTTTAATCCCCTCCGGTTCCGTGAAGCCTTTGTTTTATTTATGAGAACATTCTGCCCTCTAATGACAGAATGTTCTAATAGCCTTAGAACCTGCCGTAGCGGGCTCTACCGGCTATTAAACGCCCTCTCCCTTGTTAAAGACCCTCACCTTCGGCTCGGGCCTTTAACGCTGGAGCGGGCCTTTAATAGCCGGTAGAGCCTGCTACGGCGGGTTCTGAGGCTATATGAGACACCCAGGAATGTCATCTTTCACTGGCTCAGCTCATGATTAGGGTCAATTACTGCTCTATCCAGCTGCCTGAGCAGGGCCTTGCATCAATCAGCCAGCTGTCAGCCAGGTGAAATGGGGTCTTTGGTTGACAGTCAGGTTACCCCCTGTTCAAGCAAGGACCCTCACTCTAGTCAGGGTAAAAGAGAATCACCCTCAGCTAACCCGTGCTTACCCCCTTGGTAGCTTGGCAGAGCAGTAGGCTTAACTTCAGAGTACTAGGTGTAAAGTATTTGTACCAACACACACAGTAACTTAATGAAAACACTACAAAATGACACAACTGTTTAGAAAAATAGGAAATATTTATCTAAACAAAACAAGACCAAAACGACAAACATCCGACATACACAAGTCAAGTTATGAATTTTTAAAGATTAAACTCAAAAATAGTGCTTAGAAACACAAAATGCTTTGATGAGGTGTTAACACGGCGTTGTGACGGAGTCGTTCCCAACAAGCCGACACCAGTGGTGCCGGACACTGAGAAGAGTGAAAACAAGTTGTTGCGCGAAGTCGAGGATCGCGGCGTCGGTGTGAAACATTGAATCTGTGCACTTCGAGCGGCGCCGGTCACGACATGGTGTGGCGACTTCCACGGAGTCACGGACTTCAGCGGGGCTGCAGTGGCATCGGGCCTGCGAAGGTCGTCGCGTTCCAGCGAAGATCACGGAGTCGGTTACAGGCGGCGTCACCGGATTCAGCAGCGGCGTCGGTCCGTAGTCGATTTCCTTGGATTTCCACCAGCTTTCCTTCCAAGGGCCCAGGGACTGGATAGGGTACCACTTGTCAGAGCAGGAGTCTCTCTAGAGACTCCAGGTGCTGGCAGAGAGAAGTCTTTGATGTCCCTGAGACTTCAAACGACAGGTGGCAAGCTCTAAATCAAGCCCTTGGAGATTTCTTCACAAGATGGAAGGTACACAAAGTCCAGTCTTTGCCTTCTTACTCTGGCAGAAGCAGCAACTGCAGGATAGCTCCACAAAGCACAGTCACAGGCAGGGCAGCACTTCCCCTCAGCTATTCTCTAGGCAGAGGTTCCTCTTGATGTCCAGAAGTGATCTCAAGTCTGTGGTTTTGGGTGCCCTTCTTATACCCAATTTCTCCTTTAAAGTAGGCCTACTTCAAAGTAAAGTCTCTTTTGAATGTGAAATCCTGCCTTGCCCAGGCTACGCCCCAGACACTCAACAGGGGGTCAGATTCTGCATTGTGTGAGGACAGGCACAGCCCTTTCAGGTGTAAGTGACCACTCCACCCCTCCCTCCTAGCACAGATGGCTCATCAGGAAATGCAGACTACACCCCAGCTCCCTTTGTGTCACTGTCTAGTGTGAGGTGCAACCAGCCCAACTGTCAAACTGACCCAGACAGGGAATCCACAGACAGGCAGAGTCACAGAAACCGTATACGCAAGAAGATGCTCACTTTCTAAACGTGGCATTTTCAAACATACAATCTTAAAATCAACTTTACTAAAAGATGTATTTTTAAATTGTGAGCTCAGAGACCCCAAACTCCACATGTCCATCCGCTCCCAAAGGGAATTTACACTTTAATCAAATTTAATGGTAGCCCCCATGTTAACCTATGAGAGGGACAGGCCTTGCAACAGTGAAAAACAAATTGAGCAATATTTCAGTGTTAGGACATTTAAAACATATTACTATATGTCCTACCTTAAACCTACATTGCACCCTGCCCTTGGGGCTACCTAAGGCATACCTTAGGGGTGCTTGACATGTAATAAAAGGGAAGGTTTTGGCCTGGCAAGTGGGTACACTTGCTAAGTCGAATTTACAGTTAAAACTGCACACACAGACACTGCAGTGGCAGGTCTGAGACATGATTACATAGCTACTTATGTGGGTGGCACAACTAGTGCTGCAGGCCCACTAGTAGCATTTGATTTACAGGCCCTGGCACCTCTAGTGCACTTTACTAGGGACTTACTAGTAAATCAAATATGCCAATCATGGATAAACCAATCACATACAACTTACACAGAGAGCATATGCACTTTAGCACTGGTTGACAGTGGTAAAGTGCTCAGAGTTCAAAAGGCAACAGCAAAAGGTCAGAAAAAATAGGAGGCAGGAGGCAAAAAGGATGGGGATGACCCTGCATAAGCAAAAAAGTTCAACATAGCCCCTGACAGAAAATGGGCGGAGAAGCCCTGAAAGGAATGTCAGGGAGGAGGGGCTGAGCTTCAGAGCACAAGTGGGCCAAGGCCCTGGACACCGCCATTTTGAGCTATCCCAGAAGACTGTGCAGGAAGGAGGGGACAGGAGTAAGGCAGTGATGTGGCACATCTGGATTGGCCAGGAGTGCAGGTCAGCTGGACACTTCGCCCCACTTACAAGGTCCTGCACAGGGGAGAACTCTTTTTCTTGGCTGTGGTTCACTGCTGGACACTGAAATTCCAGACAGGCGTCATGAACAGCTGGAAAGATAAACTCCCTGACTGCCCCCTGGGGCAGGGACTCTGCCCCTGAAGGACTTCAGGCCCAGCGAGGAGCAGGCTAGTGCCAGGTAAGCTGGCCCCCTTACTCCCCCTGAGGCCTAGTTGGGGGAAAGACTAGGCTGGTACCAGGAGAGCGTGCTGCTCAGAAGGAAAGGAGGGCACCAGAGGAAGGACTGACTCCCTGTATTCTGGGACCCTTCTAGGCCAGGAGGCCTAAGGAGAGTTCTCCTGGTGGCAAGGGCTTATCAGCAGGAGCGAAATGACACCAGAACCATCCAAATCGGCCCTCGGGGGGCCGATCTATCCGAAGGAGAAGGTCTGTGACCTTTGACCTACTTCTGAGCAAGCGGTGAAGCGCGAGGGGCTCTGCCGCTGCTGTGGTTGATACCCCCGGGGTGGGCAAGGGCCTGGGGTTGCCCCCAAAATGAAGCAAAGCCAGGGGCTGCCTTTCTGACCCCTTGAAGATGAACTTTGAGGTCCCGGTACCCCATCCCAGGGCCCCATGGAAGAGGAAGATGGAAATGGCAGAATGGGGCCCGGACCCCATCCCGGGGCCTTGCCAAGAAGAAAAGTTGAGTGACACTGTCGCGTCCCCCACGAAGATGGCTGCCAGCTAAGGGAGAGCCGGTGGCCGAAGAGTAAGCTGGGGAGTGCGAGTGGAGTGTTATCACGCTCCCCGTGAAGGTGCCTCTGGGGCCCTGGGGTCCCGGACCTGATCCTGGGACCACACCAGAAGACCAAGTCGGGGGTGCCATTGCAACCCCCTCAGTCAATGTGACAAGGGGCCATCCCGGGTCCCAGCGAAGAGGTTAAGGCTGGGGAGCACCGTCATGCTCCCCGGACTGGCAAGGGGATGCCTGGACCCCATCCTGGGGCGATGTGCGCTGTTGTGGCAAGAGAGGAGGGGGGAGTGCTGTCACACTCCTCCCGGCGGCCCAATGGCTGCCGCAGCAGCACGCAAAAGACCGGCTCCCATGGCAGCACCTGGAGGTGCTGGCCGTGCGGGGAGCCGGCAGGAGGGGCCAGGGGTGGGCTCCCTCAGCCCCTCCCAACACCACTCACCTGACGGGGGTGTCCGGGTGGGACCGGACACCCCCCAACCATGAGGGCAGCTGTGGGTGGGCTCTCCGTGCTGCCCTCCACCAAGAAGGCACCATGACGTGGGTGTCCGGGTGGGACCGGACACCGCAAAAACACATGGGAAGCCGGGGGTAGGGTCCCCGCGCTGCCCTCCAACGAGGCCAGGGTTCGGGGGCACCTGGGTGAGACCGGAGACTCCACCATCCCAAGAGGAAAGCAGTAGTGGAAGGCAGCAGGAAATGAAGCAGATCACCTCTCCCTGGCACAGCGGGAGAGCTGCTCATTACATATTCCTATTGCCCTATGGCCTTGTGAGGCCCAACGTCATCCTAAACACCGTGCTCAGCTCCTGGTGGCCCCAGGAAGATGGGGTCACCACCAGCCTAGTGCCCAATGTCAGGAGGAGCTTGAGGAACCACTCTGCATCCCCCCAACACAACGTTTATTTCCCCACCATAAAATGGGTAGGACAAAGGAAATATAACTCCTCAAGGGATACAACCAAATGTAAAGCACCAGCATCTTGGAACTTTTGTTCTTGGCTGGTGTGATTGCACCCTCTAGGGGTGTAGGATGGTATTACACTAGATTATTCAAATGTATGTTGTTACACCAGGGTAATCAAGAAGTAATCTAAAAGTAATCTTTATCATTTACAGTATTTAAATATGTCTCTATGTGTTTCTGGTAATGCTGATTTTGGTAGTGTACAGTAAATGTGCTTATTTGTCAGATTTTGGTGCTTTCACTCTACATTACAGGCAAATGTTGCATTGGGATACCAGGGATTGTTTTGCCATGTGGGTTGTTGGATTATATTTCCCCTGGGGGAGACATGAGAGATTACACAATGTCACCCAAGGGTAATTCCATCAATTTGTGTATATTTGTAAATTGTTGCATAGTACTGCGTAGGGTGTGTAATAAATGTACTTTTACTTCTTCAAAAGAAAAAGAGCAGACTGTACAATCATTTGTTGAGTGCCATGCTTGCGTGCTCGTGAATGGGGATTACCAGCCCACACAACCTCCCTTGAGTAAGCTTTGGACTGCTCAGCAACACTACCCTATGAAAGTCAAGCGCTACAATGGGGTGTTTGGTTCCCAGTGGTGGTCGTGTGTGGACCCATTACTTGTGCAGGGCACACAACTAATCACCTACCTTCCAACAATCGTGTTACCACTTTTTTTTTAAATTTGTCCTAGACCAAAACTAAACCATTAGAGGTAGGAAAGTGCAGAGAAACTTTCAATTGTTTAATTTCTTCATACAGTTGAATGCAAAGTGTGTTTGACTATCCATAACCCCAACTTTTGGAGAACCTTGCAGGACAAAAATGTGTTCCACAAACTATATGACTGTCTCAGTATCTAGTGATTCTACCAATGAATGGTACAACCACTTCGAAAAGTGATCAATAAGCACTGTATTTTCATATTCCCTGTTAAAGTGTAATACAGGCCTGAAAAATATAACCCTATCTTTTCTAATGTGACCTTTGGGAATGGTGTTGGGTGTAGGGGTGTCTGCATGCTCTTCCAGTATTTGTATGACAGCAGACACCCTGGACACCTGTCAATCCTAATCTTCCCCATGTTTATCCCAAGCAGGTCACCAGTAGTGCTGTTTGATTTTCATGCACGTCTTGGTGGTGCTGAGATGCGCCTGATGTACCTTTGATATGATGACATTGCGTAATTTTGTGGGCCGAATAAAACAATCCCCTCTAAGAATGATACCATTGACTGCAGACAAATCTTCAGCAACCCAAGAGAAAGTCTTTAAATCACCATCAAAACACCTGCTTTCTGGCCAACCGTGCACAATGTATTCAATAACTTTCCCCAACGTCTGGTCTTCTGCAGAAGCACATGTTCAATCCTGTTCTCTCATGACTGGCTCACAGTCACACACAGCATCCGCCAGTGCCACACACTCTACATCATCTGTTAGGAGATTGTCTTCTTCATCATCTAGTGGTAGGCAAGATATGCAATCCACTCAGAAGTTCCTTCTCTCTAGAATGTGTCCAATAACAAAGTTGTGTTCCTGCAATTTGGAAACTAGTCTGATAAGTCTGGAAGACATATTACTATGATTACAATTTGTAAATATGTGTACTAACAGCTTATTGTCTGTGTTTAACTCAAAGTTGGTACCCCAGATATATGTCCTGAACTTCTGCACAGCCCTTACGCATGTAGAGCCTCCTGATCTGTGGTACTATATTGGCATTTGTATAGCCTTGGAGTCCTGGATGCAAAGGCAACCGTTCTTTCACTAGCTGTTTCCTTTTGGCTCAACACAGCCCTTAAACCACAAGTGCTCACATCCACTGTGATTAATTACTTTCACAAAATGTATTTAAGGCCGGTGCAGTGACTCTCAACTGTTTGACATTCTCAAAGGCCTTTTCCAACTCATCTGACCATGCAAACTTTTGGCCCTTCCTGAGCAGTACCCTAGTATGAAAACAAGCACAGTTTACAATGTGAAAAGAAAAATACGGTCAGTCTTTAACATGTCTACGTTAAAGTTAATAGGCAGCTAAACTGAATACAAAATGTAATCTGCAAATGGTGAACACCGAACAACTAATCCAGGTGCAAAGTGGTGCAACACAAAGTCAGTGGTCAAAAACACATATTTCACTACATCATCATACCTCTTTGATAGACAACACTTTTTTCAAAATGTTGCTCTGTTCCGGAAAATCTTTTGCAAAAACTAAAATGTCATCTTGGTATGCCTGCAGACCAGTGATGCCTCTAAATACATTAGCCATTAATTTAGAAAGATGTTAGTGTCAGATGCCAGGAGGCCAAATGGCTATCTAAGATACTTGTAGGCACCATGAGGCATCACAAAGGTTGTTAAATTTTGTGACTCAGCAGTTAAGGCAACCTGGTAGTAAGCCCACCTTAGCTAAATTGTAGAAAACCACTTTGCGCTACCCACACTGGCCAATAAATAATGGATGTTCTTATTTAGGGCACGTAAGTCGACACATAGGCGGTCATTACAACATTGGCAGTAAAAGCCGCTTCACGCCGTCCAGAAGACCGCCAACACACCGCCGCGCCCTCGGAATTCCACCACAGCTATTACGACCCGCAGTTCGGAATCCGCCAAAATTCAGACACCCATACAAGTCCGCCACACCAAAGGTCAGTGATAAACTGGCTTTAACAAAACCTCCACCGTCACGCCAACAGAAATACTCCCACACTATCACAACACACGAATCCACGTGGCGGTCTTTCAACCGCGGTATTCCATTGGCAGTACACACCGCCGCGTTCAAAATACACACACATTTACAAAACACTACCACATTGGACAATTCCAAATACACACACCTGATACACATACACACACCACTCCCACACACCCACACCACTATAAAACACACATCCACATCACCCACAAACCCCACGACAACAAATTCCGAAAGAAGGCCAGACAGAGAGCACCAGCAAGAACAACAGCAACCACAGGCACACAACACCATCACACACAGAACTTCCACGCACCTCACACAACACACCACTATATATGAGCACACACATCACCACACACTCCACCCCACACATCACCTACACCACCCCATGGCACGACAAAGACACTCCAGGTTCTCAGAGGTCATGTTGGAGGAAATAGTCCGGGTAGAGCCACAGCTATTCGGATCACAGGTGCAGCACACCTCCATTGCAAGGAAGATGGAGCTATGGCGAAGAATAGTGGACAGGGTCAACGCAGTGGGACAGCACCCAAGAAATTGGGAGGACATCAGGAAGAGCTGGAACGACCTACGGGGGAAGGTGTGTTCCGTGGTCTCAAGACACCACCTGGCGGTTCAGCGGACTGGCAGCGGACCCCCACCTCCTCCCCCACAACTAACAACATGGGAGGAGCAGGTCTTGGAGATTCTGCATCCTGAGGGCCTCACAGGAGTAGGTGGAGGCATGGACTTTGGTAAGTCAAATCTTAACTATTACAACCCCCTCCCTACCTGCATACTATCACATACCCCCACCCTCACCCCAAACACCTCAACTCCTCACATATGTCCCAATATCACAAACCACCCATCCCAACACCAAGCCCTGCATACAACAACAAAGCATGGACACCCATCACTAAAGCATGGTCACTGCACATACCCATACAAGCCATCCTCACACAAGGTCTCACACAGGAATGCAAGCACTGGGGTACACGGTCACCCACCCATTGCACACCATGACACACACAGATGTCAGAACCATCCTTTTATACCCCTGCAGGACCCCTACCCAACGTCACCGGACAGGAGGGTCCAGACAAGTCCACATCACCAACAGAAGAGGCCCACAGTGATGACAGCACCTCTGTCCAACTGGATCTAGATGACCAGCCCGGCCCATCGGGGACCTCGGGACAGTCGGTTCCCATCACCCAGTCACAGGCCACTACAGACCTTCCATCCTCTGGAAACACCAGCACAGCACCCACCTACCGGGCCCATACCTCCGTCCCCAGGACACGTCAATCAGCTGTGTGTCCACCACTACAGGGAACCCAGGATAACCCACCACCCCAACAACAACAGGGCCCTGGGGGCAGTGGTAGTGGGCACACGGTCGAGGGGACGGAGGCCCAGGAACACAGGGGAACTGGTAGGGCTGCTGTGAGACAGGGGGTGGACAGGCCAAGGGAACCCACTCTCCACGAGGTCCTCTCCTCCATCATGGAAGCCTACCACCACTCTCAGGAGACGATGGCAACAGTACTGGCCAAGTTTCAGGAGAACCAGCGCCTGCAGGAGGAACAGTATATGGGCTTCAGGGAGGAACTCAGAACCATCAACTTCACCCTGGGCACCATCGTAGGGGTACTGAAGGAACTTGTGAACACCAGGAGGGACACTGTCACACTACAAGGGGCCCCTGACACTAGCATGGACAATGAACTGCCCACCACCTCTGCCGGCTCTAGTGGACAGGACGCCCGCCACAGGAACACCACACCAGCACCCCACCCCCTGCAGAGGGAGAACCACCCAGCAAACGGTCCCTGAGATCTAGGACAAAGATAGAGCATGATGCCAAGACCCCCGCCAAGAAATGAGACTATCCTGATTGTCATCCTACTGTCCCACTTTGTCACCCTGTCCATACTGAAACTGCCCCAGCTCCACTTCCCATGCCCTTATGGGCAATGCACCTGTGAGACTAATAGACTGGACTCTGCCATAGACATTCCTCCGCCATCACCCCTCACCATTTCACTACCCCCTCCAATACTGAGCACTTAAACACACTTAAAGCACAAAACAATCTGGAGTCTGTCTGTGATTTCAAAATAGTGAATTAGCAATTACAGTGACAAAATGCTCTTTCAAGTTTAATGTCAACATACCTATGTCACACAGCTGTAGTCCATGAGGAATCTAAGCAGATGTCACACAGTGGGACCCACATCTGTGAAATCGTAAGGGAAAGTGACAACTTAGTGACCATACACTGGGTGAAAACGACACACAGTAGAGAGGTAGTAGTGTTAAAGTACATGTAGTAGGCAGGTTTGTATTGTTACCTGTGTCTCACTGGAGTCCCTGTTGTGCATGTCTTCTTCCCCTGCTTCCTCGTCTTCACTGTCCACAGGTTCCACAGCTGCAACAACACCGCCATCTGGACCATCCTCCTTCAGAAAAGGCACCTGTCATCGCAAAGCCAAGTTATGAAGCATACAGCAGGCCACGATGATCTGGCACACCTTCTTTGGTGAGTAGAATAGGGATCCACCTTTCATATGGAGGCACCTGAACCTGGCCTTGAAGAGGCCGAAGGTCCGCTCGATCATCCTCATAGTTCACCCGTGGGCCTCATTGTAGCGTTCCTCTGCCCTTGTCCTGGGATTCCTCACTGGGGTCAGTAGCCATGACAGGTTGGGGTAACCAGAGTCACCTGCAAATGGTGAGGGACAACTGTTAGACACGCACTAATCTGGAGGGATATCCCCAGACCCAGACAACCATTCCCACTGACTTGCTTCCAGGTGCTCACCTAAAAGCCACACACTGTGCCTCTGGAGTTGACCCTTAACATAAGGGATGCTGCTATTCCGCAGGATGTAGGCGTCATGCACTGAGCCAGGGAACTTGGCATTCAGATGGGAGATGTACTAGTCTGCCAAACATACCATCTGTACATTCATAGAATGATAACTCTTCCGGTTTCTGTACACCTGTTCACTCCTGTGGGGGGGGACCAAAGCCACACGGGCCCCATCAATGGCACCTATGATGTTGGGTAAATGTCCCAAGGCATAGAAATACCCTTTCACTGTAGGCAAATCCTCCACCTGAGGGAAAACAATGTAGCTCCACATGTGTTTCAGAAGGGCAGACAACACTCTGGACAATACGCTGGAAAACATAGGCTGGGACATCCCTGATGCCATGGCCACTGTTGTCTGAAAGGAACCACTTGCAAGGAAATGGAACACTGACAACACCTGCACTTGAGGGGGGATTCCTGTGGGATTGCGGATTGCTGACATCGGTCTGGCTCCAACTGGGTTCACAGTTCCTGGATTATGGCACGGTCAAGCCTGCATGTGATAATCAAATGTCGCTCCTCCATTGTCGACAGGTCCACCAACGGTCGGTACACCGGAGGATGCCGCCATCTCCTCACATGTCCCAGCCTACAGTGCCTATGAAGGACAACAGCGAGCACAGAGTCAAACAACTCAGAGGTACGTACCCACAGTTTACACAGAACACCTATCATACACAAAAGGTGGCCTGTACGTGTGTTGAGTCTAGGCCTAGGTATGAGTGACGCTGTTGGAAATGAAGCCATGTGGGCCCCTGAAATGGCGGCTGTCTGACCTGTAAAGTGGGACAATGGGATGTGAGGTAACTGCGCTGGCGTTGTACACCGTCGCAGTAAGCGGTCGAAGACCGTGGCGCAATGCTGCATTGGTTAACATTGGACCCTATGGGTCCCAGGAGCCAATGGCGATGTACGCCGGCGGTGACGGTACGCACCGCCGCGGACGTGACCGCCATTTTCTATCACTTCAATCACTCGATACCTGATCTTCTACAGGAGAAGACCTACACTGCAAGTGCTGCTGTGACCTCGGTCTGGAAGAGACAATGGCTCGAGTGTCTGGGGAAAGGGCCCCTGCCTTAACATCGGAGGAGTTGGAGAAACTCGTGGATGGGGTCCTCCCCCAGTACACGCTACTCTACGGTCCTCCAGACAAACAGGTAAGTAGACTGGGAGCATGCTGCATGGGCTATGCCTGTGTGGATGAAAGACGGTGAATGCATGTGCCACATGGCAAGGGTAGGGATGGGGGCCAATCACTTCGACGGTGCAGTTGGTAATAACTTCTCTTTTTCCCCTGTACATTTCATGTAGGTCAGCGCCCACCAGTAGAAAGATATTTTGCGTGCCATCGCCAAGGACATCCGGACCCTGGGGGTCTAACACAGACGGAGCACCCACTGATGGAAAAGATGGGAGGACATTCGCCGCTGGAGCAAGAAGACGGCGGAGGCTCAGCTGGGGATGGCTTCCCAACGTGGTAGGGGTGCCCGTTGCACCATGACCCCCCTGATGTTCAGGATCCTGTCGGTGGCCTACCCGGAGTTGGATGGGCGCTTGAGGGCATCACAGCAGCCACAAGGGGGTGAGTACACTCTCATTCTGCTGACTTTGTGCGCAGTGGAGGTGTCTGGGTGGGGGAGGAGGGCTGTGGGTTTCCCTAGGCCGGGGCGAGTTCTGTAGGCAAGGCCCCTCCGTATGTCAGGCCATGTGGCACCCCAGCCCACCTCTGTAGAGTGCCAAGTACAGCTAGTCATGTCCCTGTGTCATCTATGTTTGCAAATGTCGTCCATAGCCTTGTTGGCCATTTCCCATAAATTGAACAGTGGAGCCCAAGAGCGCGGCGTAGTGCAGGGGGCTTCTTTGTCTATCGTGTCCGCCAACGATAGCGGTAATGCATGCACTCAACATGTCTTTCATCTGTCGTCCCCCCCCCTTTTTGTGGTCTCCCTGTTCTTGTGTGCATTAGCATCACCAGGCAGAGGAGCAGTGGCAACGGAGTACGAGGGAGCTGCATCCCACATGGCCCTGGAGGGCGAAACTACGGAGTGTGAATTCACCAGTGGCACGGCGGGGACAGGAGCTGACACCAGCGACACAGACTCGTCCTCTGATGGGAGACCCCTTGTGGTGGCGGCAACATCTGTGCCACTTCATCTACAGGTACAGCCGCCACCCCCCCTACCAGCACTGCCCTCCCAGCAGCCCCTCAGCCTTTTCCCTGTGCCCGCTCACCCAGGAGGGTGGGCATCACCTTCTCCCCAGGCACCTCAGGCCCTCCCCAGTCACCCCTGCTGCCCTCAGTGAGGAGGCCATTGACCTCCTCAGGTCCCTCACTGTTGGACAGTCTACCATTTTGAATGCCATCCAGGGTGTAGAGAGGCAGTTGCAACAAACCAATGCATTCCTGGAGGGCATTCATTCTGGTCAGGCGGTACTTCACCGAGCCTTTCAGACTCTGGCCTCAGCACTGATGGCAGCCATTGTCCCCGTCTCTAGCCTCTCTCTCCAACTTCCTCAACCCCGACCCAATCCCCTGTACCTCAGCCTATCCCAAGCACACCTACAGACCAACAAGCACACACGTCAACACCCAAGGGAAGCTCAGGCAAACATAAGCACCACACATCCCACAGGCACTCACAAAAGCATCACACACATGCAGACACACCAACATCCACTGCCTCCACTCTGTCCCCCTTCTCCTCATCTCCCTCCTCCCTCCCAGTCTCGTCTACACTCACACATGCATGCCCTACCTCTACAGCCACTATGTCGCTCTCCAGCACACCCACACCACACCCCGCTCACGTGCAGTCACCACCCCACTACCATTCACACGTCCCCTGTGTCCTTTCCCAATGTGTCTGTGACGCCCCCTACCAAGATACACAAACGCAGGCACACACCCACCCAACAGCCATCCACCTCACGACAGCCTCCAGCGCATGCACCTTCACCCAAAGTCACCAAACGTACACCTCCTACAACCACCACCTCTTCCTCCACTCCCAAACCCCCTCCAGCTACCCGTCCCGGTATGTCCCAAAAACCTTTCCTGTCCACCCTCGACCTCTTTCCAACACCTTCCCCACCCCGTCCGTCTCCTAGGTCCCGAACTAGCACCTCAGCCACAACATCTCCGGGACCAGTGGTGCCTGTAGTCACCGGAATCTGGAGTGCACCGGCCACCAGGGCAGCCTGTGTGGCACGGAGCCACAGCACAGACAGTCCCCCAACTGTGAAGCTTCAGAACTTGGCCAGTGCCCGGCGGGAGAGGGGGAAGACTCCAGGCACCAAAGCCGCTCCCAGGGGTCCCGTTGGGAGTGTGGAGTCAGCTGTGCACCTTCCAAGGTGGGGGAGGGCCACAAGAAACATGGGAAGTCTGGGAAGAGCTGCACGGCGGAGAAGGCTGACATCATCCCCGCTGCCCAGGAGGCCACCGCCAGCACCAGCCCAGCTGCCCAGGAGGCCACCACCATCACAAGCCCAGCTGCCCAGGAGGCCACCGCCAGCACCAGCCCAGCTGCCCAGGAGGCCACCGCCAGCCCCAGCCCAGCTGCCCAGGAGGCCACCGCCAGCACCAGCACCAGCCCAGCTTCCCAGGAGGCCACTGCCAGCACCAGACCAGCTGCCCAAGAGGCAACCGCCAGCACCAGCCCAGCTGCGCAGGAGGCCACCGCCAGCACAAGCCCATCTGGGCCATGAAGGACCACCAGCAAAAGGCCCGCTGGGCCATGAAGGACCGCCAGCAAAAGGCCTGTTGGGCCATGAAGGACCGCCAGCAGCTGAGACCCTGCAATGGAGACCGCCATCTGAAGCACAGCTGAACAGGGCACCGCCATCTGAAGCACAGCTGAACAGGGCACCACCATCTGAAGCACCGCTGAACAGGGGACCGCCATCTGAAGCACCTCTGAACAGGGCACCGCCATCTCAAGCACCGCTGAACAGGGCACCGCCATCTGAAGCACCTCTGAACAGGGCACCGCCATCTCAAGCACCGCGAGCCCATGAGCGGCAGGGGCACTGACGCAACTGAGTCCGTCACGGGGTGAATGAAGCACTCTGGGCACCATGCCCCCTCCAGAACCAGTGGAGACTGACATCCACTACCTCTGTCCTTAACAGGATGAAGCACTCTAGGCACCATGCCCCCTCCAGAACCAGTGGAGACTGACATCCACTACCTCTGTCCTTAACAGGATGAAGCACTCTGGGCACCATGCCCCCCCCCAGAACCAGTGGAGACTGACATCTACTTGAGAGATTGTGGCTTTGCACTCCCCAGGATTGAATAGTGGGCAGACCACCCACTGTAGAGACTTGTGAGACTGTGGCTTTGCACTCCCCAGGATTGAACAGTGGGCAGACCACCCACTGTAGAGACTTGAGAGACTGTGGCTTTGCACTCCCCAGGATTGAACAGTGGGGAGACCACCCACTGTAGAGACTTGAGAGACTGTGGCTTTGCACTCCCCAGGATTGAACACTGGGCAGACCACCCACTGTAGAGACTTGAGAGACTGTAGCTTTGCACTCCCCAGGATTGAAAAGTGGGCATGTGGCCCCCTCGTGGATTTGGCGTTGTGCAGTCAAGCGGCTGAGCTGCCCCCCCTTTCCCTCCCCCTGAGGTGCCTGTTTTCTTGGTATCTGATGCCCCTGCAGTGTTCTCTCCATCATGGTCGGGGATCTTGTGTGGGCCTCGCCCATACCGTGTGGTCCCAGTGTTCCACGGACTATCTTAGTGCACTACCTGGACTACAATGCTTGGTATTTATTTTGTACATGGTGTACATATATATATTTCTGCCTACTTGTTTTTAATATATTACAATGGTTACACTAATTTTCTATTGTCTTTGCATTCTTCCAGGGGGATTGGGGGATGTTACTGTGATGTATTGATATGCATTTGTGTGTGTGTCCCTGTTTTTTCCCCCTCCCCTGTGTCGTAGGTGCAGTACTCACCGTGGTCTTCGCCGCCGGCGTTCGTGCTCCTGGTAGAGGAGCAGGAAGACTATTGCAGGGAGTTCCGGGTCCATGGTGTCCTCGTTCCTCATGGGGTGTGTAGAGGTGAGCTTTTTCCCTTTGAAATTCCTGTTTCCGCCGTGTTTTAACCACGGTTAATCCACCCCGGAAAAGGTGGCGGATTGGCCTGTCATAATAGTGTGGGCGGTACATTGTCTCCCGCCTGTCTGTTGGCGGTGACCGCTGCGCTGTTTGTGTGTACCGCCGTGGCAGTCGGAGTGTTAAAGTAGCTGTCTTTGTTGACGGTTTCTGCCACGGTCGTAATTGCAATTTTTTTACCGCCGGCCTGTTGGCGGTTTTACCGCCGCTTTAACACTGTCCGCCAGGGTTGTAATGACCACCATAGCCTGATATGACTAGACACTTTGTGCACCACTACAATGGGTACCAACCTCTACGAAGAATCCGTGGTTTGGATAATACCTTGTGAACACAAGTCCTCAAGTGTCTTCTTTAGCTCTTACCTTACACTTAATGGCTTACGGTGGACTTTGTGGGCTATTGGTTGTGCCTCTGTTACTAAGTTAATTTGTTGTTCATACACTTTCATACCCTTTTACCCTTCCAACTTGCTTGCGAAACAGTAGGTCGAACTCAGATAATATATTTTCAACTGTCTCGTGCACACCACCAACATATGATATGGGAATATTCCAGCTACTACAGGATTGTCAGAATCTGGGACCAAGGATTAACCCATTTTGGCTAGGTCCTGTCATCCTACAATGTTTCTGGCTTTGACGGCTAAATAAACTTCAGTGTGGGTCTCTCTGCCAAGACAAGGTAACTTTGAGTTGAAGTAGCCCAGCAAATGCTTTGGTGTTTTTACCCGTAGGTGACAGAGCACAGTTATTGCCCCCTTCACTCATGGAATGTAGTGTCTCTCTTAATAGTTATAGGCGATCCAGAGTCCACCATAACTTGTAATCAAACTTTGACAGTGATAGCTTCACACATTGATCCCTTGACAGGCTCACTTTGAGATAAACAGGCTAGGGTAAAAATGATACTGTTCATGAAACTACATTTACATAAACGCTTCCAGCTTCTACCTGGTGCTTTACAGTTGGGCCCAAATTTGTAAATGACCCAATTTTTTACAATATAAACACCATTTGCCAACTGAGGGACATCCAGCAAAATTGCTGAGGTGACTTTTGGAGCCTCATCTGTAGCATGAACTAAATGGTTTCTTGTTAGTGTTTCTCATTGTTTTTCCTTTAGTGTTAACAGTACATAGACTCCATGTGTTCTTCATCAGAAGATGACACTACATTGACTGCTGATTCAGCATGGAGAATTTTAGAAGAAATTAATGACCTATCGATGCTCTTGGCCAGGTCAATAACTTCTACCAATGTTGGAGTTCTGCAACTTAAAAGTCTTTCTTGGATCTTTCTTAATGAACAATTAAACCCAAACTGGTCTGGAATGTATTTATCAAGGTTGGGACCAAATTCGCAAATTGCAGGCAGTAATCTAAGGGGTGAAACATACTCCTCCACAATTTCCTCTGCCTGCTGTTTCCACTTGAAAACATTGTGGTGTTAGAGCATTATTCTAGGCTCATCAGAGAACTGTTTGTGCAGCCTTGCAATAGCTTCTAAATAAACATTCCATTGGCCATCTCCAGATTGCTTTTGTGGTGTGCAAACTGATGGTAGACTGTCGAAAATCTGGAGGGCTGTCTGGCCCAAACTACCAAACAATGGGGCAAACTTGCGCGCAGGACTAAACCCATTCACATCTATTGCAATTAAATGGTTCTCAAATAGTCTGAGCCACTGAACCTATTTTATATATATGTGCAGGTAAACAGATGAAAACATTGCTGTAAGCAGGGAGCAGCTATTTAAAGCAGCTCACTGCTTGTAGAGCAATGCCGGCTCCTGCATGATGTGGGAAGCTAGCAAGGAGGACTGGGGCCTTGAGGCTCCCACCGCAGTCCTGACACTTTCTCTCTCTCTCTCTCTCTTTAATCTTAAAAGGAACGGAAGACAGAGAGAGAGATTGTTATTGCAATGGTCTCTCTATATAATGACTTCAAAGAGTGAGACTAGCAAAATGATTGATAAAGTTAAAGTTATGTTTGGATACAGAGTGGAACAGAGTCACTTCTGGCCTAATGGTCAAGGTCTTGTGTGCTGTCACTCATTAGGCTGAAGGTTTAATTCCAATATACCTTGACAGTATGTCTGTTTATTTTCTAGTGTTTTCACCATTGAACATTCCTAGTGATGGAAAATTGAAGTCTTTTTCCCCTCAAAACTGTGGGTTGAATGTCATTGCTGGGCACAGCACAATAAGGAGTAACCTCTGGCCTAGTGGTTAAGGTCTCAGACATGCACAGTAAAGGTTAAGGGTCATAGTCAAGGTGAGTCTGTGGTAATTTCCTGCTTTAGTATATTTTCAACTATAAATATTCAAGTTACATACTGAAAGGTGATTTCACTCTTTTTAATTTACAAAAACATCTTTCTTTTCAATTTGTCTGGAAATATCTCATACTAAATATGTCATTCATCAAAGCCTAAATCGCTCTCTAGCCCTCAATCTCTCACTTTCCCTCTCTCTGACAACGGTTGCTGCAAAACCTTTCAACAGGCAATATGGCATCGTAGGGTAGGCCCGGCGTTTCCTTTTCAAAATCGGTGCTATTGTAAGTGCTGACACATTTCTTACGTGACTCTTTGTTCTGGCTCGTAATACTTTCAGACTGTCTGGAACAGCATAAGCAGTAAAAATTTACATTGTTAACCTTTGGCGTAGACCCCTCTAGAGAACCTCTTTCTGCAGTTGTTTCATACGGTTCAAAGAGAAAGCAAAAGACACACTATTAGTTAAAAGTATGATATCGGCGTATACATGATGATTGTCTATAGAGTTTTTACTAACCTCAGCATTTTCACTACACTCAGTGGCTGCTCTGAAATCTTGAGAGTTGCACAGGTCCATTGGAGTATAAGCGACTTTGGATTTACATTTGTCGGCTGTACCATGACTGCCTATGGATCAGGGTCCTCCTAAAAGCCCATGTCTTCATAGATCGGCGAATTCGGTGGTGCTATACCTTCTTCATCCTCTTCAGTGCCGTTGAAGTTGATCGCATCACTTAATTTGTCTTTCACGGCTTCGCTGTCGCTGCTATCAACCTTAATTGGGGATACCAGTTGCGGCAATTCCTTGAGGCTGCGCTTTTCAAGCCGCTGGCAAAGTTCCTCTTGAAAGCCAGTAACGTCAGATCCCCCATCACTCTCATCCAACATAAGAGGTGCTAGCGTCCGATAATATCTATTGATAGGGTTCTGGGCTCCTGAGGCGGTGGCTTTTCTGGTGAGTGGATTGTATCTCTTCATATCTTCACAACCTATTTCAGCAGTGGTTCACAGTTTGGCACGCTGCTCTAACCGACTCCTTATATGTATTCTGTGGTTCAAAAAGGGTGTACACCTCTACAACACATAGTGGTCACATGCTCTCCTTGATGGCTCTAATACGCTGCTGGGGTTACACATGTGCTTATCACATTTCATGGCTTTTGCAGCATTTGCCCACCCCTTTTTTTGGATTAGCCAGCAGTGAGGAGGTTTGGCCTACACTCTCAATGCTCCGACCCTTTGAGAAGGCCCCCGAGCAGCCACTTGGTCCTGAATGTCTGACATATCCAGACTTATCCTCCTAGGCTCTGAAACAGGTTGCACTCCAGCAAGGCCCTCATTTTACACAGCCCATAGACCTAGACACAAGGGGCTAGGAGCCTTGCACATGGCTAACACGTGACCCCATGATGTCATAACCCACGTGACACCCCTACACCTACGCCAGGGCCTACGTCAGCACGGGGCGGTGCACCCACATCACTGTCTATATCATTGCCTACGTCATCACAGGGGCATGGTACCTGTCAAAAGCTTGATGGAAGGTATCCCCTCTTACTATGCTTGGTCCTCGTTCGTCCTAATGAACATTAGAATGTGCGTGAGAAAAAGAGTAGTCCAAATCGACAAGGGCCTTGTTTGAGGGAGGGTCAGAAGGGGCCAGAATGACCAACATAAAGGGTGCACTATATCTGTGATCACCTGTCCAAGAACAGGACAATTTTGCAAAGGCCTCAGCATGAGGTCTAGGAGATGTGTCAGTTCCAATCTGCGCAGTCAGGGATGCATCATTGTCAAGCTGTGCAGTTGCTGATATGATGTGCTCGAGCAGTGGTGCGGTGTCAAACCCTAAGTGATGATAGGGATGCATTGTCGAGCTTCGCAGCTGGTGATGTGATGTCTTTGTCCTATTGGCATAGAGGGAAGATGTGTCAGTTCCAACCGGTGCAATGATGGTGATGTGTGGATTTTAGTAGAAACAGCAGAATAGGAGCGTCGCCCCCCACCAGGAGCAGCAGCTGCTGCCAAACTTCTACGAGACAATGATAATAAACTATGTTTATTATTGTATTGTAGAAGGGGTGGGGCCACGGGATGTGATGAGCACAGAGGGGTGCTCAGCACTTCCCCTCAGTGCACATGTATGTTTGACCTGCCATCTCAGGCCAGCCAAATATACATGTGCACTAAGTTCTGTCCAACCCGACAATGCAGTGCCAGCTTGGAGAGAGCAGGCAGACACTACCAGTGGGATTGGGCTAAAAAATGAGAGGGAGGACTGTGAGTGTTGGAGAGAGTAAAAGAGGAACAGGATTGCTGGAGAGGAAACAAAGGAAGAGGAAACCTGTGATGAAATGAGGAGTGAGTTAAGGACTACTCCCATAATGTAACCTCCTATGAAATGCTATGGACTTGGCAGGCAACCCACCAAAGCAATGAGGAATCGTGAAAAACACGTGAGCCAGTTGCTGAAAGGGTTTGACCCATTGCCCATTCTCTCTGTGCGACTACCTTTTGGGATACACTGTTTAACGTACTGGTAACATGATGTCTTTCAGACAGTTAAAGCTGTATGTGATGAGACCTAAAAATGAGAGCTGCCGGTGTTCTTGTTGCTGGCCCTGATATTCAAAAAATTAAAATTTCTTTTATGTATTGATTATGTGTTTGAGAAGGTTCTACCGCAAGAAAATAAGGGGGTCATTCTGACCTCAGCGGTAAAAGGCCCTTACCGCCGGTCAGAAGTCCGCCATTCTACCGCCGCGGCCGCGGTAAACCACCACGGTCATTCTGACCACCAACTGTGAATCCGCCAAAAACCCGACATCCAAGGAAGGCCGCCTCATCAGCGGGCCGCGGAAAACTGGAGATGACCAAACCTCCACCGCCACGCCAACAGAAACACGCCCATGTCATTCTGACCCACAAATCCACGCGGCGGTCTTTCAACCGCGGTATTCCATTGGCGGTACACACCGCTGCGCTCAAAATACACACACAGCTCCAAAACACAGCCACATTGGACAATTTGAAATACACACACCTGATACACATATACACACCACTCCCACACACCCAACACAATATAAAACACACACCCACATCACCCACAAACCCCTACGACCAAAGATCAGAGACGAAGGAGAGAGAGACACATCACAGAATAGAGAGCTACATCACACAGAGGCACACTACACCATCACACACACCACATAGAAGCACAAAGCACCACACACCAACACACTCATCACCACATACACCACCCCACACCTCATTCACACCACCCCAAAGGCACCCACGCTTTTCGGACCAAGAACTCCGGGTCATGGTGGAGGAAATTATAAGAGTTGAACCCCAGCTCTTCGGCTCACAGGTGCAGCACACCACTATAGCCAGGAAGGCGGAGCTATGGCAGCGGATCGTGGACAGGGTCAACGCGGTGGGACAGCATCCCAGAAATCGGGACGACATCCGCAAACGCTGGAACGACCTACGGGGAAAGGTGCGCTCGATGGTCTCGCAACACAACATCGCAGTGCAGAAGACTGGCGGGGGACCCCCACCCACTCCACCCGAATTCACAGCATGGGAGCAAGAGGTACTAAACATCCTGCATCCTGATGGCCTCGCTGGAGTACACGGAGGAATGGACTCTGGTAAGTACAATCTCAACTACTTCACCCCCCCCCAGCATGCTAACCCCCACCACCACCCTCACCCCCAATCCCCCATCACACATCCTCCCTGAGAATGTCTCTCCAGCACAACCCACCCAACACCAACCCCTGCATGCCACCACAAACTATGGACACCCATCACCTAAGCATGACCACTGCACATACCCCCCCCCAAAACACCCTCACAACACCTCCCCCAAGGGAATGGCAGCACTGGGGGACAAGGGCACCCATAAATCGCACGCAATAGCACACACAGAAACAATAACCATACTCTCTTACCCCATGCAGGACCCGAACGCCAACACACCGGTCAGGAGGGTCCAGAAATGTCCATCCCACCCCCGGAAGAGGCCCCCAGTGATGACAGCAGCTCTGTCGACCTGGAACCTGATGACCAGCCCGGACCATCGGGGACCTCTGGACAGTGGGTTCCCCACACACAGACACAGGCCACACCAGACCCAACCCCCTCTGGGACCAACAGCACAGCTCCCACCCAGTGGGCCCATGCCTCTGTCTCTAGGACAGGTCAATCAGCGGTGTGTCTGCCACTACAGGGCACCCAGGCTAACCCACCACCCCAACAACAACAGGGACCTGGGGGCAGTGGTAGTGGGCACACCGTCCAGGGGACAGAGGTCGGGGGAAACCGGGCAACTCGGAGGGCTGCTGTGCGACAGGGGGGGGGGGAGAGGCCCAGGGAACCCACTCTCCAAGAGGCCCTCAACACCATCATGGCAGCCTACCACCACTCCCAAGAGACGATGGCGACGGTACTGGCCAGGTTCCAGGAGATCCAGGCACAGCAGGAGGAACGCTACATGGGGTTCAGCAATCAACTCACCAACATCTCTGCCGCTATGGGGAGCGTAGTCCAGGCCCTGAACCGTATAGAAGACACGTTGCGGGACCATGTGGCACCACACAGGGCCCCTGTCACTAGCCCGGACCAGGAACAGCCTACCACCTCCGCCGGCGCTAATGGACAGGAGGCCCCACCACAACGACAGGCCACCAGAATCCCACCTCCTGCTGAAGAACAACCACCCCGCAAGAGGAGCCTGAGATCAAAAAAATAGACAGAGTAGGATGTCAAGACCCCCGCCAGCATGAGATACCCCCTGAAGTCATCCCAATGTCCCACATTGCCACCCTGTCCAACCTTGAACTGCCCCTGCTCCATCCTTCCACAGGCATATGGACAATGCACCTGTGAGACTGAGAACTGGACTCTGCCATGGACATTACTCCACCCCCACCCATCACTGTGTTAATATCATGTACCATTATCTAGCACTACAAATAAATCACTCATTGCACTGAAATCTATCAGGAGTCAGCCTGTATTATTTACAAATGTATAACACATTACAGATCAATTGTGTTCGGTTAACTTTGTGTTGAAAACATACCGAGGTCAATGAGCATTAGTCCATGGGCTAACCAACCAGAAGTCACGCAGTGGGTCATACAGCACTGAAAAGGGAAGGGAAAATCAAACATCAGTCTAAAAGAACTGGGGGGAAATAGACAAAGTTGAGATGCAGGAGTCTTCAAGTAAATGTAAAATGGCGTGGGTGATTCTTACCTGTGTGCTACTGAAAATACTGTTGGATAACTCTGTCCCTGTTGTCTGTGTCGTCCTCTGAGTCTTCCTCCTCTTCACTCTCCGCAGGCCCCACAGGTGCTTCAACACCACCATCTGGACCATCCTCCTGCAGGAAAGGCACCTGACGTCGCAATGCCAGATTGTGAAGCATACAGCAGGCCACGATGATCTGGCACACCTTCTTTGGTGAGTACATCAGGGATCCCCCTGTCATATGCAGGCACCTAAACCTGGCCTTCAGGAGGCCAAAGGTCCTTTCTATGATCCTCCTAGTTCGCCCATGGGCCTCATTGTACCGTTTCTCAGCCCTGGTCCGGGGATTCCTCACTGGGGTCAATAGCCAAGGCAGGTTGGGGTAACCAGAGTCACCTATTAGCCACACACGTTGTCCCTGTAGCTGTTCCATCACATAAGGGATGCTGCTATTACGCATCACATACGCCTCATGCACTGAACCAGGGAACTTGGCATTTACATGGGAGATGTACTGGTCAGCCAAACAGACCACCTGGACGTTCATAGAATGATAATTTTTCCTGTTTCTGTACACCTGCTCATCGTCTTTTGGGGGTACTAAGGCCACATGGGTCCCATCAATGGCACCAATGATGTTGGGGATATGTCCAAGGGCATAAAAATCACCCTTCACAGTGGCCAAATCAACCTCCTCAGGGAATATAATGTAACTCCGCATGTGTTTCGTCAGGGCAGACAACACTCTAGACAAAACTTTTTAAAACATGAGCTGAGACATTCCAGATGACATGGCCACTGTCGTCTGGAATGAGCCACTTGCAAGAAAATGGAGGACTGACAGAACCTGCACCAGAGGGGGAATTCCTGTGGGTTGGCGGATGGGGGACATCAGGGCTGGCTCCAGCTGGGCACACAGTTCATGTATAGTGGCACGGTCAAGTCGGTATCGTAGTATGATGTGGCGTTCTTCCATTGTCGACAGGTCCACCAGCGGTCGGTACACGCGAGGATTCATCCTTCTCCTCGCAAGTCCCAGCGGACGGTTCCTAGGAAGGACAACATGGAGCACAGAGTCAAGCAAATCACAGGTACGTTCACCACAGCTTGCATAGCACACGGTTATCTATGTATTGAAAGGCGTGTATGTGTGGCAATACAAGGCCTAGGCCTGTGTGACGCAGTACAAATTATGCCATGTGGGCCCTTGAAATGGCGGCTGCCTGACCTGTGAAGTGGGACAATGGGATGTGAGGTCAATGCGCTGGCGTGGCGCACCGTGGCGGTAGGCGGTCGAAGACCGCTATACGAAGCCGCATTGGTTAACATTGAAGCCTATGGGTTTCAGGAGCCAATGACGAGGTGCGCCGGCGGTCGCGGTACGCACCGCTGCGGTACGCACCGCCGCGGGCGTGACCGCCATTTTCTATCTGCTTAATCACTCGAGACCTGATCATCCACAGGAGAGGACCTATACTGCAAGTGCTGCTGTGACCTCGGTCTGGAAGTGACAATGGCTGCTGCGACTGGGGAAAGGGCGCCTGCCTTCACGTCTGAAGAGTTGGAGAAGCTCGTGGATGGGGTCCTCCCCCAGTATGCGTTACTCTACGGTCCTCCAGACCAACAGGTAAGTACACCGGGTGCACATGGAATGGGCGATGCCTGTGTGGAGTGGGGTGGATGTCAGTTGGTGGGGTGGGGGGCGAATGAGGAGTGCAACGCACAACAGATGAGAGCATGTGCCATTTGGCAAAGTTGGTGAGGGGGGGCCAATCACATCTAACATGCAGTTCATTGATGAATGTTTCCTTCCCACCCTGTACATGTCAAATAGGTCAGCGCCCATCAGAAAGTCGACATTTGGCGTGCCATCGCCAAGGAAGTCCGGACCCTGGGGGTCCACAACAGACGGGGCACCCACTGCCGCAAGAGGTGGGAGGACATCCGCCGCGGGACCAGGAAGATCGCCGAGTCACTGCTGGGGATGGCCTCCCAACCTAGGAGGGGTGCCAGTCGTACCATGACCCCCCTGATGTCCCGGATCCTGGCGGTGGCCTACCCTGATTTGGATGGGCGCTTGAGGACATCACAGCAGACACAAGGGGGTGAGTATCAGCACATTCTCCTATCTTTCTGCGCAGTGGAGGCGTCTGGGTGGGGGAGGAGGGCTGTGGGTGACATTAGGCCAGGGCGCTTTCTGTAGTGTAGTCCCCTCCCTTAGGCATGGCCCTGTGCTCCCGGCCCCCACCTCTGTAGGGTGACAAGTACAGCTATTGATGGTCCAGCATCACACATGTGCGCGTTTGTCGTCTCTAGACCTGTTGTCCTAGTCAGAAGTACTGAGTAGTGTACCCCGAATGCGCGGCGTAGTGCATGAGGCTCCTCTGTCTGTCCTCTCCGCCAACGGTGTTGACATTGCATGCACTCAACCTGGTCTTCGTTTTTCTCCCCACACCCTTCTTCTTCATCTTCTTGTGCATGTGTGCATTAGCATCATCAGGCGGAGGAGATTTGGCATCGGAGCACGAGGGAGCTGCCAGTCACAAGGCCCCGGTGGGCCCAGGAACAGACACCGAGGGCACCAGTGATCCGGAGGGCGAGGGGAGCACCACAACGGGGACCGGTGGTGAGACCAGCGACACAGACACATCCTCGGATGGGTGCTCCCTAGCGGTGGCGGCAACATCCGTGCCCCCGCCTCTACAGGTACAGCCGCCACCCAGCGCACCAGCCCCGCCCTCCCAGCAGTCCCTCAGCCTACGCTCCGTGCCCGCTCACCCAGGAAGGCGGGCGTCTCCTTTGCCCCAGGCACCTCAGCCCCTGCCCCTGTCACCCCTGCTGCCCTCAGTGCAGAGCTCAGTGACCTCCTGAGGACGCTCATTGTTGGGCAGACTACCCTTTTGAATGCCATCCAGGGGGTAGAAAGGGAGGTGCATCGGAGCAATGCCTACCGGGAGGGCATTCATTCGGGTCAGGCTGCCCATCAACGATCGTTCAATGCTCTGGCCTCAGCACTGACGGCAGCCATTGTCCCTGTTTCCAGCCTCCCTCTTCTGACTGCCTCCACCCTGTCTCTGTCTCCTGTTCCTCAGCCTATCCCATCCACACCATCTGACCAGCCTGCACACACCTCAACACCCAAGGGCAGCTCATCCAGACACAAGCACCACAGATCCCACAAACACTCACCCAAGCAACACCCAGATGCAGACATTCCAACAGTCACTACCACCTCTGTGTCCCCCTCCTCCTCGTCTCCCTCCTCCCTCCCTGTGACGTCTACACTCACACCTGCATGCACACCAACATCAGCCAGTGCTTCCATCATCACCACACCCTCCAGTACAGTCCGCACGCGTGCAGTCACCACCCCCACTGCCATTTACACATCCCCTGTGTCCTCTCCCACTGTGTCTGTCACCCCCTCTTCCAAGACACACAAACGCAGGCAGCCACCCACCCAACAGCCATCCACCTCACGACAGCCTACAGCACCAGCACCTTCACCCAATGACAGCACACCTGACTCTCCTACAACCACATCCTCTTCCTCCACTCCCATCACCACTTCTCCTACCCTTTACCTTGGTCCTAAAAACTTTTCCTCGCTAAACTTGACCTCTTTCCCTCCGATGACCCACCCCCTCCATCTGCAAAGAGTCCCAAGAGCACCTCAGCCACCACCAGCCCAGCTACGAGTGTCACTGTTGTTCATGGGTTCTGGAGTCCACCCTTTGCCAGCAGTGACACTTCAATCAGCAGCAAGGACACATCCAGCCCCCCCCCCCCAGGGAAGAGGACCAGGAAACAAAAGGGCCGCCGTGAGAGGACTGACACGGCTGCCCCCAAGTAGCAAAGTTCGCCCACTTCACCTGCCACAACATCTAGGGGAGGCAAGGGCCCGAGAGCCACATCTAAGGAGTGAAAGGGCAGCAGGGCGGAGAAGTCAGGCAGCAGGAGCGCGGAGCAGGTGGGCCCCACATGCCACGTCCCAGCTGTAAGGGAGGACACCCATGGGCCCAGGACTCCGTCACCGAAGGGTCCAGAAACATCACGGTCGGAGGGGGACTGAGCAGGGAGTCCAGCCCAGGTCTGGCTCCCTTGACTTACTGGATGGGCACCGCTGAACAGGGCCCCGCCGTGTAGATAGGCACCGCTGAACAGGGCCCGCCGTGCAGAAGAGCACCGCTGAACAGGGCCCGCCGTGAAGATAGGCACCGCTGAACAGGGCCCGCCGTGCAGAAGAGCACCGCTGAACAGGGCCCCGCCGTGCAGAAGAGCACCGCTGAACAGGGCCCCGCCGTGAAGATAGGCACCGCTGAACAGGGCCCCGCCGTGTAGATAGGCACCGCTGAACAGGGCCCGCCGTGCAGAAGAGCACCGCTGAACAGGGCCCGCCGTGAAGATAGGCACCGCTGAACAGGGCCCGCCGCGCAGAAGAGCACCGCTGAACAGGGCCCCGCCGTGAAGAAGAGCACCGCTGAACAGGGCCCCGCCGTGAAGATAGGCACCGCTGAACAGGGCCCGCCGTGAAGATAAGCACCGCTGAACAGGGACCCGCCATCTCAAGCACCGGTCCGCTGGGCCCTTCCTGTCAAGCACCGCTCCGCTGGGCCCTTCCTGTCAAGCACTGCTCCGCTGGGCCCTTCCTGTCAAGCACCGCTCCGCTGGGCCCCGCCGTCTCAAGCACGGCTCCGCTGGGCCCTTCCTGTCAAGCACCGCTCTGCTGGGCCCTTCCTGTCAAGCACCGCTCCGCTGGGCCCCGCCGTCTCAAGCACTGCTCCGCTGGGCCCTTCCTGTCAAGCACCGCTCCGCTGGGCCCCGCCGTCTCAAGCACCGCTCCGCTGGGCCCCGCCGTCTCAAGCACCGCTCCGCTGGGCCCTTCCTGTCAAGCATCGCTCCGCTGGGCCCCGCCGTCTCAAGCACCGCTCCGCTGGGCCCCGCCGGGCCCCGCCGTCTCAAGCACCGCTCCGCTGGGCCCTTCCTGTCAAGCACCGCTCCGCTGGGTCCCCCGTCTCAAGCACCGCTCCGCTGGGCCCTTCCTGTCAAGCACCGCTCCGCTGGGCCCCGCCGTCTCAAGCACCGCTCCGCTGGGCCCTTCCTGTCAAGCACCGCTCCGCTGGGCCCCGCCGTCTCAAGCACCGGTCCGCTGGGCCCTTCCTGTCAAGCACCGCTCCGCTGGGCCCCGCCGTCTCAAGCACCGCTCCGCTGGGCCCCGCCGGGCCCCGCCATCTCAAGCACCGCTCCGCTGGGCCCTTCCTGTCAAGCACCGCTCCGCTGGGCCCCCCGTCTCAAGCACCGCTCCGCTGGGCCCTTCCTGTCAAGCACCGCTCCGCTGGGCCCCGCCGTCTCAAGCACCGCTCCGCTGGGCCCCGCCGTCTCAAGCACCGCTCCGCTGGGCCCTTCCTGTCAAGCACCACTCCGCTGGGCCCTTCCTGTCAAGCACCACTCCGCTGGGCCCTTCCTGTCAAGCACCGCTCCGCTGGGCCCCGCCGTCTCAAGCACCGGTCCGCTGGGCCCTTCCTGTCAAGCACCGCTCCGCTGGGCCCCGCCGTCTCAAGCACCGCTCCGCTGGGCCCTTCCTGTCAAGCAATGTTAACGGTTCACTGTGCCCACCATGCCTCCTCCTTGACCAGTGGAGACTGTAATCCACCTGATAGACTGTGGCTTTGCACTCCCCAGGATGGCACAGTGGGCAATCCACCCACTGTAGAGACTTGTGAGACTGTGGCTTTGCACTCCCCAGGATGGCACAGTGGGCAATCCACCCACTGTAGAGACTTGTGAGACTGTGGCTTTGCACTCCCCAGGATGGCAAAGTGGGCATGGTGGCCCCTTCGTGGATCTGGCGTCGTGGACTCATGTGGCTGTGGTGCCCCCCCCTTCCCTTCCCCCTGAGGTGCCTGTAGTTTTTTCATCAGATGCCCCTGCAGTGTTCTCTCCAAAGGACTCAGGTCTCCTGTGTGGGCTTTGCCCTTGTGTTGTTACACTTTGGCCCACGGACACTTCGATTTACTTTTGATGTACGGAACTAATTGCCTCGGTTATCCATTGCAGTGTATAGAGTATTATTTTGGTATGAATAGTTTGCATAGTTGACCTATATTTGTCAGAGCCTATTTATTACATAAATGTTTCTTCACAATTTAATTATGTCTTTGCATTTTTCAGGGGGGTTTGGGTGGTGTCACTGTGACTTGTTGCTCTGCATTGGTGTGTACATAGTTTGGGGGGGTGGGGGTCGCATATGTGTGTGCCCGTAACCTTTCCTCCTCCCCCCTCCCGTGTGTCGTAGGTGCAGTACTCACCGTTGTCGTCTGCGCCGGCGTTCGTACTCGTGGTAGATGAGCAGGTAGACGAGAGCAGGTAGGATGTTTAATTCGGGTTCCATGCTGTCCTCCGTACTCGTGGAGTGTGTTTCGGTGAGCGTTTTCCCGTTCGTGGTCTGTTTCCGCCGTGTTTTTATCGGCGGTGCTCCCGCCCCGGAAGAGGTGGCGGATTGGTGAGTTATGATAGTGTGGGCGGTACATTGTCTGCCGCCTGCCTGTTGGCGGTGACCGCCGCGCTGTTTGTCTGTACCGCCGTGGCTGTCGGAGTGTTAATGTGGCGGTCTCTGTTGGCGGTTCCCGCCAGGGACAGAATTCAATTTTTTGGACCGCCGGCCTGTTGGCGTGTTGGCCGCCGCTTTATCACCGACCGCCAGGGTTAGAATCATCCCCTAAGCCTTGTTTGAGGTTTCTCAACATGTCAGTTAGGATGGTTTCACACGCAGTTGTTTCCTATTTTGTGGGCATGAATTTGCATCCATTGTTTTTAGTTCTGGCACAGACTAAGCTTTTGCTATATCGCCAATGTCATGTAATCAAAACAATAAATAAATAAAAAATACATACATAGAGCGATACAAAGGACAGTGAGGCAGGATTCATCATCAGTTGGTCTGTTCACTTGTCATTGTATTTTGCTTCCACACACCAAAGCATTTACCCTGGGGAATTAGGTCAGCCCACTCTAGCCATTGACTGCTCGCACTGTGAGTGATGTCCTTTTTTCCTGATCATGTATGAACATCCATCCAACAAAAAGTGCATTATAGTGAAATGCTGATTAGAGGTGGGTGAAAATCGCAGAGTTTCACTCTGAGGACTTCCGCAGATTTATAGAAAATCTCTGCAAGATTTTGCAGTATTATACCAACAAGCAGAAAATATTCTGTTCATGCTGCAATTCAGCACTGGTAATGTGAGCAGCGCTGAAAATCATAGGAAACGGCGCCATGTGTTGCCCAAGAGTGTGCGGCCATTCAAGATGATTTTGCTGCTGATCGAGTGGAATCTACTTGAACTGCAGCCGTCTGTGACCATGGCTGAATGCATCCCCTGGCATAACATTGAGTCAGAAGGCTCTGTGGCAACTGGAAATTGCACCAAGGGCTGGTAAATTTGACTTATGCTCGCAAGCATGCATTGGGGAACCTCATGTTGGTCCAGTGAGGCTTGAACAGCAGAATAATTCTGCCACGCACCGATTTTCTGAATTCAGCAGGAACTCCTCATTAGAATCATAGCTCAGAGTTACCCAAATTCCACCAATTCCGTGAGGGGAATTCTAACTCCGCCTGGGTCTAATACTGATGAGCCAACATTTTACAATGCCAATGCTTTTTTCTTAAAATCTTTATTATTTTTTAGTCATCATTGTTTAGTTCAACAATATCTTCAGTAATCCAAAATTACTATTATCTTTTCCTATACATGCTTTATGTACACCTGCCTGCCAGGAGGCACACATACTCTTTGTTTTTACCAATTTTAATTACATTTCCATTTTATAAAAACATAGAAATTTCATACAAATAAGTAAATTCCTTGTGACAAGTACATTATCATTAAACCCTTTGTGACAATCATGCATATATAAATCTATTAAGTATTTGCCAGGAGTCATTGGTCCAGCTTGCTACTTTTTAAAACATAAAACAACAGGTCACAACAGACACAAGGTGATATAATGATAGTAAAGCTTGTCAACTGTGATAGGCGTTCTTCCCAGAGTAAATGTGTTTGCCTTAGTTTGGGCCATGGACATCGGTTCACCAAAATGCTAAGGGTAGCGGAAGTGACATCATACTTCCTTTGACCTTAATGATCAAAGGAAGTGATGTCACATGGCTTAACCCACATGACATCACAAAAAGTATGCTCACTCTTACCCTAACTCACTCATTATCACTTTCATGCTCACTCTTACTCTGACCCACTGATACATTCTCACTTATTCACCTTCAAACAAACACACTATTCCTCATACTAACATACATGCTGACACACTCATACTCTCACCCAAACTCTTTCTCACCCACATGCATGCATATAAAATACACAGAGAAGTATTTTAATTCACTTACCTAAGATGCCAGTGGAGGTTCCGTTCCACATCCTGCTGTTACACTTCTTGATTACATTAAAAGTGAAGGGTAGATTATTAATCACTATTAATGTAATACAAATGAGCAGAAAAGGGGTCTGGAGCCTGATGCTGGTAATGTGAGCTAACCCGCTGTTCATGGCACTAATTTTGCCACCTCTGAGGCCAGGGGTCGCAAAGGCAATATCAGGGGTCGCAAAGGGCAAACCAGGGGTCACAACTGCGACCCCCCCGCGACCCCTAAATAGCGTCCATGGTTTGGGCCCATAGACATGGACAATGAGTGCCATCTTGTGGCTTGGTCCAAAGGTCTGGAGTACCATACTCACAAACGACCTGTCAGGGATGCTGTGGCAATATAGTACATAGATGAATGTAAAAAGTAAGGTAGGGAGGTGATGGAATGGGAGGGTAGGGAAGGTCCTTCTCTCACCACACCGCTAAGACCTGGAACTCCCTTCACATCCACCTCAGAAGATCTCCCACTCTATCGCAATTCAGAAAAGATCTCAAAACTTGGCTCTTCACCTGATCCCCTCTGTTCTTCGACGACCACTCACTTACTGCCTTCTCTCCCCCTCAGCACCTTTAGACCCTAGTGGGTGACTAGCTGCGCTTTATAAGTATACTGATTAATTGATTGAAGGAGGAGGGAGGAAGCACACATACTCTTCTAATAAAATTATATGAGATGGTTCATTTTTTTTAATTTGAATTTTTTAAGTGGGCATATAGCTGCAACAGTTAGAGTATGTTTTCTCTTTTTTATACATTTTTAATAGCATATGCCTGCAATATATATTTGTTTTTAAATTAAGCACATCACCAGTGTGTCCAGGCCAGACATATTGGCTTTAACAATGCATGTTAATTATTGCATTCCAAGCAGTTATAGCTAAGGGTCTCCTGTTTTTCTATTGTATGGCTTGTATGTGTTGCACATTATTTAGGAGAGAAAATACGCCTATTTACAAGACAATCCCCTCTAATGTCTTTACTGATAATTATTTTGAGTTATGGCCAAAACAGATATGATAAAGCTGTGGAATATGAATATATTTTTTTAGACAATACTCAAAAATGGTGAAAGGGAATGCTGGTTTCTTCTGTATGCCTCATGTTTAAGGCATATTGTTTGCATTCAACATTAAAATAGATATTTCCTTACTGTTAGAAATGGGGTCTCTAGTTGGCAGAAGTATACACCCTTGTCCAAGTAGGGACCACAATTCTAGTCAGGGTAAGTCACACACAATCAGAATTATCCTAGGCTCATCCTCTGGTAGCTTGGCACTGAGCTGTCAGGCTTAACTTAGAAGGCACTGTGTAAAGTATTTGTGCAATAAACACCACAAAAATACACCACACAGGTTTAGAATTTTGTTTTATATTTATGTGAATAAAATAAGGTGAAAATGATAAAGATTCAATAAGCACAAGTTGAAATATCATTTTTACAAGTTTAAAAAGAGTCTTGAATCTTAGAAATCAACAGTTGTCTCTTGATTACACAAATGACCTGGTTTGCATCAAAACTAACATGCACGGAGACTGCAGAGGAGGAGATGAGTGGAAATAGAAGGTGTGCGTCGGATTATCTGACACGACACAGACGTTGCATTGTCTCTTTCCACCTGCAAGGGGCTTGCATCATTTTTTGGCACCAGTCTTGGTTCCTCACTGCGATGCAGGGATATTTTTGATGCCCAAGGACGATGCACGAACTCCTGGGCATGCTAGAAGAAGTCACAGGTGTTGCGTTGATTCGGGAGGGTGATGCATCGAATTTTCTGTCACACGGCAGGCGCTGCATCGATTTTCCATTCGGGGTAATGGCTGCATCATTCTGGATCAGCTGTGTGTCAGTCCTGTAGGACGGTACGTCGAATTTTCAGTTGCAAGGCAGATGCTGCATTGAATTTCCACTTGGGAAGATGGGCTGCGTCGTTCTGGTTCAGCTGTGCGGCAATTTCTCAGTTGCAAGGCAGGCTGTGCGTCGTTTCCAGCAGGCTGTGCATCGATTTTCGGCACACAAGGAGTTTCCTGAAGATATGAAGTCTTTTTGGCCCTGAGACTTTAGAAAACAGGAGGCAAGCTCAATCCAGGCCCTTGCAGAGCACTTCTCAGCAAAGTCAGAGGTCAGCTGGGCAACAGCAGGGCAGTAGTCCTACTCAGCAAAGCAGCCCAGATGAGTCCTTTGGGCAGCCAGGCAGTTCCTCTTGATAGGTTGCAGGTTCAGGTCCAGAAGTGTCTGATTTGGTGGGGTCAGAGACCTAGTTTATATACCCTAAAATGCCTTTGAAGTGGGGGAGACTGAGAGTGGTTTTGAAGTGCACAAGTTCCTCTTTCGGTACAGGTCTGTCTGCTAGGGTCCAAATAGGGGGTTTGGCAGTCCACTGTGTGAGGGCAGGCCACTAGCCTTTGAAATGCAAGTGTCAGACTCTCCACCCTTCCAGCCCAGGAAAACCCATTGAGTATGCAGATGAGTACAGGTTTGACTGAGTATCCTGTGTTTGTGGTTGTCTTGGTGAAATGCACAAGGAAGCTGTCAACCAGCCCAGCCCAGACGTTAGTTGGAGACAGGCTGTAGGGCCCAGATAGATTTTAAGTACAGAGAAATGCTCACTTTCTTAAATTGCCATTTCTAAAATAGTAATATAAAATCCAACCTCACCAATAAGCAGGATTTTGTATTACCATTCTGCCCATACTAAATATGAACAGTATATGCGAATAGTTCTAATGCTATCCCATGAAAGGGGCAGGCCTCATAGTAATGGAAAACGAATTTAGGACTACCAGGACATATAAAACACACATATACAGGTCCTGCCTTTTACCTACATAGCACCTTGCCCTCTGGTTTACCTAGGGCCTACCTTAGAGGTGACGTATATATAGAAAAAGGGGAGGTTAAGGCTTGGCAAGTACTTTTAAATGCCATGTCGAAGTGGCAGTGAAACTGCACACACAGGCCTTGCAATGGCAAGCCTGAGACATGGTTAAGGAGCTACTAACATGGGTGGCACAACCAGTGCTGCATTCCCACCAGTAACATTCAATTTACAGGCCCTGGGCACATGTAGGACACTTTACTAGGGACTTATAAGTAAATCAGATATGCCAATTGGGAATGAGTCAATGTTACCATGGTTAAGGGAGAGAGCATATGTACTTTAGCACTGGTTAGCAGTGGTAAAGTGTGCAGAGTCCTAAAACCAGAAAACAGTGTCAGAAAAGTGGAGTGAGACAGGCAAAAAGTTGGTGGATGACCACCCTAAGGCTGTCAGGTCTAACACTTACCAAAGAATACAACTGTGATGGGTCAATCAGAGGATTTTCCTCTGTAAAGGAAATTTAACTTTATCCCCACAGTTATGTGTTAATGTAAAGGTCTTAATAAAGCGCTTCTAGCTTGTGCAAGGTGACAGATCACTGCAAAAACAAAAATAGAAAATAAATGACAATTTACAGTGACAAGGCAATAGTAAATAGATGTATGAGGACAAACATAAGCAAAAGTCCATTTATACCGTGCAGGAATTAATATGTTGTCCATGAAGGAAAACAGTAAATAAGTTCAAGAATAGACATATGTTCATAAAGAAAGAATAAATGCTTGTTGATTGGATTCGGTGTCTAAGGGCCATATGTACGAACACATTTTCCCATAGACACAGAATGGATAAAACCCTTTCCTACATCTGGCCCTAAGTTCCCAATAATGGCAAGGTCTCAAAAGGAATGATCAGCGATCCTCAACCTCACAATATGTAAGAGGTCAAGAGTAGTACAGGGGAGAAGCGAGATACTGAATTCAGGCTTGAAGAGAGTGGATAGGTTTAAATGTCGCTCAAAGATTGCAAGATAGGGAATAGTGCTAAGTAGCTGAAGCACTGAAGTCAAAGAATGTAAAGTGGGAGCATGGCCGTTGACACAGGCATTCAACATAAACATGTCATCTTATGGTATGTTATGCAGATTTGGTGGGTAACTTATTCTGGTGCAGAACAGGTGTGAATTTAGCCAAGCCTATGGCCTAATGAGGCTATACAAAGAGACAGGTTTTCAGCTTCTTGCGGAATTCAAAAAGTGAGGAGGAGGATCTTGTGCTTAGTGGAAGGTCATTCCACACTTTAGGAGTAATTTAGAAAGGTCAACCATTGGATCTGGGTTTCCATATGCATAGGATGCGTGCAAGTAAAATTCCAGACAAGTGGAGGTGTTTGAATGGTTTGTGAAAGCAGATCCTGGGTTAGCTTTATTTTGGGGATGAACAGTTTCATTTGTGTTTGTTTGTACATGGGGCTCCAGTGGAGCTCCTTCGGGTGTGGTGTAATGTGAGTGTGGCATAGTAGGTTGAGAGTTATGAATAATCAAGTTATGAATAATCTGTAGCCTTCTGGTGAGTTTTTTTGTTGATCCTGTCCTAGAGGATGTTCTTTAGTTCAACTTGCTTGTGATGAGGGCATGCATGACAGTTTTCCAGATGGCATTTGAAAATCTTCCTCAGCATCTTAATGGTATGGAAGCATGAGGAGGAGGCGGCGTTGACTCCTTTGGAGACAATCCCAAAGGCTCTATTTAACACACTGCCTAACCTGGTAGGTTTCAGGCCCATTAATTCAACCACCACTGCAGACAGTTAAGATTGTAAGGACTCGGATGAAACTTCAACAGCGGCTTTAAAAATGTGTTGACACAACACTCTCTACATATTGTCAAATATCTCCATATTTGCACCAAGGTTCATCATAAAGTTCACTGCATTTGCTCCAATGGATTAGAGCTCATTTAAATCCTGCTCAGATTCTTCTGATTGCCCTGCAACCCATTCTCCTTCTGTTATCTCCAGAAAATTCTTTGGAGCAAGGACTATACTAGCCAAATTTTCCAATTTCACCTCCACGCTTTTGATTGCAGTGCCACCATGAAAATGTTATCAGTTTGAAGTGGATTTATGGACTGCATTACGGTTTTTCATTCAAAGTTAAATGCTTAACCTTTCCAGGTTCTGCCAATGACTTCTTTGGGGCACCTTACTGTAAAATATCACAGGGGACAACAAGTTTTCTTTATTTATATTCTTTCCTACCATAACTGGGCATTGCTAATTGTAAACTGGAACTCACACTAATAGGCAGTCAGAGCCAATTTACCTGAGTAGCTTCCTTAGATGTATATTCTGCATGGGAGGAGGACTCTGAGGAAACACCGTAAGCATGGTGTAATCCCCTCAGTGAGACTTTAATGGTGGTATCGCCGTTCTGCTCCCAATGTTGTAGAAGTAGCCTGTCACTAGCCACAAGAGATATATAGCACTCCCACAACACACTCTTAATCTACCTATGATCTCTCAGAGCACTCTCTTGACAAATTATAGCTTCAGCTCACTGTGAATCATCTGTGCAACAGTTTAGACTGTTCTACCTAGTTTTATCAATCTGACTCTGCTCAGTTTCACTGTTATGTATAACAGTTTAATCTACTTGTGTCCTATCAATCATCTGCTATCATGTTAAGTACTGGGCAGACAAATCAACCCAAACCAGGACTTGGAGTCCTGGTGGCATACTTGACTAAGAAATGATCCCCAACAATGCTGGCACTCCTCTTTGTACAGACATGTTATTTAAATGTTTTTATTTTAAAATATTTATTTTGGAAAGTGTAATATTGGTAAGGACAGGTAAGTACCTAAAACATAGCAATAGGCCACTCTCCCCCACTAGGTCAAGCAAGGTCTTGATAAATTAATCCCAGCTCAACCCTTGGTAGTTTGGCAACAAGTGACGATGCTTAACTTAGGAGAGAAAGGCCCTCATTATGACTCTGGCGGTAAAGCCCGCTTACCACCACGCTGACGGCCGCCAACTTACCGCCACAGTAGCAGATATCTGTTCACCATATTATGACACACACACACCAATCCGACAGAATACAGCCACATACACAAATCCGCCAGCCCAAAGGTCAGTGATAAACTGACACACACCCACATTACCCACAACCCCTTACGAATACAAATCATTGGCACAAGACTGACACCAAGACCAGTGCGACAACTAGACACACACACCAGTCACCCCCATACACCCCTCACGCATTCCACATCACATACCCCAACACATTACCCACACGCCCTCACCAATACACATCACACAACACCCATGGCACCACAAAGGCACCCCCATTTCGCTGAGGAGGAGTTAAGGGTCATGGTGGAGGAAATCATTAGGGTAGAGCCACATCTGTTTGGAGCACAGGTGCAGCAAATATCAATAGCGAGGAAGATGGAGAATCGTGGACAGGGTCAATGCTGTGGGACAGCACCCAAGAGCAAGGGACAACATCAGGAAGAGGTGGAACGACCTATGGGGGAAGGTACGCTCCATAGAACAAGACACCAGCTCGCTATACAGAGGGCTCCTCCCCCACAACTCATTGCATGGGAGGAGCAAGTCTTGGCAATACTGCATCCTGAGGGCCTGGCCGGAGGAGGACTGGACTTTGGTAAGTCAAATTTCAACAATTATCACCCCCCCATACCTGCATGCTATCACACACCCTCACCCTCACTCCCATCACTCCGCTCCATCCCACACACTCCACCATCACATCTTGCTAATCCCAATGCCAAGTCTTACATGCTGTACCAATCCATGGACACCTCTCACAGCCCTGCATGGACACTCATCACTAAAGCATGCACAGCTTAGGGAAACTAACAATCCCACCATACACCAACATACACAAGTAAAAGCTGTCAGGGCAACACCAACCAGAGAGTGGAAGCCAGGGATGTACAATATGTCATACACATGAAACATAATACATCAATTACATTCCCACAGGTATCCCACCCAATGTCACTGGAGAGGAGGTCCCACCACTATCCTGTCCCCCAACAGAAGAGGTCCACAGTGATGCAGAAACTCTGGTCTTCAGGATCTGGACGATCTATCTGGCCCATCAGGGACTACTGGACAGCCGGTTACCCAAGCCCAGTCACAGACCGCCACATAGCCTCCCCCATCAGGAATCAACACCACAGCACCCACCCAGCGTCCCCAAACCTCTGTCCCCAGGACACGTCAATCAGCAGTGTGCCCACCTCTACAGGGACCCCAGGCCACACCTCGTACACAAGACATTCAGGGACCTGGGGTCGGTGGCAGTGGACACACTGTTCAGGGGACAGAGGCACAGGCCAACAGGGAAAGGATTGCTGTGTTCAGGGGGTGGACAGGAGCAGGGAACTGACTCTCCAGGAGGCGCTCTCTGAGATCCTTGGAGCCTATCAACATTCCCAGGACATGATGGGCCAGATCCTAGACAACATGCAGGAGAACAGGCAGCTGCAGGAGGGACAGTATCAGGGAATCAGGGAGGACTTGCAAGCCATCAACAACACCCTTACCTCCATAGCAGAGGTGCTGGCAGACATGGACAACATTATGAGGGAGGCAGTGTCAGACCAGCAGGCCCCTGCCACTAGTCATTCATCTGAACAGCCTTCCACTTCCACTTGTGGCCAGGAGGCCCCGCCACAGGACTCACAGGCCACCAGAAACCCTCCCCCTGCAGAAGGTGAACCACCCTGCAAACGTTCCCTGTGATCCAGACAGAAGCCAGAGACACTTGCAAAGACCCTTGCCAAGAAATGAGACTCTCCTGATTGCCCCCCTTGTGTCCCACTCAGCCACCCTGTCCACCTTGAACTGCCATTTCTTCCTATGTCCTTTGGTCAATGCACCCTAGACTTTCCTCCATCATCACCCCATCCCATTGCACTTTTCCCACTATATATTAGTACTACAATAAACACCCTTTGTGAGTATGTCATGTATTACAAATATGTATTGATTGAAACAGGTACAGCCATTGCAGATGAACTGTACATAGAATGAGCATAGAATCAATGACCTGTAGCTGGCTGTTGTGATCACACCAGGAGTATTTGTCAAATCACCAACATCTGCAAAATGAATAGCCAGAGGTAACAGTAAGTGGGCATAGAAGTGGTAAAACCAGATTGCCAATGCCACATAGAATACAAGTCATAGAAATGTAAAGTTGCACTGTCTCACCTGTGTGTCATTGGAAGTACTGATGGATCACAGATGTTCTGTTGCCCACATCCTTATCCTCTGTCCCGTCATCCTCACTGTCCACAGGGTCCACTGCTGCCACAGGGGCATCACCAGTCTCCTCCTCCTGCAGTTACATGGCACCTGAGGGCCAGGTTATGCAACATGCAGCATGCCACGACTATCTGGCAGATCTTCTTGGGTGAGTAGCACAAAGATCCACCTGTCAGGTGGAGGCACCAGAACCAGGCCTTCAGGAGGCCAAAGGTCCTTCCAATGATCCTTCTGGTTCCCCCATGTTCCTTATTATAACGTTCTTCTGCCCTTGTCCTGCTTTTCCTCTCAGGGGTCAGCAGCCATGATAGGTTTGGGTAACCAGAGTCACCTGCAAATAATGAAGGACAACATTTAGCCACACACTATCCTATTTGGCCAACACCATAGGCATACACCAACATAGACTTGATGGAAACCAGGGCTCACCTATTAGCCACACCCTGTGCCTCTGTAGCTGAGACATCACATTGGGGATACTGCTATTCCTCAGGACAAAGGCATCATGCACCGACCCAGGATACTTAGCACTGACGTGGGAGATGTACTAGTCCGCCAAGGACACCATCTGCACATTATGGAGCAGTAACTCTTACAGTTCCTGAACACCTGTTTATTCTGGCAGGGGGGCGGGCACAAATGCAATAAGTGTTCTGTCAAATGCCCCAATTATATTGGGGATATGTCCCATTGCATAAAATCCGGCCTTCACTGTGGCCAAATCCTCACTCTGGGGGAATGCAATGCAGCTGCACATGTGTTTTATCACGGCATACAACACTCTTGTCAGCACGATTTAGAGCATTGGCTGCGACATTCCTGCTACCAAGCCCACTGTCACTTGGAAAGAACCAGTTGCTAGGAAATGAAGAACTGATAGCACTTGCACAAGAGGGGGGATCCCAGTGGGCTGACGGATAGCAAATATCAGGTCAGGCTCCAATTGGGCACACAGCTCTTTGATTGTGGCCCTGTCCAGTCTATAGGTGAGGATAATGTGCCTGTCCACCAGTGTAGCCAAGTCCACGAGGTGTCTAGAAATGAAGGTTTATGTTTCCATCTCCTATTCATCCGCAGCGGTAGGTGTCTAAGGGACAAAAGAGTGAGGAGGCTGTCACAAACTGAACAATTAAACCACAACAGCAGTACGCAATCTGCAAACATGTTATGGGACAGTGTAATATATCAAGTATGTGCCTATTTATTCTGTGACAGATCATTAATCTATAGGCCTGTTCCCCCCCCCTTAAATGACATCCACCTGTCCTGTGTGGAGGAACAGGTGGAAGTGAGGTAATGACGCTGACGTTGTGCGCCATGGTGGTAGGCGGTCGTGAACCGCAGTCCAACTCTTCATTGTTTATATTTGGGCCCTATGGGGCACAGTGGCCAATGGTGATCTACGCCGACGGTGATGGTATGCACCGCCGCGGACATGACCACCATTTTCTATCATATTTATCACTTGTTTCCTGACCTTCCAAGGGAGAGGACCTGCATTGCATGTACTGCTCTGACCTGTGTCTGGAACCTACCATGGCCCATGTGACTGGGGAAAGGGCCCCAGCCTTCACTTCTGAGGAGTTGGAGAGACTGGTGGTTGGGTCCTACCCCAGTACGGACTGCTGTATGGGCCTCCAGACCAACAGTGTAAGGGGGTTAGTGGATGTCCTCTTGGCAGTGCACACGTTGTGTGCTGGGCTATGTGTGTGCCAATGGTGATGGAAACGCGTATGGTGGGCCATTTGTGTTCATGGGTGGACTGTTTGTCTAATGGTGTTCTCCTGTCTGTATTGCCTCTGCAGGTCAGGGCCCATCAAAAGAAGGGTACTTGGCATGCGATTGCCAAGGAGGTGCGGACCCTGGAGGTCTATGGCAGGCAGAGCGCCCACTGTCAGAAACGGTTGGAGGACCTGAGATGCTGGGCACGGAAGACCGCAGACCACCCGCTGGGGATGGCCTCCCAACGAGGAAGGGGTGCCCGTCACACCCTGAAACCCCCTGATGGCCTGCATACTGGCGGTGGCCTATCCAGAGCTCGATGGGCGCTTGAGAGCATCACAGCAGCCACAAGGGGGTGAGCACAGTGACCATCATTGAAGCTCACAGCTGGAGGGGTGGTATCTGGGTGGTGGTTGTGTGTCAGTGGGTGCCCCTAGGCCAGGCCAGACATAGCAGCGTATATCCTCTGGTGGCTAAAGGTCTGAAGGGGAAATACTGCCTACCTAGCTTGTTAGCATCCACTACTGGTCAGGGCTGCATGGTCCCAGGTGTGCTGCAGTTGGCGGTGTGTGCTCCTCCTCATGGCTTGGTGGCTAGCAATATCACCGGTAGTGCAATGCATAGTGCGTAGACCTGAAGCCTGTGTGTAAGGGTGTTGTGTATGCCAATGGTGGTGTTGGTGCAGTCATTCAACCAGTGTATCCTTTTTCTCTCTCCCCCCTTACTTGTTTTGTCATCCTGTCCTTATGTGCATTAGTATCATCTGGCAGAGGAGCAGAGGCACCAGCAACAGAGGGAGCTGCATTTCACGGGACCCTGGAGGCAGAGTCCACCGACGCTGAGGGCAGCAGTGGGAAGGAGGGCGAGGTGAGCACCACGGTGGAGACTGGAGGGGACAACACAGACTCAGATACTTCTTCCGATGGGAGCTCCCTGGTGGTGGCAGAAACCTATGTGACCACCCTAGCTGCAGGTACAGCTGCCACCCTAGTACAAGCACCACCCTCCCAGCAGCCCCTCAGTGAGCTGCCCATGCCCGCTCACCCCAGAGGGTGGGCATCTCCTTCACCCCAGGCACCTCAGGCCCTGCTCCAGTGAGCCCTGATGCCCTGAGTGAGGTGGCTATTGACCTCCAGAGATACATCTCTGTAGGGCAATCAACCATTGTGAATGCCATCCAGGGGCTAGCAGCCCAGGTGCAGCTATCTAAAGCATTTCTGGAGGACATTCACTGTGAATTGGCGGCCCAACAGAGATCGATCTAGGCTCTGGTCTCCTCTCTGATGGCAGCCATTGTTCCTGTTTCAACTGTCCCCCATCCAACTTCCACTTCCCAATCCCATTCTTCTCAACCCCTCCCAAGCACACAGTCAGACGAGAAGGCACACAAGGCAACACCCAAGAGTGTCACAGGCAAACACAACATCACACTTCATCCCACAGGCACTCACACAACTACCATCCAGTTGCAGACACAACAACGTCCACTATTTCCACAGTCTCCCCCTACTCCTCCACCTCCCGCCCAGTTACGTCCACACTCACACCTGCATGCACTACATCATCATGCACTATCAGCATCATCACCACACCAAGCAGAACACACATCTCACTGTCAGGCATCTCCACAACATCCATGCACACGTCCCCTGTGTCCTCTCCCACTGTGTCTGTCCCCCCTCCTAAAGTACACAAACGCAGCCCATGCACTTGCACCCAAATCCAGCAGACAAACACCTCCAACAAACACTCCCTCATCCACCACTCCCATTACTTCTCCCTCTTCCCACCCCAATGTCTGTAAAAAGCTTTTCTTTTCCCAGATTGACCTCTTTCATACCACCTACCCCCGTCCTGCACATATGGGCAGGGTATCAAGGACCCAGCCAAGCACCTCAGCCAAACAGTCAACAGGCACAGTGTTAGCAGCACCTACTTGTGGTGGAAAGGATTCCATGCCACAAATACTGAAAAGGAAGGAGCCTGCACCAGCCACAAAGAAGGGAAAGGAGCCTGCACCAGCCCAAAGAAGGGGATGGAGCCTGCACCGGCCACAAAGAAGGGGAAGGAGCCTGCACCAGCCACAAAGAATGGAAGGAGCCTGCACCAGCAGCTATCTCAGAGCCCCCACCACCAGCTGTGGTTGTGCAGCCATCAGAGGGTGCAGGGGCTGAGCGGGAGCCTCCCACAACCACCACCACAGTGCAGCCATCAGAGGGTGCAGGGGCTGAGCAGTAGCCTCCTACAACCACCACCTCAGTGCAGCCATCGGAGGGTGCAGGGGGTCAGCAGGAGCCTCCCACAACCACCACCACAGTGCAGCCGTCACTGCCGGCGGACGCCATATAGTCCAGCCTCCATGGGCTGATGTGCGGCCTGCTCTCACCAGAACCAATGGGGTATTCACCCACTTGAGAAATTGTGGCCTTGCACTCCCCAGGACCAGGCACAGGGCATGTTGCCCCCTCCAGAATCAGTGGGCAAGTCACCCACTCGAGAGACTGTGGCATTGCACTCCCCAGGGCCAAGCACAGGGCATGTTGCCCTCTCCAGAACCAGTGGGGTATTCACCCACTCGAGAGACTGTGGCCTTGCACTCCCCAGGACCAGGCACAGGGCATGTTGCCCCCTCCAGAACCTATGGGCAAGTCAATCACTTGATATACTGTGGCCTTGCACTCCCCAGGATGAATCACAGGGCATATTGCCCCCTCCAGAACCAGTGGGCAAGTCACCCACTCCAGAGAGTGTGGCCTTGCACTCCCCAGGACCAAGCACAGGGCATGTTGCCCCCTCCAGAACCAGTGGTCTTATTTCCGCATCCAGCTGAGGTGCCTCCCTCCCCCTGAGGTGCCTGCCTATTTGCCAACTGATGCCCCTGCAGTGTTCTCTCCGGATTGGTGCAGGAATTGAGTGGGGCCTTGGACTTTGTCCTGTGGCCATGGGGGGCCTGTGAACTGTGGACTGGGCAGTGTCCCTTTTTTGTACGTTTGTACATATCTGTTGCATTGCCACATTGACGTATTATTTTTGATCCTATTACAGTCACTTTAGTCAATTCCAGCTGTCCTTGCATGATTCTGCCGATTATTGGGGACAAATTGATTTTCTTGTGCATCTACTTGTGTGTATGATGTGTGTGTGTGTGGGGTGTGTGTTGTGCGTGTGTGTGTCACTGTTGTTTTTCTCCCACCCTCCCTTGTGTGCTAGGTGGCTGTACTCACCGTTGTCTTCTTCGCCGGCGTTGGTGTTCGTGGTGGGGCATGACGTAGAAGATCATCGGGAAAACATGCAGTTCAGGTTCCATGGCGGCGTGGTTCTTCCCTGTGTCTCCAATGGTGAGTCCTTTGACTTCTGTGCTCTGTTTCTGCCAGGCTTTTGATGACGTTGATACCGCCCTGGAAAAGGTGGCAGATTGGAGGGTCTTAATATAGTGGGAGGAACTTTGTTTTTGATCAGTATAGGGAAAGGTGCGGAAGACATTGTGACGCGAAGGGTTAATTAGCTTGAGCAGTGTAGATGAGTGTGATGCCTGCTGAAACCCCCCCCCCAAACAACGTGGAAAACTTCATGATATTATTTTCAAGCTTGTTTGTGTAGAAGACTCCTTCTCAACCTTGAAAAGGAGAGTACAGGGAGAAGATGGAATGAAAACAAAGGCTGGAGAAGGGCAGAGCAGCCAAGTACTGATAACATAGCTAGAAAATGGCAGAAAGAGATAGAATCCAAGCTTCGAGTTATTTAAGCACTGAAGTGTGGGTTAGGGATCTGAAGCTCGCAGATGGAGTTGTGAAAGCTGCCATGGCCCAGCGCTGCCTCCCTGTTTTGCTGACCGTGAAGCTTGAGGGGGAGAGAGGTCCAAGCAGGCGGTAGAGGGCTTCCCAGCATTTCGTGGACTAAGTTAAGTTCCACACAGAGATGAAAGGCCTTTGTTTCTCTGCTTTATTATTATGACTGATAATTTATGCTTGCACTGTGTTTATAACCTGAAGTATTCAGCTCCTTTATATTTTGCTTTCTAAACCTCATAATGTGAGCCTGCCACAGTAACTGAAACATGCAGTTTGGTGTGCAGTAAATCAAAGCTTATCTGAAGTATTCAGCTCGTTTATAGTTTGCTTCCTGAACATCGTAGTGTGAGCCTGCCGCAGTAATTGAAACATGCATTTTGGTGTGCAGTAAATCAAAGCTTATCTGAAGTATTCAACTCATTTATATTTTTCCTCCTGAACATCGTAGTATGATGCATTTTGGTATACAGTTATTCCAAGTTTATATCTGTCAATGAACTCCTTGTTCAAATGTATACATAGATGCTCTTTGTAGAGTACTTATATATATATAGATGCTTTTTCATTGCAAATCTTATTCTGTCAATGAACTCTTTGCTCATACGTATACATAGATGCTCTTTGTAGTGTACTTATATATGAATAGATGCTTTTCATTGCTATCCTTATTCCACTATTGTTAATGTGCTAAATGCCTACATTTACCTGAAATTCTAGTAAAGCTAAATTGTATTCATAATTGGCGTGTGGTCCTTCATTGAGCGTCCTTATTGACTTATACCGAACAGGTGTCAACCAGTCACCTGAATAAGACATTTTGGTACCAAAAGTGGGGTATAAGTCAATAATGCCTCTTTGGGGATGTAAGAAAAGTGAGGAAGAGAGTGGAAGGCAGCATGGGGCAGAAGCCAGATCCATTCCCGGGTGGTTAGCAACTGACCTGTTCTCTGGTGTGGCAGGTCTCCTGAACCGGTGGGCAGCGCCGGTGTTATGGGAGGCATTAGATGAGAAAGTGACTCCTCTCTTAGTGGAAGATGCGGTTGACAGCGTGAAGCTAAGAGGGGCGAAGCTGAAGCTGGAGCTGGAAGCAGCAGGGCAAGTGGGATGGCTTTTCCTGTCTGTGCTCCGTACGGTATACAGGAAAACATTAACACAAGATGCAGAGATAAGAAAACTGCGGGATGAGGTTGCAGCCTTGCAGGAAAGGCAGTTACTTATGAAAGAGACCATAGAAAGTGCAGTGACTCGGGTGATCAAATGGAGGCAAGGTGCACCGCATTAGCAGTACGAGTAGCAAAACAGAAGAGTAGGCAGAAGCCTAAAATGACCTCAACTGTGCAAGTGAGGGCACTGGCACGCAAACAGAAGAGTAGGCAGAAGCCTAAAATGCCCTCAACTGTACAAGTGAGGGCACTGGTACGCAAACAGAAGAGTAGGCAGAAGCCTAAAATACCCTCAACTGTGCAAGTGAGGACATTGGTACGCAAAGAAAATTAGGATCCACATACTTGGGAGGATGAGGTGGAAGTACGTGTAACAGAACTAGGTGGAGTTGAAAGTGGAGAAGGACGTGTAGGTGAAATTGAAGGTGAAAAGGGAGTGAATGGTGGGCAAATACAGAATTCTCGCTTGGTAAGAGATTATACACAGAGTGAGTTGTTGGAGAGAACCCGTATGTTTAGGCAGATGCCTACAGAGCCTTTGTTTAAATGGTTGGTGAAATTGTGGGACAGTGGAGTAAAAGATGCATTACAGAATCGTTTTACGTTAGGTCCCATCACAGAAGGAGACCCGTTTGAGCTGGAAATGATAGTACAGGATGATGTAGTAATGTGGAGCCTATGGCAGAGGCAGGGAAAAAAGAGGGTACCACAAGATTGGGCCTTAGTGGAAATAGAATGCATAACTGATGATCAGCCGGTCACCTTAAAAACATGGGCCCCCTTACTAGGTTGGACAAGAGAAGGAGGGGTTGGCAATAAAGTAGGCAGAGCGCAGGAGTTTGCCATCGCGAAGTGGAGATGGTATCTGCAGCAGAGGGCAAAACCGGGACCAGCAGGAGTGTTGAAGTTATAAGAAGATAAGCTAGGGGCAGTGGACTTGCAGGCAATGGCCCCTACGCCAGAGCCCTCTGAAATGGAATCCTCACCATTTAAGACAGCCCGCCTTTTGAACGACTCACCAAAGAAGAACAGCAAAATGCATAGTTCACAGATGGTACCGCCCGGTACTATCAAGGAAAAAGACAATGGCAAACAGTCGCATTCCAGCCTGCTACAGAAACGATGTTGCTGCGAGAAGGGGATAATGAATCAAGCGAGCTTGCAGAACTGCAGGGGGTAGCAGCAGTGATCAAACAAGCCCCCATCAGAGAGAAAACATTTGTGTACACTGAAAGTTGGGCCACTTACCAAGGACTAGTAAGCTGGGCCCCGACTTGCCACAAGGATGGATGGAAAATCAAAGGCACCCCCATTTGGGGAGGCGAGCAGCTATGGGAAGAGATGTGGGAGAAAGGGCAAAAATGTCAAATCTATGTGGGACATTGCCCATTGCCCATCGGATACCTCACTTGCATCTCTATTCAACAACACCGCAGATCAAATGGTCAAAACGCGAACAGTGGTCATCAAGGAGGAAGCTGAAGCTGCTTTAGCAAAAAGGGCCCATGCAACATCCGGACATTTCGGAGAGAATAGCACTTATGCATGGGTACAGCAACGACAAATTCCAGTTCCTAAAGAACAAGTGCAACAAGCAGTAAATGAGGGCCCCATATGCAACCAGATTAGACAAATGCCCCTGCAAAAGAAGCCTAGGGACCATATCAGAAGAGGAACTGCAGCTACTACGGTGTGGCAATCGGACTATATCGTGCCGCTAGCAAATGAAGGAGGAAAAAGCTATGGATTGACCATGGTGGACACCTACTCTGGCCTAATGTTGGGTATGCCCTGTAAGTCTGCAGACCAAAAGTCCACTCTGCAAGGGCTAAACTACCTGATAAAACATTATGGGGCACCTGATAAGATCCAAACAGATAGGGACACCCACTTTTCAGGGAAAACAGTGCCAGGCTGGGCACAGGAACAGGGAATTCGGTGGATTTTGCACCTTAGTTATTATCCACAAGCTGTAGGCATGATTGAGAGATATAACGGATTGTTAAAAGAACAGCTGAAAAAGTTATCAGCACATGACAGACCTGCACAATTGATTTGTGAACAAGCGCACACCCCACACATTGAAGAAAGATCTGCCCCCCTGATAATACCCAGAGAGGTGAGGGAGGATTTGGAAGCACAGGAAGAAAAGTATGGGTGAACTATCCAGAAAAAAAAAAAGCCAGAGGCAGGAGAGATATTGAGTCAAGGGGTGGGGAGTATGTATATTGTACTTTTAAAGAACTCTAATATACCTGTATTTGTACTTGCAGTGAGACTTACCCCACAGTCGTAAATGATGACATCTGCACCGATGACGTGGTTCATGATTATAACCGGAAAAAGTGTATGGGTCCGACCAAATATAGTCCTTCATGTCACTTGTGCACCTCAAGCCGCTAACATAACTGATGACCAGGGAAATGTTTCACTTTGCAACGTGGAGGTACCTGGAGGCAAGTGGATAGCTGCCAAAGCTGTGACCTGGAAGGTAACTGGACAGCAAATCCGACATGCCAACGGACTGAACAAGGTGCAGGGGACGCCAGCAACTGTACAGGCTTTGTTATATGCTAAACATGATATGTAAATATTGTGATACCAGGACACATATTGGTTGTTACAATGAACAGTAGAACTAAAGGAGTTCGATACTCCAAACCACCAGCCTGCATGTTTTATGTAACCGAAAGACACATGGTTAACAACTTAAGCAACGTTTCTATAGTGCGATATAGAATAGGATGTAAGCAAGCTCTGCATGCAAGCATAATTAATCGTATTGTGTTACAGATACATATTGCCAAGGGGAATGTCTCAAAGTATGATCCATTATGTGCACCATGGACACCATAGTTATGGCCCTTGCCAAAGTTACGCAATAGAAGAGATCTAGGGTCCTTGATAGCTGGGGCCACCGGAATCGGGGTAGGGGCCCTGAATTCTTTTGATGTTGAAGCCATTAGGAATAAGCTATCTTCTACAGGATATAGTACAGGAGAGGCCATAAACGTAATTTCTCAATGGGGGCCCATACACTCACAAGAAGTATGGAAAGTCCTGCGTGGGTTGTATTGCGATTGGCAATGGCATAATTTCACTTATGGACAATTCGGAAAAAAAAAAAAAAAGCTTTAAAAACACACAAGCAGTGTCCAAGGGCATCCAGTGCATACTATGGCAAAGCATTGTTAATCTACAGTATGCAGACTTTAACGCAGAATGGGGACAGCCTCAGGGTGAATATTGGAGACAACAATTGCATTTGCCTGAAGAAATATGGGTAAAGCCCATAAAGTTTCATGGTGAGGAAGAAATGTTTTAAGCTCTTTTTGATATAGTAAGAAGTGATCTTCCTCCTGACAGATGGGGCCCCTTTATATTGCTACCCGTAGTGATAAGTAAAAGAATGGTGGATACCTCACACTGACAAAAAGTAGATTGATTAAACAAATCACACTGTAGATCCCACTAGATGTGTAGATTGGTCTAAGGGGTGGGTATGTGCCCACACTGGACGGGTGCTAGATCCATGTCTTCACACAATACCGGGAGAATGTGAATGGTTACCTTATCCTATTAAATGGCACAGACTTATATTAGATAGGGACAGAGAGTATATGTTATGTCATTAATCATCCCTTACTTATTAACGGATTTATACAAACCACCGGAGAGCAAGTAATGTGTATGCTCAATATTACCAGCATTATTGACATAAGCACTCACATCTTGTACCGACCGACTAAGTTCACCATAACCACATTACAGACGCAAATGCGTGCGCAGTTAGAGTGGAACATCTCGCTTGTTGTTAAGCTACCAAGATAAGAGGCAATCAGGCACTACGCACAAGTTACCTTTGCTAAATTTGATATGGCAGCTAAATACACCAAGGATACAGCCATACTGATGACCATAAATGCTGACCAGTATTAGTAGCAACCTAGCTAGTGGAATGTCAAAGTAAATGATATCCGTTTCAGCATGCATCACGCTCATCTAAGGGGCGGAGTGATCAGTATAGGGAAAGGTGCGGAAGACATTGTGACGCGAAGGGTTAATTAGCTTGAGCAGTGTAGATGAGTGTGATGCCTGCTGAAACCCCCCCCCCCCCAAACAACCTGGAAAAGTTCATGATATTATTTTCAAGCTTGTTTGTGTAGAAGACTCCGTCTCAACCTTGAGAACAAGAGTACAGGGAGAAGATGGAATGAAAACAAAGGCTGGAGAAGGGCAGAGCAGCCAAGTACTGATAATATAGCTAGAAAATGCAAGAAAGAGATAGAATCCGAGCTTCCAGTTATTTAAGCACTGAAGTGTGGGTGAGGGATCTGAAGCTCGCAGATGGAGTTGTGAAAGCTGCCATGGCCCAGTGCTGCCTCCCTGTTTTGCTGACCGTGATGCTTGAGGGGGACAGAGGTCCAAGCAGGCGGTTGAGGGCTTCCCAGCATTTCGTGGACTAAGTTAAGTCCCACACAGGGATGAAAGGCCTTGTTTCTCTTCTTTATTATTATGACTGATAATTTATGCTTGCACTGTGTTTATAACCTGAAGTATTCAGCTTGTTTATATTTTGCTTTCTAAACCTTGTAGTGTGAGCCTGCCGCAGTAACTGACACATGCATTTTGGTGTGCAGTAAATCAAAGCTTATCTGAAGTATTCAGCTCGTTTATATTTTGCTTCCTGAACATCTTAGTGTGAGCCTGCCGCAGTAATTGAAACATGCATTTTGGTGTGCAGTAAATCAAAGCTTATCTGAACTATTCAACTAATTTATATTTTGCCTCCTGAATATCGTAGTGTGATGCATTTTAGTATACAGTTATTCCAGGTTTATATCTGTCAATGAACTCCTTGTTCAGATGTATACATAGATGCTCTTTGCAGTGTACTTATATATATATAAATGCTTTTTCATTGCTATTCTTATTCTGTCAATGAACTCTTTGCTCATACGTATACATAGATGCTCTTTGTAGTGTACTTATATATGAATAGATGCTTTTCATTGCTATCCTTAATCCACTATTGTTAATGTGCTAAATGCCTACATTTACCTGAAATTCGAGTAAAGCTAAATTGTATTCATAATTGGCGTGTGGTACTTCATTGAGCGTCCTTATTGACTTATACCGAACAGGTGTCAACTAGTCACCTGGATAAGACAGTCTTCCACCTGGCTGTAGGTGGCTACTGCCGTGGTGACTGTTGTTTTCGCCCTGGTGGTCAGTGTGGTACATTGGCTGTCTTTCGGAGATATCACCACCATAGTCATAATTTGGCGGTAGTTACCGCCAGCCTGTTGGCAGTATTACCACCACTTTATCACCCACTGCCAGGGTCGTAATGAAAGCCAAAGTGTGTAAAGCATTCAAATATCACAAAACAGTAATAAATAAAACATAGGAAACAGCTTAAAAATCCCAAAACAATTGATAAAAATAGAAAATATTTTTATCTTTAATTGAACACCAAAACTATTAAAATTGGATAAGAAGAACGGGAGGTATGAATTTTTAAAGGTCAAGGCCCTCATTGTGACCATGGCAGCGAGTGATAAAGAGGTGGTAATACCGCCAACAGGCTGGTGGTAAATACCGCCAAATTATGCCCATGACGGTGATAACTCCCATAGACAGCCAATGTACAACACCAACCGCCAGGGCGGAAACAACCCTCACCACGGCGTTAGCCATCAACAGCCAGGCCGAAGACTAAGCACCACCCACTATATTATGACACATCAATCTGCCACATTTTCCGGGGCAGTACCAACGCCATTAAAAGCCTGGTGGAAACAGAGCACAGAAGAGAAAGCACTCCCGATCAGTGACACATGGAAGAACAACACTGCCATGGCACTGGAACTGCAAATCTTCCCCATGCTCATCGAGGTCATGCTCCACCTGGAACACCAACGCCGACAAAGACGATGACGGTGAGTACAGCCGCCTAGCACACAAAGGAGGAAGGGAGGAAAATGAGAGTGACACACACAAACGCACAACACACACCCAACACACACATCATACACACAACCAGCTGTACATGAAAAACAATGGCACACGATACACAGCACAATAATGTACGGACAACAAGAATGCACTAATGAGAATGTATTGATTTAAACAGCTACTAAATAATCCAATTGCATGTGAAATAGATATGTACAAATGTACACAAAGGGCCACTGCCCAGTCCAATGTAACATGGCCACAGGACACAGTCCCAGGCCCAACTCGAATCCTGACTCCATCCAGATAGAACTCTGCAGGGGCATCAGTTTGCAAGTGGGCAGGCACCTCAGGGGGATGGGGGTGATGGGCACCTCTGCCCGAATACGGGAAGAAGCCCACTGGTTCTGGAGGGGGCTCCATGCCCATTTCACTGTCCTGGGGAGTGCAAGGCCACAGTCTCTCAGGTGGGTGACTTTCCCACTGGTTCTGGAGGGGACTCCATGCCCACCTCTCTCTGCAGGTGGTGGCAGGGCCACCGCAATTCAGGTAGGTGACTTTCCCACTGGTTCTGGAGTGGGGTCCATGCCCATTTCTCTCTGCTGGGGAGTGCAAGGCCACAGTCTCTGGAGTGGGTGACTTTCCCATTGGTTCTGGAGGGGGCCCCTCATACAGCAGACCCTGGAGGGTGGCCTTTATGCCCTTAACTGGTGGTGATGGTTGCACTGTGTCGTCTGGAGGTGAGAGCTGAACTGTGGTGGCTGGTGGAGGTGCCTCCTGGGCAGCCTCTGCTGGTGGCGAGGGCTGAACTGTGGTGGCAGGTGAAGGTGCCGCCTGGGCTGACTCCACTGGTGGTGAGGGATGCACTTCTTCAGCTGGCGGTGGGGGGCCCGTGACTGCTGGTGGTGGTGGAGGTGTCACCCTGACAGCCTCCGCTGGAGTCGAGGGTTTCTTCCCCTTCATGACATGAGGCGTGGGATCCATCCCCTTCGGGGCAGGGGTTGAGGGCTTCTTCCCCTTCATGGCAGGTTGTGCATGTTCCTTAGCCTTCCGGGCAGGAGTCAAGGGCTTCTTCCCCTTCATGGCTGGAGGTACAGGCTCCTTCCCCCTCATGGCAGGAGGTGTGGGATCCTTCACCTTGGCTGGTGGAGTGAGATCCTTCACTGACTTGCCACCACGACTAGGAGGTGTCACCACTGTCTGCGTGGACTGTATGGCTGAGGTGCTGGGCTGCTCTTAGGGGCAGGATGGGGGGGGGAAGAGGTCAAGCTGGGCAAGGAAAAGCTTCTTAGGGATGGTGGGGTGGGAGTAGGGAGTAGGGATGGGAGTGGAGGTCGAGGGAGTGGTTGTAGGAGGTGTATGTCTGCTGGATTGGGTGCAGGTGCATGAGCAGTATGCTGATGTGAGGTGGATGGCTGTTGGGTGTGTGAGTGCTTGCGTTTGTGTCCTTTAGGAGGGGGGAACAGACAAGGTGGGAGAGGACACAGGGGACGTGTGCATGGATGTTGGGGAGGTGTCTGCTAGTGAGGTATGTGTGCTGCTTGGTGTTTTGTTGCTGGTGGTGGATGTTGATGCAATGCATGCAGGTGTGAGAGTGGACGTGACTATGAGGGAGGTGGGGGAAGAGGCGGAGGGGGAGAAAGTGGAGGCAGTGGATGTTGTTGTGTTTGCAACTGTCTGGTGTTTGCTTGAGTACTTGTGGGATGAAGTGTGGTGCCTGTGCCACTCTTGGGTGTTGTCTTGTGTGCATGCTCGTCTGTATGTGTACATGGGATTGGTTGGTGTTGAGGAGACTGGGACTGAGAAATGGTGGTTGGAGTGGGGACGGTAGGACCAGGGACAATGGCTGCCATCAGAAGGGAGGCCAGAGCCAGAATCGATCTCTGTTGGACTGCCAATCCACCGTGGATGCCCTCCTGGAATGCAGTGCCCCTGGATGGCATTCACAATGGTTGACTGCCCCACAGAGATGGATCTCAGGAGGTCAATAGCCTCCTCACTCAGGGCAGCAGGGCTCACTGGGGCAGGCCCTGAGATGCCTGGGGCGAAGGAGATGCCCACACTCCTGGGTGGCACGGGCAACTCCCTGAGGGGCTACTGGGAGGGCGGTGCCAATACAGGGAGTGGTGGCTGTACCTGGGGTGGTCACAGTGGTGTGTGCCACCACCAGGGGAGGTATCTGAGTCTGTGTTGTCACCTCCTGCCTCTGCCGTGGTGCTCCCCTCACCCTCCGTCCCACTGGTTCCCTCGCCGTCAGTGGACTCTGCCTCCTGGGTCCCGTAGGATGCAGCTCCCTCTGTCACCGGTGCCCCTGCTCCTTTGCCAGGTGATGCTAATGCTCATATGGACAGGATGACAGAAGAAAAAAGGGGGGAGAGAGAAAAAGGAAGCACTGGGTGAATTACTGCACCAACATCACAGTTGGCATACACAGCACCGTCACACACATGAATCAGGCTTGAGCACTATGCATTGTACTGCCCGTGATTTGGGTAGATGCCACAGTAAGATGAGGGTCACACACTGTCAACTGCACCTCTCCTGGGACCCACAAAGCCCTAACTGATATGGAATGCTAACAAGTTAGGTTACCTGCATTTGCCACACACCCAATACCCTAGAGTTGACTCATGCTGCAATGTCTGGCCTGGCCTTAGGGGTACCCACCAACTCACATCCACCACCTGGATCCCATGCCACCTGCCAAATTTTGTAATAATGCCCACTGTACTCACCCCCTTGTGGCTGCTGTGATTCCTTCAAGCACCCATCCAGGTCTGGGTAGGCCACCGCCTGTATGCAGGCCATCAGGGGGTCAGGTTCTGATAGGAACCCCTTCTTCATTAGAGAGGCCATCCCCAGCTGGGCCTCTGCGTTCCTCCATGCCCATCGTCTCAGGTCCTCCCACTGTTTTCAACAGCGGGTGCTCCACCTGCCATAGGCCCCCAGGGTCTGTACATCCTTGGTGATGGCACGCCATAAGCCATTCTTTTGATGGGCGCTGACCTGCAGAGGTAGTACAGACAGGAGAACACCATTACACATACAATCCAGCCTGTCACACATATGGCCCACTGATCCCGTTCCATCAACATTGGCACTTACATCGGCTGGCGCACACAATGTACACCACCACAAGACATTTCCCCCCCTCCAATGACAAGATGCTTGCACACACTTCTCCATGCATCCTTCCCACATGCATTGTGCCCAAAGTGTATTTATCTGTTGGTCTGAAGGCCCATACAGCAGTCCGTACTGGGGTCGGACCCCGTCCACCAATTGCTCCAACTCCTCCGAAGTGAAGGCAGGGGCCCTTCCCCCGGTCACACGGGCCATGGTAGGTTCCAGACACAGATCACAGCAGCACACTAGGGGCCTGATTCTAACTTTGGAGGACGGTGTTAAACCGTCCCAAAAGTGGCGGATATACCACCTACCGTATTACGAGTCCATTATATCCTATGGAACTTGTAATACGGTAGGTGGTATATCCGCCACTTTTGGGACGGTTTAACACCGTCCTCCAAAGTTAGAATCAGGCCCTAGGTGTTCTCCTTTTGAAGGTCAGGAAACAAGTGAGGAATCAGATAGAAAATGGCAGTAATATCCACAGCGGTGTACACCGTCACACCTGGCGCAGATCCCCATTGGCCTCTGTACTCCATAAAGCCCCATATTTTCCAATTAGGAATTGCACGTCACTGCAAGACCGCCTTCCACCAGGATGCCCAACGACAGCGGAATTACTTCACTTCCACCTGTCCCTACCTATAGGACAGGCGGTCGGCATTTCATGGGGGAGGACAACGGTCATATCGACATTACCTGCATCATAGCATAGATTATCACATACCTCACCATTCCCACTGTCCCATCACATAAACGCACTATGTACACGGAAGTTGTGGTTCCATTGTTAAAATTGTGACAGCCTACCCACTCTTGTGTCCCTTAGATACCTACTGCTGTGGATGAAAAGGAGGTGGAGACATGCCCCGTGTACAGACCTCTTGTGGACTTGGCTACACTGGAGGACAGGCACATTATACTCAACTATAGACTGGACAGGACCACAATAACTGATCTGTGTGCCCAATTGGAGCCAGACCTGATATCTGCTATCCGTCATCCCACTGGGATCCCCCCTCTTGTGCAAGTGCTATCAGTGCTCCATTTCCTGGCAACATGTTCTTTCCAAGTGACAGTGGGCTTGGCAGCTGGAATGTCACAGCAAATGTTCTAAATTGTGCTTTCAGGAGTTTCGTCTGCCCTGGTAAAACACGTGTGCAGCTGCATTTCTCTCCCCCGGGTGGAAGATATGGCCACAGTGAAGGCCGGATTCTATACAATGGGACATATCCCCAATATTTTTGGGGTGATTGATGAAACACATATTGCATTTGCCCCCCCCCCGCCAGAATGAACATGTGTTCAGGAATTAGGAGAGTTTCCACTCACTGAATGTGCAAATGGTGTGCCTGGCGGACCAGTACATCTCCCACATCAATACTAAGTATCCTGGGTCGGTGCATGACGCCTTTGTCCTGAGGAATAGCAGCATCCCAAATGTGATGGCCCAACTACAGAGGCACAGGGTGTGGCTAATAGGTGAGCCATGGTCCCCACCCACTGTATGTTAGTGTATGCCTTCAGGTGTCATCCCTATAGCATTGTTGGAGGCTACATTTTGTCCCTCAATACTTGCAGGTGACTCTGGCTACCCAAACCTATTGTGGCTGCTTACCCCTGTGAGAAATGCCAGGACAGGGGCAGAGGAACGGTATAATGAAGCACATGGACGAACCAGAAGGATCATCGAGAGGACCTTAGGCCTCCTGAAGGCCAGGTTCAGGTACCTCCATCTGACAGGTGGTTACCTGTGCTACTCACCCGGGAAGGTCTGCCAGATAGTAGTGGCATGCTGCATTTTGCACAACCTGGCCCTCAGACGGCATGTTCCCTTTCTGCAGGAGGAAGAGACTGGAGGTGCCACTGTGGCAGCAGTAGACCCTGTGGACAGTGAAGATGAAGAGGCTGAGGATGAGGGCAACAGAACATCAGTTATCCGTCAATACTTCCAATTACACACAGGTGAGACAGTGCAACTGACCATTCCTCTGACTATTGGTTTATTCTGAGTGGCTGTAGCATGATGGCATTAAGGGGGTCATTACAACATTGGTGGTAAAAGCCGCTTACCGCCGTGCAGAAGACCGCCAACATACCGCCGCAGCTGTGGAATTCCGCCACAGCTATCATGACCCACATCTCGAAATGCGACAAAATTCAGACACCCACACAAGTCCGCCACACCAAAGATCAGTGATAAAGTGACGAAAACAAAACCTCCACCGTCACGCCAACAGGAATACGCCCACACTATCATGACACACGAATCCACGCGGTGGTCTTTCAACCGCGGTATTCCATTGGCGGTACACACCGCCGGGCTCAAAATACACACACACATACAAAACACCGCCACATTGGACAATTCGAAATACATACACCTGAAACACATACACACACCACTCCCACACACCCAATACAATATAAAACACACACCCACATCACCCACAAACCCCTACGACTAAAATTCACGAACAAAGGTCAGAGAGAGACACCACCATCCACAAACTAGCATCCACATGCACCCAACACCATCACCCACACAACTTCCACGCACAAAACACCACACACCACTACATATCACCACACTTATCACCATACACACCACCCCACACATCACCTACACCACCCCATGGCACGGCAAAGACACCCCAGGTTCTCGGAGGAGGAGCTCACGGTCATGGTGGAGGAAATCGTCCGGGTAGAGCCACAGCTATTTGGAGCACAGGTGCAGCACACCTCAATTGCAAGGAAGATGGAGCTATGGAGAAGAACAGTCGACAGGGTCAGCACAGTGGGACAACACCCAAGAACTCGGGACGACATCAGGAAGAGGTGGAACGACCTACTGGGGAAGGTGCGTTCTGTGGTCTCAAGACACCACTTGGTGTTTCAGCGGACTGGCGGCGGACCCCCACCTCCTCCCCCACAACTAACAACATGGGAGGAGCAGGTCTTGGCGATTCTGCATCCTGAGGGCCTCGCAGGAGTCGGTGGAGGAATGGACTCTGGTAAGTCAAACCTTTACTAATATATCCCCCACTCTTCCTGCATGCCATCACAAACTCCTACCCGTACCCTCACCCTCAGCACTCCACCAACTCACATATACCCCACTATCACAAACCACCCATCCCAACACCAAGCCCTGCATGCAACCCCAACGCATGGACACCCATCACTAAAGCATGCCCACTGCACATACCCATACAAACCCCTAAACCATCATCACACAAGTCCCTACATAGGAATGCAAGCACTGGGGTACACCGGTCACCCACCCATTGCCCACCATGACACACACAGATGCAATAATTAAGCTTTTACACCCCTGCAGGACCACTACCCAACGTCACCAGACAGGAGGGTCCAGACATCTCCACCACACCCACAGAAGAGGCCCACAGTGATGACAGCAGCTCTGTCCAACTGGATCCAGATGACCAGACAAGACCATTGTGGGCCTCGGGACAGTCGGTTCCCCTCGCACAGGCACAGGCCACCACAGACCTTCCACCCTCTGGTAACACCAGCACAGCACCCACCCAGTGGGCCCATACCTCTGTACCCAGGACACGTCAATCAGCTGTGTGTCCACCACTACAGGGAACCCAGGATAACCCACCACCCCAACAACAACAGGGACCTGGGGGCAGTGGCAGGGGGCACACGGTCCAGGGGACGGAGGCCCAGGAACACAGGGGAACTGGAAGGGCTGCTGTGCGACAGGGGGCGGACAGGCCAAGGGAACCCACTCTCCACGAGGCCCTCTCCTCCATCATCGGAGCATGCCACCATTCCCAGGAAACGATGGCAACGGTCCTGGCCAAGTTTCAGGAGACCCAGCGCATGCAGGAGGAACAGTATCTGGGCTTCAGGGAGGAACTCAGAACCATCAGCTCTGCCCTGGGCACCATCGTAGGGGTGCTGAAGGAAATACTAAACACCAGGAAGGACACTGTGGCACTCCAAGGGGCCCCTGACACTAGCATGGACGATGAACTGCCCACCACCTCCGCCGGTGCTAGTGGACAGGAGGCACTGCCACAGGACCACCCCACCAGCACCCCACCCCCTGCAGATGGGGAACCACCCCGCAAGTGGTCTCTGAGATCCAGGAACAAGACAGAGCACAATGCCAAGACCCACGCCAAGAAATGAGACCACCCTGATTGTCAACACAATGTCCCACTTTGTCACCCTGTCCATATTGGAACTGCCCCAGCTCCACTTCCTATGCCCATATGGGCAATGCACCTATGAGACAAATAGACTGGACTCTGCCATGGACACTCCTCCGCCATCACCCCTCACCATTTAACTTCCTCCTCCAATATTTTGCATTTAAATAAACACACCTAAAGCACCAAGATCTGCAGTCTGTCTGTGATTTTGAAATAGTGTATTTGCAATTACATTGACAACATTTCCAGGAAATAGTAATGTCAACATACCTATGTCACACAGCTCTAGTCCATGAGGAATCTAAGCAGATGACACACGTTGGGACCCACACCTGTGAAACTGTAAAGGAAAGTGACAACTCAGTGACCATACACTGGGTGAAATCGACAGACAGGATAGAGGTAGAAGTGTAAAAGTACTTGTAGTAGGCAGGAATGTATTCTCACCTGTGTTTCACTGGAAATATTGCTGAATGACTGAGTCCCTGTTGTCAATGTCTTCTTCCTCTGCTTCCTCCTCATCACTGTCCACAGGCTCCACAGCTGCCACAACACCGCCATCTGGACCATCCTCCTGCAGAAAAGGCACCTGTCGTCGCAAAGCCAAATTATGAAGCATACAGCAGGCCACGATGATCTGACACACCTTCTTTGGTGAGTAGAATAGGGATCCACCTGTCATATGGAGGCACCGGAACCTGGCCTTCAGGAGGCCGAAGGTGCGTTCGATCACCCTCCTAGTCCACCCGTGGGCCTCATTGTAGAGTTCCTCTGCCCTGGTCTTAGGATTCCTCACTGGGGGTCAGTAGCCATGACAGGTTGGGGTAACCAGAGTCCCCTAATAGCCACACCCGGTGCCTCTGTAGTTGAACCATCACATAAGGGATGCTGCTAGTCCGCAGGATGTAGGCATCATGCACTGAGCCAGGGAACTTGGCATTCATATGGGAGATGTACTGGTCTGCCAAACATACCATCTGTACATTCATGGAATGATAACTCTTCCGGTTTCTGTACACCTGTTCACTCCTGTGGGGGGGACCAAAGCCACATGGGTCCCATCAATGGCACCTTTGATGTTGGGGATATGTCCAAGGGCATAGAAGTCACCTTTCATTGTAGGCAAATCCTCCACCTGAGGGAAAACAATGTAGCTCTGCATGTGTTTCAGAAGGGCAGACAACACTCTGGACAGCACCGGCTGGGACATCCCTGATGCTATGGCCACTGTTGTTTGAAAAGACCCACTTGCAAGGAAATGGAGCACTGATAGCACCTGCACTTGAAGGGGGATTCCTGTGGGATGGCGGATTGCTGACATCAAGTCTGGCTCCAACTGGCTACACAGTTCCTGGATTGTGGCACGGTCAAACCTGTAGGTGATGATCAAATGTCTTTCCTCCATTGTCGACAGGTCCACCAGCGGTCGCCATTTTCTAACTGTTTAATCACTTGATACCTGATCTTCGACAGGAGAGGACCTGCACTGCAAGTGCTGCTGTGACCTCGGTCTGGAAGTGACAATGGCTCATGCGTCTGGGGAAAGGGTCCCTGCCTTCACTGCAGAGGAGTTGGAGAAGCTCGTCGACGGGGTCCTCCCCCTGTACACGCTACTCTACGGTCCTCCAGACCAACAGGTAAGTACACACGGAGCATGTTGTATGGGCTATGCCTGTGTGGAGAGGGCTGGTTGTAAGAAGGAAGGGGCAGAGTTCTGAGTGCATGAAAGACGGTGAATGCATGTGCCACATGGCAAGCGTAGGGATGGGGGCCACTCACTTTGACGGTGCAGTTGGTAATGACTTCTCTTCTTCCCCTGTACATGTCATGTAGGTCAGCGCCCACCAGAAGAAGGATATTTGGCGTGCCATCGCCAAGGACGTCCGGACCCTGGGGGTCCACCACAGACGGAGCACCCACTGCCGGAAGAGATGGGAGGACATTCGCCGCTGGAGCAAGAAGACGGCGGAGACTCAGCTGGGGATGGCCTCCCAACGTGGGAGGGGTGCCCGTCGAACCATGACCCCCCTGATGTTCCGGATCCTGGCGGTGGCCTACCCTAAGTTGGATGGGCGTTTGAGGGCATTACAGCAGACACAAGGGGGTGAGTACACTATCATTCAGCTGACTTTGTGCGCAGTGAAGGTGTCTGGGTGGGGGAGGAGGTCTGTGGGTTCCCCTAGGCCAGGGCAAGTTCCATAGGCTAGGCCCATTCATAAGGCACAGCCCTGTGTCCCCCCCACCCCACCTCTGTAGAGTGCCAAGTACAGCTATACATGCCCCAGGGTCATCTATGTGTGCAGATGTCGTCCATAGCCTTGTAGGCCATTTCCCAGGAATTGCACTGTAGAGCCCAACAGCGCGACATAGTGCAGGGGGCTGCTGTGTCTGTATTGTCCGCCAACGGTAGCGGTAAGCCATGCACTCAACCTGTCTTTCTTCTGTTCCCCCCCCTTTTTTTGTGGTCTCCCTGTTCTTGTGTCCATTAGCATCATCAGGCAGAGGTACAGTGGCACCGGAGCAAGAGGGAGCTGCATCCCACATGGGCATGGAGGCCCACACTATGGACTCTGAATAAACCAGTGGGACGGAGGGCGAGGGGAGTACCACGGCGGTCACCGGATCTGCAACCAGCGACACAGACTCGTCCTCCGATGGGAGCTCCCTTGTGGTGGTGGCAACATCTGTGCCCCCCACTTCAACAGGTACAGCCGCCACCCCCCACCAGCACCACCCTCCCAGCAGCCCCTCAGCCTTCGCCCCGTGCCCGCTCACCTAGGAGGGTGGGCATCACCTTCGCCCCAGGCACCTCAGCCCCTGCCCGTTTCCTCTGCTGCCCTAAGTGAGGAGGCCATTGACCTCCTCAGGTCCCTCACTGTTGGGCAGTCTACCATTTTGAATGCCATCCAGGGTGTAGAAAAGGAGTTGCAACACACAAATGCATTCCTGGAGGGCATTCATTCTGGTCAGGCTGCCCTTCATCGAACCCTTCAAACTCTGGCCTCAGCACTGATGGCAGCCATTGTCCCTGTGTCTAGCCTCCCCCCTCCAACTTCCTCCACCCAGACCCAATCCCCTGTACCTCTGCCTATCCCAAGCTCACCATCAGACCAGCCTGCACACACCTCACGACACAAGGGAAGCTCAGGCAAACATAAGCAACACACATCCCACAGGCACTCACGCAAGCATCACACACATGCAGACACACCAACATCCACTGCCTCCACTGTGTCCCCCTCCTCGTCGTCTCCCTCCTCCCTCCCAGTCTCGTCTACACTCACACCTGCACGCACTACCTCTACAGCCACTACGTCCCTCTCCAGCACACCCACCAGCACACCCAGCTCACGTGCAGTCACCACCCCCACTACCATTTGCACGTCCGCTGTGTCCTCTCCCAGTGTGACTGTGACGCCCCCTCCGAAGATACACAAACGCAGGCACACACCCACCCAACAGCCATCCACCTCACAACAGCCTCCAGCGCATGCACCTGCACCCAAATCCACAAAAGTTACACCTCCTACAACCACCACCTCTTCCTCCACTCCCAACCCCCCTCCAGCTACCCGTCCCAGTGTGTCCAAACAACTTTTCCTGTCCCCCTAACCTATTTCCTACCACCACCCACCCTCCAACTCATAGGTCCCGTACTAGCACCTCAGACAAAAAGTCTCCGGGACCAGTGGTGCCTTTTGTTACAGGTATGTGGATTGCACCGGCCACCAGGCCAGCCAGTGTGTCACGGAGCCACAGCACGGCCAGCCTCCCCCCCCCTGTGTAGCACCAGAAGTTGGACAGTGCCCGGCGGGAGAGGGGGAAGACTCCAGCCAGCCAAGCCGCTCACAGGGGTCCCGGGGGGAGTGTGGACTCGGCAGTGACTCCTCCCAATGTGGGGAAGGGGCAGAAGAAACCTGCAAAGTCAGTGAGGAGCAGCACGGCGGAGAAGACCGCCATCATCCCCGCTGGCCATGAGGCCACCGCCAGCCACATCGTCGCTGCCCAGGTGGCAACCGCCAGCCCCATCGTTGCTGCCCATGAGGCCACCGCCAGCCGCATCGTCGCTGCCCAGGAGGCCACCGCCAGCTGCATCGTCGCTGCCCAGGAGGCCACCGCCAGCCCCATCGTCGCTGCCCAGTAGGGCCCCGCAAGCCACAGCCCAGCTGCCCAGGAGGGCCCCGCAAGCCACAGCCCAGCTGCCCAGGAGGGCCCCACAAGCCACAGCCCAGCTGCCCAGGAGGGCCCCGCAACACACAACCCAGCTGCCCAGGAGGGCCCCACAAGCCACAGCCCAGCTGCCCAGGAGGGCCCCGCAAGCCACAGCCCAGCTACCCAGGAGGGCCCCACAAGCCACAGCCCAGCTGACCCATGAAGGACCGCCAGCCACAGCCCAGCTGGGCAATGACGGACCGCCAGGGCAAGGATCGCTGAAAAGGGCAAAGACTGCCATGGCAAGCACCGCTGAACAGGGCAAGGATCACTGAACAGGGCAAAGACCGCCATGGCAAGCACCACTGAACAGGGCAAGCACCACTAAACAGGGCAAGCACCGCTGAACAGGGCAAAGACCGTCATGGCAAGCACCACTGAACAGGGCAAGCACCGCTGAACAGGGCAAGGATCGCTGAACAGGGCAAAGACTGCCATGGCAAGCACAACTAGCCCATCAGGGGCAGTGACGCAACTGGGACCGTCACGGGGTGAGTGCTGCACTCTGGGCACCAGTCCCCCTCCAGAACCAGTGGAGACATGCATCCACTACCTCTGTCCTGCACAGGATGAAGCACTCTGGGCACAAAGCCCCCTCCAGAACCAGTGGAGACATGCATCCACTACCTCTGTCCTGCACAGGATGAAGTACTCTGGGCACAAAGCCCCCTCCAGAACCAGTGGAGAGATCCATCCACTACCTCTGTCCTTAGCAGGATGAAGCACTCTGGGCACCATGCCCCCTCCAGAACCAGTGGAGACATCCATCCATTACCTCTGTCCTGCACAGGATGAAGCACTCTGGGCACCACGCCCCCTCCAGAACCAGTGGAGACATGCATCCACTACCTCTGTCCTGCACAGGATGAAGCACTCTGGGCACAAAGCCCCCTCCAGAACCAGTGGAGACATGCATCCACTACCTCTGCCCTGCACAGGATGAAGCACTCTGGGCACAAAGCCCCCTCCAGAACCAGTGGAGACATGCATCCACTACCTCTGTCCTGCACAGGGTGAAGCACTCTGGGCACAAAGCCCCCTCCAGAACCAGTGGAGAGATCCATCCACTACCTCTGTCCTTAGCAGGATGAAGCACTCTGGGCACCATGCCCCCTCCAGAACCAGTGGAGACATCCATCCACTACCTCTGTCCTGCACAGGATGAAGTACTCTGGGTTCAAAGCCCCCTCCAGAACCAGTGGAGAAAGTTATCCACTTGAGAGACTGTGGCTTTGCACTCCCCAGGATAAAGCAGTGGGTAAACCACCCACTGGAGAGACTTGAGAGACTGTGGCTTTGCACTCCCCAGGATAAAGCAGTGGGCAACCCACCCACTGGAGAGACTTGAGAGACTGTGGCTTTGCTCTCCCCAGGATAAAGCAGTGGGCAAACTACCCACTGTAGAGACTTGAGAGACTGTGGCTTTGCACTCCCCAGGATAAAGCAGTGGGCAAACCACCCACTGTAAAGACTTGAGAGACTGTGGCTTTGCACTCCCCAGGATAAAGCAGTGGGCAACCCACCCACTGGAGAGACTTGAGAGACTGTGGCCTTGCACTCCCCAGGATTGATCGATGGGCATGGAGCCCCCTCGTGGATCTGGCGTTGTGCACTCATCCGGCTGAGGTGCCCTCCCTTCCCTTCCCCCTGAGGTGCCTGTTGTATTTCTATCTGATGCCCCTGCAGTGTTCTCTCCGTCATGTTCGGGTATCTTGTGTGGGCCTCGCCCAAGCATTTTGGGCCCAGTGGTCCACGGACTATGAATGATGCAAAACATGGACTACTAATCGTGGTATAAATTGTGTTTATAGTGTATATATATATATATATATGTGTATATATTTGCTTACTCAATTTTAATATATTACAATAGTTACACTCATTTCCTTTTGTCTTTGCATTCTTCCGGGGGGGTTTGGAGGGGTGTTACTGTAATGTATAGATAAGCATTGGTGTGTGTGTTGTAGTGGGTGAGGATCGGGGTGGGGTTTGGGGTGTTGAGTGTGTGTGTCCCTGTTTTTTGCCTCCCCCCTCCCCTATGTCATAGGTGCAGTACTCACCGTGGTCTTCGCCACAGGCGTTGGTGATCCTCGTAGAAGAGCAGGAAGACTAGCGCTGGGAGCATATGAAGTTCCAGCTTCATGCTGTCCTCCTTCCTCGTGGAGTGTGTAGAGGTGAGCGTTTTTCATTCGAAATGTCTGTTTCCGCCGTGTTTTTATCTGCGTTGTATCCGCCCCGGAAAAGGTGGCGGATTGGCCTGTCATAATAGTGTGGGTGGTACATTGTCTCCCACCTGTCTGTTGGCGGTGACCGCCAAGCTGTTTGTCTGTACCTCTGTGGCGGTCTGAGTATGAAAGTGGCTGTCTTTGTTGGCGGTTTCCGCCACGGTCGTAGTTGCAAAATTTTTACCGCCGGCCTGTTGGCGGTCTTACCGCCACTTTAACACAGTCCGCCAGGGTTGTAATGACCACCTAACTTCCTTAGCATCTCAACTTACTGTCACCTATGGCTTGTCATTTTACAAATGTTGGTGATATAACAACTGTGTACTGATGTGCTGACTACAGACAGCTACAGGCCATTATTACTATTCTCTCACAGTTTTCGGATCATTTTCACTAGATGTGACTGATTCCATAAATGCACATTTTCAAAACATAAAATACTAGTAGTCAAGTTGTGTTCAAGGGTGTTATTGTAGTGCTATGAAATTGAGGGAAATGTGCAATGGAATGGGGTGATGATGGAGGAAAGTCCAGGGTATTGTTCCAGTCTGTTTGTAGCACAGGTGCAGTGTCCAAGGGGCCATAGGAATGGGAGCAAAAGCAGTTCAAAGTAGACAAGGTGACAGGGTGGGACACAAGGGGGACAATCAGGAGAGTCTCATTTCCTGGCGGTGGTCTTGGCAAGTGTCTCTGGGTTCTGTCTGGTTTGTAGGGAATGTTTGCGGGGTGGTTCACCTTCAGCAGGGGGAAGGGGGCTGGTGGCCTGTGGGTCCTGTGGTGGGGCTTCCTGGCCACAAGCTGCAGCGGAGATGGAGGGCTGGTCAATGGACTGGCTAGTGGTAGGGGCCCACTGCTGTGCTGTTGCCTCCTTCATGATGTTGGCCATGTCTGCCAGCGCCTCTGCTATGGAGATCAAGGTGGTGTTAATGGCCTGCAAGTCCTCCCTGATCCCCTGATACTATTCCGCCTTCAGCCGCCTGTTCTCCTGCACATTGTCATGGATCTGGCCTGTTGTGTCCTGGGAATGTTGGTAGGCTCCCAGGATCTCGGAGAGTGCCTCCTGGAGAGTCCGTTCCCTTTGGCCTGTGCTCCCCCTGGTGCACAGCGGTCCTCCCATTGTTCCTGTTGGCCTGTGCCTCTGTCCTCTGAACGGTGTGCCCACTGCCACTGACGCCAGATCCCTGATTGTCTTGGGTATGAGGTGTGACGTGGGGTCCCTGTAGAGGTGGGCACACTGCTTATTGAGGTGGGGGTACGCTGGGTGGGTTCTGTGGTGTTGGATACTGATGTGGGAGGCTTTGTGGTGGACTGCGAGTGTGCTTGGGTGACCGAATGTCCAGTGGTCCCTGTTGGGCCAGGATGTTGGTCCAGATCCTGAGGTCCAGAGTTACTGTCATCACGGGGGCATCTTCTGTTAGGGGACAGGTTTGTCGTGGCACCTCTTCTCTGCTGACATTGGCTCAGGCACCTGTGGGGATGTAAGTGATGTATTATGCTTCATGTCTGTACATCCCTGGCTTCCCCTCTATGGTTGCTGTTGCCCTGCCAACGTTTGCTTGTGTATGGTGATGCACTGTGTAATTGTTAGTTTTCCTATGCTGTGCATGCTTTGGTTATGGGTGCCCATGCAAGGCTGGGAGGGGTGTCTATGCATTGGTATGGCACGCAGGGCTTGGCATTGTGGTTAGTCATATGTGTAGGTGCAGTGTGTGGGATGGAGTGGAGTGATGGGAGTGAGGGTCAGGGTGTGAGATGGCATGCAGGTATGGGGGTGATAAGTAGTAAATGTTGACTTACCAGTGTCTAGTTCTCCGGCTACTCCAGTTAGTCCCTCAGGATTCAGTAATGCCAAGACTTGCTCCTCTCATGCTGTGAGCAGTGGGGGAGAAGGTAGGGGTCCACCACCAGTCCTTTGGATGATGAGCTGGTGCCTTGCTGCTATGGAATGTACCTTCCCCCGTAGGTCATTCCACCTCTTCCTGATGTCGTCCCTTGTTCTTGGATGCTGTCCCACGGCGTTCACCCTGTCCACGATTCTCCGCCATAGCTCCATCTTCCTTGCAATGGAGATCTGCTGTACCTGTGCTCCAAACAGCTGTGGCTCTACCCTGACAATTTCCTCCACCATGACCCTTAACTCCTCATCAGTGAAACAGGGGTGACTTTATGGGGACATGGGTGTGGTGTGGTGTGTATTGGGTGAGAGTGTGTTGAGAATGTGGTGTTGTGTGTGATGTGGGGTGCATGAGAGAACTATGGGTGTACGTGGTGTGTGTGTCTAGTTGTCTCTGTGCTGTTCGTGTCAATTTCCTGGCAGTAATTGTTGTTTGTAAAGGGTTGTGGGTACTGTGGGTGGGTGTTTTATAGTGCTGTGGGTGGGTGTGTGTGGTGTGTGTATGGGTGTCAGATGTGTGTTTTTAGTATTGGCCAATTTAGTGTTGTTTTGTTTGTGTGTGTCCATTCTGAGCGCAGCGGTGTGTACCACCAATGGTTTACCGCTGATTGAATGTCCGCCGTGGTGATTCATGGGTCATAATGTGGTGGGCATTGTTTTGTTGGCGTAATGGTATAGTGTTGGTACCGCCATTTTATCACTGACCTTTGGTCTGGCGGATTTGTGTATGTGGCAGTATTCTGTCAGATTGGTGTGCGTGTGTCATAATATGGCAAACGGATATTCACCACTGCAATGGTATGTTGGCGCCTTCACTGCGGCAGTGAGCAAGATTCACCACCAATGTCGTAATGAGAGCCTAAATGCTTTTTGGCCCATAGAAACACTCTTGGGTGTTGTCTTCTGTGCATGCTCGTCTGTATGTGTGCATTGGATGGGTTGGTGTTGAGGAGACTGGGACTGGGAAATGGTGGTTGGAGGGGGGACGGTAGGACCAGGGACAATGGCTGCCATCAGAAAGGAGGCCAGAGCCTGAATCGATCTCTGTTGGGCTGCCAATCCACCATGGATGCCCTCCTGGAATGCAGTGCATTGCTGCATATGGGATGCCAGCCCCTGGATGGCATTCACAATGGTTGACTGCCCCACAGAGATGGATCTCAGGAGGTCAATAGCCTCCTCACTCAGGGCAGCAGGGCTCACTGGGGCAGGGCCTGAGGAGATGCCCACACTCCTGGGTGGCACGGGCAACTCGCTGAGGGGCTACTGGGAGGGCGGTGCCGATACAGGGAGTGGTGGCTGTACCTGGGGTGGTCACAGTGGTGTGCGCCACCACCAGGGGAGGTATCTGAGTCTGTGTTGTCACCTCCTGCCTCTGCCGTGGTGCTCCCCTCGCCCTCCATCCCACTGGTTCCCTCGCCGTCGGTGGACTCTGCCTCCTGGGTCCCGTAGGATGCAGCTCCCTCTGTCACCGGTGCCCCTGCTCCTTCGCCAGGTGATGCTAATGCTCACATGGACAGGATGACAGAAGAAAAAAGGGGGGAGAGAGAAAAAGGAAACACTGGATGAATTACTGCACCAACATCACAGTTGGCATGCACAGCACCGTCACACACAGGAATCAGGCTTGAGCACTAAGCATTGCACTTGCCATGATTTGGGTAGATGCCACAGTAAGATGAGGGTCACACACTGCCAACTGCACCTCTCCTGGGACCCACAAAGCCCTAACTGCTATGGAATGCTAACAAGTTAGGTTACCTGCATTTGCCACACACCCTATACCCTAGAGTTGACTCACGATGCAATGTCTGGCCGGCGGCTTAGGGCTACCCACCAACTCACATTCACCACCCGGATCCCATGCCACCTGCCAAATTTTGTAATAATGCCCACTGTACTCACCCCCTTGTGGCTGCTGTGATTCCCTCAAGCGCCCATCCAGGTCTGGGTAGGCCACCGCCTGTATACAGGCCATCAGGGGGTCAGGTTCTGACAGGCACCCCTTCTTCATTAGAGAGGCCATCCCCAGCTGGGCCTCTGCGGTCCTCCATGCCCATCGTCTCAGGTCCTCCCACTGTTTCCGACAGTGGGTGCTCCACCTGCCATAGGCCCCCAGGGTCTGCACATCCTTGGCGATGGCACGCCATATTCCCTTCTTTTGATGGGAGCTGACCTGCAGAGGTAATACAGACAGGAGAACACCATTACACATACAATCCAGCCTGTCACACATATGGCCCACTAATCCCATTTCCATCAACATTGGCACACACATTGACTGGCGCACACAATGTACACCACCACAAGACATTCCCCCCTCCAATGACAAGATACTTGCACACACTTCTCCATGCATCCTTCCCACATGCATTGTGCCCAAAGTGTACTTATCTGTTGGTCTGAAGGCCCATACAGCAGTCCGTACTGGGGTCGGACCACATCCACCAATCGCTCCAACTCCTCTGAAGTGAAGGCAGGGGCCCTTCCCCCGGACACACGGGCTATGGTAGGTTCCAGACACAGATCACAGCAGCACACTAGGTGTCCTCCTTTGAAGGTCAGGAAACAAGGGAGGAATCAGATAGAAAATGGCAGTCACGTCCACAGCAGTGTACACCGTCACACCTGGCGCAGATCCCCATTGGCCTCTGTACTCCATAAAGCCCCATATTTTCCAATTAGGAATTGCACGTCACTGCAAGTCACTGCAAGACCGCCTTCCACCAGGATGCCCAACGATGACCGAATTACTTCACTTCCACCTGTCCCTACCTACAGGACAGGCGGTCGGCATTTCATGGGGGAGGACAACAGTCATATCGACATTAACTGCATCACAGCCTAGATTATCACATACCTCGCCATTCCCACTGTCCCATCACATAAATGCACTATGTACACGGAAGTTGTGGATCCATTGTTCAAATTGTGACAGCCTACCCACTCTTGTGTCCCTTAAATACCTACTGCTGTGGATGAATAGGTGGTGGAGACATACCCCCATGTACAGACCTCTTGTGGACTTGGCTACACTGGAGGACAGGCACATTATACTCACCTATAGACTGGACAGGACCACAATAACTGATCTGTGTGCCCAATTGGAGCCAGACCTGATATCTGCTATCCGTCTTCCCCCTGGGATCCCCCCTCTTGTGCAAGTGCTATCAGTGCTCCATTTCCTGGCAACAGGTTCTTTCCAAGTGACAGTGGGCTTGGCAGCTGGAATGTCACAGCAAATGTTCTAAATCTTGTTGACAAGAGTTTTGTCTGGCCTGGTAAAACATGTGTGCAGCTGCATTTCTTTCCCCCGGGTGGAAGATTTGGCCACAGTGAAGGCCGGATTCTATACAATAGGACATATCCCCAATAATATTGGGGCAATTGATGGAACACATATTGCATTTGTTCCCCCCGTCAGAATGAACAGGTGTTCAGGAATTAGAAGAGTTTCCACTCACTGAATGTGCAAATGGTGTGCCTGGCGGACCAGTACATCTCCCACGTCAATACCAAGTATCCTGGGTCGGTGCATTACGCCTTTTTCCTGAGGAATAGCAGCATCCCAAATGTGATGGCCCAACTACAGAGGCACAGGGTGTGGCTAATAGGTGAGCCATGGTCCCCACCCACTGTATGTTAGTGTATGCCTTCAGGTGTCATCCCTATAGCATTGTTGGAGGCTACATTTTGTCCCTCAATACTTGCAGGTGACTCTGGCTACCCAAACCTATTGTGGCTGCTGACCCCTGTGAGAAATACCAGGACAGGGGCAGAGGAATGGTATAATGAAGCACATGGACGAACCAGAAGGATCATCGAGAGGACCTTCTGCCTCTGAAGGCCAGGTACATGTGCCTCCATCTGACAGGTGGTTACCTGTGCTACTCACCTGGGAAGGTCTGCCAGATAGTAGTGGCATGCTGCATTTTGCACAACCTGGCCCTCAGATGGCATGTTCCCTTTCTGCAGGAGGAAGAGACTGGAGGTGCCACTGTGGCAGCAGTAGACCCTGTGGACAGTGAGGATGAAGAGGCTGAGGATGGGGGCAACAGAACATCAGTTATCTGTCAATACTTCCATTGACACACAGGTGAGACAGTGCAACTGACCATTCCTCTGACTATTGGTGTATTCTGTATGGATGTAGCATGATGGCATTAACTTCCTTAGCATCTCAACTTACTGTCACCTATGGCTTGTCATTTTACAAATGTTGGTGATATAACAACTGTGTACTGATGTACTGACTACAGACAGCTACAGGTCATTGTTACTATGCTCTCACAGTGTTCAGATCATTTTCACTAGATGTGACTGATTCCATAAATACACATTTCAAAAACATAAAATACTAGTAGTCAAGTTGTGTTCAAGGGTGTTATTGTAGTGCTATGAAATTGAGGGAAATGTGCAATGGAATGGGGTGATGATGGAGGAAAGTCCAGGGATTTTGTTCCAGACTGTTTGTAGCATAGGTGCAGTGTCCAAGGGACCATAGGAATGGGAGCAAAAGCAGTTCAAAGTGGACAAGGTAACAGGGTGGGACACAAGGGGGACAATCAAGAGAGTCTCATTTCCTGGCGGTGGTCTTGGCAAGTGTCTCTGGGTTCTGTCTGGTTTGCAGGAAACGTTTGTGGGGTGGTTCACCTTCTGCAGGGGGAAGGGTGCTGGTGGCCTGTGGGTCCTGTGGTGGGGCTTCCTGACCACAAGCTGCAGTGGAGGTGGAGGGCTGGCAATGGACTGGCTAGTGGTAGGGGCCCGCTGCTGTGCTGTTGCCTCCTTCATGATGTTGGCCATGTCTGCCAGCACCTCTGCTATGGAGATCATGGTGGTCTTAATGGCCTGCAAGTCCTCCCTGATCCCCTGGTACTGTCCCTCCATCAGCCGCCTGTTCTCCTGCACATTGTCATGGATCTGGCCCGTTGTGTCCTGGGAATGTTGGTAGGCTCCCAGGATCTCAGAGAGTGCCTCCTAGAGAGTCAGTTCCCTGGGCCTGTCCTCCCCCTGGTGCACAGCGGTCCTCCCATTGTTCCTGTTGGCCTGTGCCTCTGTCCTCTGAACGGTGTGCCCACTGCCACTGACCCCAGATCCCTGATTGTCTTGGGTATGAGGTGTGACGTGGGGTCCCTGTAGAGGTGGGCACACTGCTTATTGTGGTGTCCTGGGGACAGAGGTGTGGGTACGCTGGGTGGGTTCGGTCGTGTTGAATACTGATGGGGGAGGCTTTGTGATGGACTGTGAGTGGGCTTGGGTGACCGTATGTCTAGTGGTCCCTGTTGGGCCAGGATGTTGGTCCAGATCCTGAGGTCCAGAGTTACTGTCATCACGGGGGCATCTTCTGTTAGGGGACTGGTTTGTCGTGGCACCTCTTCTCCACTGACATTGGCTCAGGCACCTGTGGGGATATAAGTGATGTATTATGCTTCATGTCTGTGACATATTGTACATCCCT